>NW_023458555.1:55488771-55510341 GCF_013731165.1 Rhagoletis pomonella | reverse complement strand
GAATAGCGGTCCAAGATCGGCGCAACCTTTGTATTCTCTCAATCGTGGAGATTAGATAATTGCGCTGCTAACAAATATCTTGTTGGGCAACTCAAATGTATCCGTGCAACGCTCTAATACCAACTGTGCCTTTACTCAAATACCGCCTAAACAAGTCATTTAAATAATGAATTGTATTTAAGTCTTTTTGAGAAACATAAATTATTTTGTATTTACCTAAAAGTTTTTCAAAATCTTTTGTTTTTGTTCTCCCAATTCGTATCTGTACTAAATATTTATTTACAATAGAATCTGATTCTAAAAACTGTTTATTTAAATCGTCTGTAAGTGAATTCTCTTCTATAGAATTTTCAAAAAGGTAATTTAATTCAAAATTTTCAATTTCCTCTACAAAATTTTTTTTTTACTCAATTCAAAAAATCTGCCGCTTTATTCTCTTTCCCTTTTAAATATTCTATTTTAAATTATATTCAGTCAATAATATTTTCCATCTAATTATACGCGAATTTGGCTCCTTTAAAGAAAATAACCATTTTAATGGCTGATGATCCGTTTGAACAAGAGATTTCCTGCCATATAAATAAGGCCTAAAGTATTTAATTGACCAAACGATGGCAAGCAATTCCTTTTCAATTGTGCTGTAATTAAGCTCATGATTATTTAATGTTCTGCGAGCAAAACATATTGGTTTACTATCTTGATTAAGCACCCAATGCCCCAATAGCAAAATTACTGGCATCAGTAGTAAGAACAAATTTTTTAGAAAAATCTGGGCATGATAAGATAGGTGGTGAAATTAAAATTCTTTTCAATTTTTTAAATGCCTCAATATAATCTTTATTACAAATATCCACTTTTACACCTGTCCTTAAATAATTTGTTATTGGAGTTGCAATTAATGAATAGTTTTTAATAAAATTTCTATAATAACCAGTTAATCCAAGAAATGACTTAATGTCTTTCACTGAAGCAGATATCTCCAATTTTCTAATGGCAGCTACCTTCTCTGGGTTAGGTTTAATACCTTCTTGAGTAATTTTATGTCTTAAAAATTCAGTTTCTTTTGATAAAAATTTGCATTTACCAAATTGAATTTTTAAATAATATCCTTAGGACACTTAAAAATTTTAGTCAAATTTTCAATATGCTCTTCTATTGAAGTAGAAAAAACCAAAATATCATCCATATAGAGAACACGAATTTTATTCACATATTCACTTAACACAGCATTCATCATCCTTTGAAAAGTCGCTGGAGCATTATTCAAACCAAAAGGCATTCTCAAATACTCCAAATGACCCATTGGGCTTAAAAAAGCCGTTTTTTCAATATCAATTTCATCCATTAATATTTGATGAAAACCTTTTGCAAGATCAATAGTAGAAAAATATTGAGCTCGTACAAGTTTATCAAACAAAGACTCAATATGCGGAATTAGAAATTTATCTTTAACAGTAACTTCATTTAATTTTCTAAACTCTACAACAACTCGCCACTTCTTTTTTTTTTGGAATTATCTACTTTCTTGGGAACAATCCAAAGCGGAGAATTATACGGAGAATTGCTATGCCATCTTTTAACATGCCTTCAATTTGAGTATTTCTTTTTTCAATACATATGGATACCTATAATTTTTAGAATATATTGGCTTATGCGGAATAGTAATAATTTGATGCTTAACACAAGCAGTCGCTGCAAGCTTTTGACTTTCTTGATAAAATAAATCTTTATTTTGTTCTAAAAATACTTTTAATTTATTTTTCTCTCTTTCATTTAAATCCTTATCCAATAAACAATCTACATCAAATTCATTATTCTCTATAATATAAATTTCATTATCCTCACCAATTTCCATTTCCGAATTATCTGTATTATATAAAGGAATTCCACTGAACCATTAACAACTAATTTATTTTCAAAAAAAATTTATTTGTGCTCCAATTGGGTATAAAATATTTATTCCCAATACACAATCAATTTTTTTGTTACTAAATTTTAATAATTTTATTGACATTTTTCTCCTTTTTTGTTAAATTCAAATGGGACATATGTTATTATTTCCTCTGTTATTAAACTTGACCCCAACAACGTATTTATTCTCAATGGCCTTTGCAACCTTCTTTTACCTTTCAACTGCTCAAAAATTTTATAATCTCCTACAGTTATTGCAGCGCCACTGTCAATTAAACATCTTACCCTAATTTTATTAATAGTTAAAACAACTATTGGTAATTTGAATGTTTCCGAGGTTGTAAACGAAAATTTCCTACAACTTCCATAGGATCAACTTCCATTGGTTCGAACTGCTGATTTTGATTATTGTATCTGTGATATCAATTATTATTATTATTGTTAAAATACTGTGATCCATACTGTTTCGAATAATTATTCTGAAAATTGTGACTACTACTTGGTTGCTGAACTTTAAACTGCTCAAATTTGTTTAAACTATTACCAAAGAATGTCTGTTTATTTACATTATTTGGTGTATAAGTTTGTAATTGAGATGACTTTTTATATGTATTTGTAATAATATGATTATCATTAATTAAATTATTTTCTATATAATAACTATGTGCTTGGTCAATACTTGTAATATTATTTTGTAAAATTAAAGTTTTTATATAAATCGCCAAAAAAGTAACATTAACATCGAATATAATTTTCTCATTATTGACAGGTGTATATAAAGTACCTATACTTCCCTCCAAATAATATTTTGAGTTCATTAAATGTACAATCTTCCTCAATTTCAAATGCAATCCTTGAATATTTAAAGCACTTACATTTATAGCTTCATTTCTTAGAATTACAAACAACTGTTTTACACCAAATTCCTCTCGAAGTCTATGTAAAGTTTGTTCCCACGTTGGATGCACCATAGTCTTAACTGTACGTAAGGCTCTTCCTTGACGTCGGTTTGCTTGCACACACTG
The DNA here is from genome assembly GCF_013731165.1 of Rhagoletis pomonella. NCBI lineage: Eukaryota > Metazoa > Arthropoda > Insecta > Diptera > Tephritidae > Rhagoletis > Rhagoletis pomonella. The sequence goes on along the minus strand of NW_023458555.1, from coordinate 55,507,405 downwards.
AATCGTTTTAATATGCTCCACAGGCGTTAGCGACAGAACTGTTGAAACATCCCTTAAAATATAATTTAGGCTGTATTCGCTTTACCCATTAAAAACAGGACGGCTTCTCGCTTCTCGCAAGCATTCTGATAATGTCAATGCCATTTTGTTAGCTAATTTTTATCTCTAGTCGTTTTTTATATTTGATTATACATGATTATTTAACAAACGTTTATACATATCTTCAATTTTTTTTAAATTAAATTGCTTATATCTTTAGAGTATTAATGTTTTCCTTGCATATACAATATATATGTATATGTATATATGCAAACGTATATATTGTAATTCTTCAAAAATATTTGTATTTTTCGCTGTCCTTAAATTGTTATATTAAAGTACATAGGATTTATGCACATGTAATACATATACATTTATGTATTCATTTATTAGTTATAAATTATATCGCAAATTTTTAATCCGTTTACTTTTTTATGTTTCCTTGTCTGTATTTTTTTTTAATAATATTTATTTTCATGTAAGTCCTTTTATTTAGTTTAGTCTTCTTTTATTAAATCCTGATTTCATATCGGGATCCCATCCTCGTCGCCAGAAAAGTAAATATTGATTTTAGGTGTAACTTGCTTTTTCTTTATATTATTATTAATAAGATGTATATATCGTCCCTGGAATAATGAAAGAGTGTAACATGAAAAGTATAGTTTTGAGAAAAACGATTTGGAAGTTTTTATAAACCATTACAAACCATACAAATACAATTTGGTTTTTCGGGAATAAATTAGTGAGCCAAAGAGATATTTAAGAAAACTAAAGATTTTTCTAATAGATTAAAGGATTGTCTATCCAATGGTGCAATTATCGAATAATAGTGTATGTGACATTTACACTGTTTCTTTATTCGAGCGACGATATGTAGTTGTTTTACAATTCACAAAATTATTCAAACTAAACTATTACAATTTTCATTCGCATAACATATTTTTATATCCGGCAAACGTATTTGTTTAGACAATAAATATTCACAAAAGTATAAAAGAAACAAGTACAACAATAACAAGTATACATAAACATACATATATAACCGCACCTCTAATGAACTCAACGCCCTGATAGCCGCTTGGCTATCAGAATATACGCTCACTTCCCTGACGGTTATAACGCTCCTTAGCAGTGAATCCACTGCCTCCTTGGTAGCAGCTACTTCCGCCTGGAATACACTGCAGAAGTCCGGGAGCCTGAACTTAGTTATGATGGAAAGCTCTCGACAGAAGACCCCTCCACCAACCCTGCCATCCAGTTTCGATCCATCCGTAAAGAGGTTCACCGCACCCCTCCTCCAGAAGTCCCTCCCGGCCCACTCATCCCTCGAGGGAAAGTGGACAGAGAAGAAGCTCCTAGGAGCCGTAACGCTGGTGCAGTAATCCGTGCGATCCACGATGAAGTCGAAACCCTAGAATTCCAGAGTGCCCAGCCCGTAAGTTGGTCAACCAATCGGTGTCCCTGAGTCTAATAGCCTTTCGCGCCGCGAAAATTCTGCCTGCAACGTCTACAGGCGCTACATTTAGCATTGCGTTCAATTCTAATGTGGGGGCGGCTCGCAGTGTCCCACTAATACCAATTAATGCAACGCGATCCAGCTGTCTAGCTAGTATAGCCTTTTCCAGTGAGTTCCACCAGACTAGGGCCCCATAGAACATAATTTATTTATTTATTTTTAAAAGTCAATAAGCTACAAAGGTTCTTACTGACTAAAACGATAGCTTAGACTTAGATTAAGAAATAGAGTTAAGTGAATTATTAAACGCTGTTTTCGACAAAGAAAAATCAAGCCTAATGGAATTCGAGATCTCGTTGAGTTCACGAAGTGATCGCGCCAAAGGAGTGTTCCTCGCATAATTGGTAGTGAATTTCTTTAAATAAAAGGGATGATAAGAACGTAGCGTCCTCGTTGGAGTAAGAAAGTGAATAGCTTAAAGCAAGGAGGGACAATCAGTTTCACCATTTATAACACCAAATATAAAGCACAAAGAGAGGGTAATCCTTCTGATTTCTAAAGACTTCAGATTTATAGGGAGGAGACGGGAATGATAGGAAGGGATCGGATCGCAAAAATTTAGAGATCGAAGGGCGAACTTTAGGAAAACTTTTTGAATACGCTCAATTCTGTCAATTGAGAACTTGTGATAGGGTCGCCAGATAAATGCAGCGATAAATGGCTTGACTACGGTCTCGTAGAGCCAATAGACAACTTTAGGGGAGATACCCCATCTCTTACCAATAGCTCCCCTACTGCAATACAAGGCCACTGATGCCTTTCTTGCCCTTTCCTCGATGTTTGGTGCCCACGACAACTTCCTCTCCAGGATCAAGCCCAAGTACTTGACCCTGTAAGGCAGCTGTAAGCGCAGACCTCCAACCGTGGGAAGAACAGCGGCGTTGATTTTATATTTTTTTGTGAATAAGACCAGCTCTGTCTTACTGGGGTTGACGGCAAGGCCACTTTTCAGATATTACCTTTAACTAGGAGCGCCACATCGTCTGCATAGGCAATTACCCGACAGCCGTGTTTCTCCAGCTCCACCAGTAGCTCATTCACCACGACGACCCAGAGAAGGGGCAAGCAGTCGTTGCCCCAGATGGCCATGGCAGTTCTGTCACGCAGCAAGCTCTCGATGAGCCTAATGAGACTGACCTCAACCTCTAGCTTATCTAGCGACTTAACTATTGCGTCCGGCAGAATATTATTAAAGGCCCCCTCGATATCGAGGAAGGCTTCTACGGCAAAGTCCTTGTGAAGGCTTCCCCTATACACCTCACAATTGTATGCAGAGCAGTATCTACTGACCGTCCTTTACAGTAAGCATGCTGCGCTCTAGATAGGCTACCCCCAGGAATCACACCTCTGATGTGCATATCAACTAGCCTCTCCAACGTCTTCAGCAGAAATGATGAAAGACTGATTGGCCTAAAGTCCTTGGGGGCAACATGAAGCTCCTTCCGGCCTTCGGGATGAATACCACCTTGACGACCCTCCAACCCCTGGGAATGTACCCGTATCTAACGCAGCTCGCGTAGATTGGGGCCAACCAACGGCACGACACCTCCGCCGCCTTTTGAGGGTTCGAACGAATTAATCGCCCACGCCAGGCGGCGCTTATGCAGGAGGTCAGAAACAGCAGCAGTCTCCACACACCTCCCCCAAGGAGATCTCAGGGGAGGGATTGGAAGGAAAGTGAGTGTCCAGGAGCAAGATAAGCGACTCCGCGCTACTCATAGTTCAGTGACCTGCCTCATCCCTCAAGTAACCCAGCGGAGCAGACCTCCAAGCGAGAATACGCCTAAATCTGGAAGATTCATGACACCCTTCAACGTTTTCGCAGAAAGACCTCCATGAAATCTTGTTTGCCTTTCTTAATTCAGACTCGTAGATTCCTAGTGCAACCTTATACAGTTCCCAATCAGAAGACAACTTACTCCTACGGGCCCTGTTGAAAACTCGTCTGCTCGACGCTCTTAACTCAGAGAGCTCCATAGTCCACCAAAGGGGTTCCCCTCTACCTTTCTGAAATCTCAATCAAGATTTTGATAACACAAAACGATGATTAATCGAGTTACTTGAAATATGATTACTAAAAAAAAAATGTTGCTCGTTAAAAGAGCTTGCTTTGGAAAATGCTTATTTTCTTTTTTACATTCTGTTTATGAAAAATAAATTCGTTTTAATTTTTGAAAACAGAAACGTTGTTTTCAAAGTATCAAGGAACTTAAACTACTTATACATATGTACAGAGTTGAAATGTTGATCACTCATTTTACTTGAAATGTTGATTAATCATAAAGCAAATTACTCAAATATTTTTTTTTTGGTTAATCAAAAATCTTGATTACTCGAGTAACTGAACTTTTCAGTAATCATAAGTTCTAATTAATAGAATAACTGAGTTATTTACTTTATGATTAATTAAAATTTTGAGTAATCAATTAATCGCACAGCCCTAGAATATACCTATGATCCGAAAAAGAGTGTTCGCTCAGAACCCTCCAATCCGAAATCAAAAGTGCTGTCTCAGATATGTAAGTTTTCCCTTAGAATAAACTCAAAAAGTGAGTCACCTCGCAAGTTTGTATCCGAGCTGCCCCAAACTGAGTGCCTCGAGTTCGCATCGGACCCCAAGATCACGCCTGCTTTCCGTCGCTTGGCTTCTGCTAGAGCGCTCCTCAGTAGCATTGGAGGTGGCTCCACCTCGTCATCGTGCGGCATGTAGGCGGATATGAGCTAGAGTTCTCCAGCCTCTCGTTCCAGCCTGATTGTAACCACATCCTCATTGCTGAAATTATGCAAAATAAAAGCTTTTAGTTCAGCTCTGATAAGCATGCGGGCCCTAGTTCTACCTACATTGGTTGCCGCTATCAGTTTGTGGTTCCTTGTTTTGATTCCAGAAATACCATTACTGCTCAGCCATGGCTCCTGTATCAGAACCACGTCAGCCCCACCTTGCTCAAAGTGGAGCCAAATATTGGCGGATGCCGCCTTGGAAAGCTGGAGATTAATCTGCAGAATATTCATTCTCCAGCGCTAGTTCCGCGCTCTCACCACGAACATCGACCCCACCGAACAGGCTCTCGAGACTGAAGACGAACGCCCCGGCAGAGGAGCCGCCCCCAATACTCTCAGCGCCCGACTGAGCCGAGTCTCCCAACTCCAAGCTGGCGAAATCAACCTTCCTCCCTCCGATGTTGCTGGAGGCAGAGGGTCATCTGCTTTGGCTTCGGCCGGTAGAATCCGTAGAACCACCTTCTCGAAGGCATAGTATATGACCCCCTTGGTATTGCCGAGAGCACCGCGGTACTCTGCACTAAGCAGTATCAGCGCTTGCCGATAAGATTCCTCGGTCCACTCCAGCCAGATAACCATCCAGTTATGCGTCGGGAGAAATGGGTTGCAGTACCGAAGTATTCCTTCGATCTCCTCTGGAGAGGTAAGCTCAGTAGGGAGCCATACCCGAGCCCGTGGACGCATCCAAAGATCCGCTTTGTCCGCGGCCCCTAGCTTGGCACCCTTCCAAACCTCCCCCGCCAGGGGGGGTGCGCTCATCGGCGCACCTCGTGAGCTTATGCAGCTCATGATGCCAACCGGCACTCTCACACCTAGGCGGTGGCCCTGGATTCCCCTGACCACCCTCATAAATACCGCCGACATGGCGGCCGCCACACGCTTCCACTTTTCGAGAGTGATGGCGCCTTCCTCCCTGCTGCGGTCCATGACCCCTAACTCCACAGAGCGGGCCCCGTACGAAGCTTTTTAACGGTCGTGGTTTCCCCCTCCCGTGATCTTTACCGCTTCATAGTCGACAGCGCAATCGCGGCATCGGATACCTTCCCCTGGGCAGATGTCGCAGCCTCCGCATCGCCGACCACCTTCTTGGCCCACTCGAGCGTTCGGGCATGCTGATAAGTAATTTGACCAGTGCACTGTTCGCCGTAGCGTTACAAAATTTTGGCGGCCATGTGACGGTCCGAGCGATCCTTTCTGGCCGCGGTGGCGCGCCGTTTAGGCCTTTCTTGAGGTGCCCCATCCGAGGTCCTCGAAGCTCCAAAGACACGCGGCGAGAGACCCTTGCTGGTGCTGGCGGTTCCGCCCCGTACCGTACCCCCATATACCCTGTGCGATTTCGCCGCCTTTAGTACCAGAAGGAGCTGGCTTCGACCCCCTGAGGCACCGGCCGTGAAGGCCCTGCTTAAGCCCTTAACGCTGGGCGATGTCGCCTCTGCAGGACCAGAAATCTCACCCGGGACAGAGACTGCTTTGGGTATCCACTTCGGTTTCCCTACGGCGCTGGCCGTGCAGGCCCCACTCGTGGCCTTAGCCGGAGATGCTTTCGCCTCCTCAGAACCCCCAACCGGGGTGGAGACAGCTTTGGATGCCGGCTCCGACGATCCTCCGCTGCTCGAAGTTTTAGTTTTTGTTTTGTTTTTGGTTTGTATTCATCTTGTTCGTACGACCACCTGCCCGACGAGGCGGCCACGGTGGTCTAAGCAATGTAAGGGGCCATTTACGGAGGAAGTCTTTCTATTTGCAGTTCACCAAAAACTTAAAGGGGCGGCACGCCAGTGGGCTCAATGTCAACCGGTGTTCAGGTCGTGGCAACAGTTTGTCGCTAGCTTGAGGTATGATTTCCCAACAACTGTAAATATGGCGGATGTGCATCGGGAGATGGCAAATCGCAGCCGTCGAGTGAATGAAGATCTGAAGGATTACTACTACGCTATGCCAAATCTAGGTCGGAAGGTCAACATGGACGCAGCGTCAATTAACTCATATGTTATTGGGGGTTTAAATGATGCCAGCTTATCTCGAACATTGTTGGCGATGAATATGCGATCGTGCAACGAGTTGCTAAGGTCGATCAAAAATTTGTCCATAGCGAACACGTACAACAAGATCAGCACGGTAGCCAAGGGGAACGTAAAGGAAGGGGAAGTGAAGAAGGATTTATTTATTTCTTTATTTGTTACAGTCTTGCGACTTAAAAGTACAGATAGATATTTTTAATATATAACAAAGTATGCGTATATGTAAGTTTAAATTTTCAATTACAAAGCTATTTATGTTTCTAAAACTATCAAATAACCTATATAAATGTATATTGTCTAACTAGTTGGGTAGCTGGCGAGGCCTAGTCTCCAGTCTACCTTTACATATGTACTATGTGCAGCGGGCGGAAAGACTTTGTTTCCGCTCCGCGTTGCTTGTAGTCACGGTCGGAAATGCCGAGTTTCCAATCCATGTTCCCGTCGTCATTAATATCCAAACCCTGACGCTGGATTCCGTGATGTGAGGCGGGCGGAAAGGCCTAGTTTCCGCTCCGCGTAATGGGCGGGCTGTTGGGCATAGTCGGAAATACCGAGTTTCCGATCCATACTCACAGCGTATTTCGTATGCTAGAGCATTTGCTACTTGGTCGGATGGAAAGGCCTGGTTTCCATTCCGTTCCGTGCTTTCCTACCTAATAGCCAGAGTTTTACAGTGATCAAATGGTTGTCTTTTAAAAAAAGCAAAGTTATCACAGTCTTCTACATATGGCGGTAACTCATTAAAACACTTTAAACCTTTATAAAATATATTTTTTTTTTGTCTACCTCTGTTCTATAAAGTGGGAGTCTAAAGCAATTGTTTTCCCTGAGTATATATGAATGAGTTTCATTTATATACCGAAGATTGTCGCTCAGATAATCTGGAAGTTTACCGTTCTTTATGTTGTATACGAATGTCATAGCATGATAGAAAACCTGTAGCTTAACACTCAACCAATTCATATCTGTGATCATCTCCTGCGTAGGTGTATCGTAACGCTTATTTAATATGAACCTCATAGCTCTATTTTGGATTTTTCGCAATTTCTCGATATTTGCGTCGCTTGCTAAGAAGAAGATTGTTGGGCAGTATATAAAATGTGTTTCTACTATAGATCTATAGACCAGGGTTTTATACCTTCTTCTCAGATACTTACAAGATATTTTCATAAGACCAATTTTTTCGCAATTGATACTTATATTTATATTTATATATATATATATACCCAGGTACTTAATGAGTTTAACTTCCTATTGTAACTGGTGGTTCCAAGATTAACTGCTCTAGTGAAGATCATGAACTATGTCACAACCATTTGTACAAAGAATCCAAGTCTTCTTGCATTTTAGTCATCGCAGTCTGTAAGTTTCTGTCACTGATCTTTAACAGTGTATCATCAGCGAACAGTTTTAACTTACAGTGCTTCAGTGCCATATTTATGTCGTTAATGTAAATATTAAAAAGTACTGGGGCCAATACCGATCCCTGCGGCAACCCAATACTGACGCCACTTTATTTGACACACATGACTCGATTACAGTTCGTTGCATACGATCTGAGAGAAAGTTTCGAAACCAGTTAAGCTCCGTGTTTTCGAGCTTTTTAAACATTCTTGCCCTGTCAATGGTCTCGAAAGCCCTTTTGAGATCAATAAAAACCGCAACGATATTCATCTTCGAGTTAAGGTCCTCCTTCCACTGGGATATAACAAAATTTAGCGCAGTCTCGCAAGAGTGTTTAGCTCTAAAACCTGATTGCTCCTTAATGAGTATGTTTTTAATTTCAATGTGGCGCACCAACTGATTTTTAACCACATTTTCCAAAATTTTTTCCATGCTAGGCAGTGTATTAAGTGGTCTAATTTCCTCAGCTTTTACAGTTTTTTCACTTTTTTTTTACCGGAACTATGGTCGAGATTTTCCATTCTCTTTGTACTGTTTCTGATTCGAGACTCTTAATTATTAATAAGGCATAAAAGTGTCCCATGTATTCAACTGAATCCTTGATAACACCGTCAGATAATAAATTATTTCCACCAATTTTAGTCTTAAATTTCTTCACTATAAGGATAACATCCTCTGAGGTAATTTTCTCAAATTTAAAGGGGCCTCGACTGTCTTCCTGTCGTAACTGTTCACAATTTACGTTCTCTATATTACTATTTATGTCGACGATACTATCCACAAAGAACTTGTTTAGTTCTTCGGCGATTACCATACTATTTCTGTATATTTTTCCGTTGATGGGAACTTCTTTGATATTGTCCCTGTTACCCGTATTATTAATAATATTCTTTAAATATTTCCACATTAAACGACTATCGCCTCTATTAATTTCTACCTTGTGTTCCATATATTGAATTTTCTTAATTTTAATCATTTTCTTATACTCTTTCTTTATTTTGTTGTAATCTACCCAATCACCTGTGAGTACTGCCCTTTGGTGTAACCTAAACTTTTTTTTATTAGTGTCAGTCAGTTGTCTATCATACCATTTATTTCTAAGTTTAACCCGCCTTTGTACCCGATAAGTTAGTTGATTCATACTCGAAATCAAACAAAGGTTGATATGTTCGAGCATATCATCAAGATTGAAACTATACAGGTTTGCAAAGTTGCATTGTCTCAAAAGATTTATGAGGTTGTCTGGGCTGTACTCATCCCAAGAAATTAATTCAGAGAGTTTATTGATTGGGCCTTGTTTTTTTATATTGCATTTGAACAATATGGTTTCATGATCCGATATTCTATGTTCCTCAGCTATTTCACATGAAACTTCATTAGTGTTAGAGTACAACAAGTCGATGAGCGTTTCGGACTGTGCAGTAACCCTGGTATTAAAGTTGATTAACTGTTTCATTGCCTGCTGAGAGAATATGTCATTAAATTTCCTACTATATGTCGATGATATATTCATGTTTATATTAAAATCCCCAATAATGATGGTATTTAACATGCTATCGAATGTTTCGGACAAAATGGCCTCCATATATGTCAGAAAATCTGCATCACTCGAACTGGGTGAGTGATAGACTACCCCGATTTTCCATTTGGTTTCACAATTTTTCAATTGTACCACAATACATCAGACATTTTTATCAGTGGATCTATTTATTATTATTTTAAAGTCTAGTGTGCCTCGCAAAATTACAATTACCCCGCCAGTGTGTCTACTATACGAGTCGCACCTAATAAACTGATAAGTCGGAAACTTGAAGTCGGAGTCCTTTATTTCCTCGGAGCATAAAACTATATCTGGATCAACAGTCTCAAGAAGCCTTTCAAGTTCGGCTTTATTGGCTATTATACTATTTATATTAAGATACACACATTTTAAGTAACTTTTACGCTTTTCCATTACCCCTAATTGCTAACAGCCTACTCTTTGTTTCACTAGCTTCAGTTTCCTAATATAGACAGGACATTCACGACTAAATGCGTTGTGCGCTACATCCAGGTTCAGCCCTAACCTTTAACAGCATCACAACAATTTCCACAAACTTCTTTTTGGCTACTGTCAGTGCAACTCTCAGACTTGTGCTCTCCCATGCATTTGCTACACCTAAGCTTTTTGTTACAGTTGTTAGAGCTCTGGTTGAAGCCCAGACACTTGTAGCATCTTCTCACGGTTTGCCCATCATAGACGGGGCATCGATCCCACCCAATATTAAGTCTCTTTGACACCAATACCTGCAGGAAGTATTTGTGCTCAATTTCTACTATTGCACTGAATGAAAGAAATGCCTCACCACTACGCCTGGACTTAAATATTTTTACACATTTCAAACTCGCATCATTTATATAGCTATATCTCCGTCTCAGAATATTCATCGCATCATTTATATAGCTATTCTGAGCTTTTATCTTATTTATTATCTCCGTCTCAGAATATTCGTTTATGTGCGCTAACAAAATTTTAGGCGTATTAACTTTGGGTTCGGTGATGTCGTACACTTCTTTATTTAAGTTGTCTGCTAGAGCAGATTTTATTCTGTTCTTATCGGAAACGTTATTTGCGTTTATAACCACTGTCCCGTTATTCTTATTTGACACTATCAATTTTCATATCAGATGGATCGATCTTATTAAGGATCATCCTAGTCTTCTCAGCCGCTTGTTTGTTTTTCGGCCTGACAATTATAGGAGGAATACCTTTCAAAGCATTGGCATACGATACACCCACACCACTTTGTGCATTCTCTTGGCTTATAGTTGTCACTTTCTTCGCTAATTATTTCTTGTTTTTGTTTGCAAAGCTCACTAGTGGAGGAATCTACCCTATCCATTTTCTCTTTGTATACTTTACACAGCCCCTCTACTCTTTTTATTGCATCAAGTTTTTCTTGGTTTGCCTTCTTTATACTATCAACTAACATTTTTACCTCTTTGCTGTGATTTTGTAACATTTTTTCAATATCTGTCTTTTGTTCTATTATATTCATCTCGTGGGCCTCAGCTATACCTATCATTTCTCTAAGAGCTTCATCCACATTGGCTATGTACATCATGCAGTTGTCACACATGAAGCGTAGGAGCAGACAGTTTTCTAGTGCCTTCAGGCTGTAATCGTCAGCCGACGCCCATGCTTGCGTTCTATGGTACACTTTTCCACACACCTTTGCAACTAGGGTTGCCAGACGTACTGCTTTTGGGAGTACACGTACTCCTTTTTATTGCAATGTACTCCCTTGTACTCCCAAAAAAAAAATATATAGAAATGTACTCCTTTATTAGTTTTGTTCTCCTTTTTCCAGCTATTAATATTTTATCATATACAGGGTGTAAAATAATAACTGTCGCACAGTTTTTTTTTTTGTTTTTAATAAAAGGTACCTTTATAGATTTTGCGAACATTTTATTAATTGGTTTTTAAATTTTAACCTTCATTTGAGTTTACCAGCGGGTTTGGGAGAAAAGCGCAAGCGGCATGCGAGTTTTCATCGGTTACTTTATTACATGTCTTCTGTAAATATAGGCTAATTTCCCCCATTTCCTTTATACTCCGTCTTTTATCCAACATAAGGCCTCATACTCAGCAATCGAAAAGACTCCGAACCGGTGACTAGGAGGGCATTTATACTACCAACCCTATACAGTTTTTGAAGTGAAACTTCTTAGGCGGCGGTATGGCAAAAATGGAGAGTAAAAGGGGAAAAAAGAAATAAAGCGACGCATGACGGGTACGAGTACCTACATATGTATATATGTATGTATGAATGCAAGTATGTATGTATACATATATATATGTATACATGTGGTATTTTATTTAATGTAAATAAGAAGTTACATATATATTTTAAGCAAGATATGTATTTAATGTTCACAAGCGAAAGAAATTATGTATTTGGCAAAGAATTTTAACAACGTCCACCTTTATCGTCCGACCTCCACCGCAGTCTGTCAAAGACTCTCCTGCTTGTCAACCGCACCACACTCGGTCATCCATATTACTCGTCTGTCTCTGGCGAGTGACTATCGCCTTGCTTTTTATTGTAGATTCCATAGTCATCTTCATCATCAGAAACTAAATCGACCGGCCAGGGCTTCATCTTGTCGACGCTGCTATTGGTGGTTTTTTTTACCTTCATGCTCCCCAACCTTTTGCATTTCATAACGGTCAAATCCCTTTACAGCTGTTACGCGATAGGGACCAAAGAATTTCGTACGTATTTTAAGCCCTGTCCCGTATTGCACTCGCTCAATAGCTACCTGATCACCCACTTGATACTTCCTTGCTTGTCGACGTCTACGGTTAAACTGTTTCTCATTTTCGGCCTGCACTTCTCCTATAGCCTGCTTCGCCTCGTTGCGCAATTCCAGCCTTGCATCTTCGTATTGTTGTTGCACTTCGGCTTCAATCAACTCCATCAAATGCAGATCTTTTTCACAACGCATTGCTGTACCGATCATCAACTGAAAAGGAGTTGTTTTGATAGATCGGTGGTAAGTTGAATTGATGATTCTCTGAAGCGGCTTTACTTGTTTAAACCATTTATCTGGGTTATCTAATGAGGATTTGGTGAGCGCTGAAATGACGGTTGCGTGGAGACGCTCCACCTGCCCGTTTCCTCTGGGCACACCAGTTGTTGTGAAATGCTGCTGAACACCGTGATTTTTGCAATAAGTTTTGAAATCACTGGAAATAAATGCTCCCCCTCTGTCAGATACAATATACTGTGGGTAGCCGAACGTTTCAGCAATAATCTCCATTTTTTGTATAACTTCTTCGGTACCTAAGGTCTTCGTTGGAAAGAGCCAACAGAACTTCGTAAAACCATCAATAAATGCTAGAATGTACCGATAGCCCTTCTTCGTATCGTGCATCGGCCCCAAATGGTCAACATGTACTGCAGCAAGAGGGATTTCCCCTTTGGGAATCGGTTGTAACAAACCTTCAGACTTTCCTCGCTTGCGATCGGATAAGATGCATTTGATACAGTTAGCAACACATCTATCAATACGTCGGTCTAGATGGGGTATGTAAAACTCTTTTCCCAAAATCTCCTTCACCTTTTGGGAACCAAAATGGCCACGCTCATGTGCCTCGCGTATCACCGAAGACCTCATTGCCTCTGGAACAACAAACAAAATGTTATTATCGACAATTTTACATAAAATACCGTTCTGCGTTGTGTAATCCTTGTAAGGCCCGTTCTTCAGCATCTCAAAAATTGCATTAAGACTGTCATCTCGGTGTTGGGCGTCAGATAACTTCGCCAAAAGATTGTTCTCCTTTTGCAGTACATTTACAGCTGGATTGCGGCTTAGGGCGTCTTCGTGTCGCATACTTGCCCCTGCACGATGTTCTACCCAGTAATCAAACTCCTCTAGTAGAAGGGCCCATCTGGCGACCCGCGTTGTTAAATCCTTCTTCTTCAACGTACACTCGAATGCCTTGCAGTCAGATACGATTTTAAATCTCTGTCCGAGCAGATAGATACGGAACTTCTTCACAGCGTTAATGACAGATAGGACCTCCAGCTCATAACTGGAATAATTTTTTTCAGCACTTGTTGCACATCTGCTCATATAGAACACGGGATGAAGTGTATTGTCTTCGTCGCAGACTTGGAGAAGTACCGCGCCATAGCCTTGTCTACTGGCATCCGCATGCAGCTCAGTTGTAGCCCCATTCTTAAAAATTCTCAAAACAGGCTTCGAAGATAAAGCCTTCTTTAGATCATTTAGTGCAGCTAGCACATGATGGCCCAACTCGATACGGCCCTCTTTTTTTAGTTAACTCAGTAAGCGATTTCGCACGCATAGCAAAATTGAAGATATACTTCCTAAAATAACCGTCGAGGCCTAGGAAACTTTGGAGTTGTTTTACCGTAGATGGAACGGGAAAATTAACCACAGCTTTTGTTTTTGACAATGATGGAGCCACAGTACCATTAAAAATACGATGGCCAAGGAACTCGATCTCCTGCTTCAAAAATTGGCACTTTTTCCACTTAATTTTTAAGCCATTGGCGGCAGCAACTGCAAGAGTTTTCTTCAAACTAGCTACGCCCTCTTCAACACTTCGAGACGGTACTACGATGTCATCAACATATACAATTGTTATCCCTTCAAGTATCAAATCCCTAAATACGTAGTTGATGAACTTTTGAAAAATACTTGGAGAGTTACACAAGCCAAAGGGTGCCTTAGTAAACTCGAATTGACCACTTTGTGTAACAAATGACGTGAATTTACGGCTACTTTCTTCTACGTTTACGTGGAAAAATCCATTTTCAAGGTCCAACGTAGTAAAATAACGAGCGGCTTGAAGTCGATCTATTTGGTCTTCAATTACTGGCAGAGGATACTTGTCCTTGTGAATTTTCTTATTGACAGCCCTGTAGTCTATACATAATCGTAATGTGCCATCTTTCTTTTTTACCAGAACTACTTGGCTGGCATAATCTGACACACTCTCTTTAATGACTCCTACCTTAAGCCACTCGGAAACCTGTTTGTCAATTGCCTCCCTCTCTACCGGAGGAAATCGTCGTGGAGGCCGGTAAACTGGTTCATCGCCAATAGCTATAATCTTCATTGTCACCGGAGAGCTCACCTGCTTTGCTGGAGTATAGCCGGCAATTAAATCTTGAACCGCTTTCCGAACGTTCTGATCAGCCACATCTCTGTCAGTTAAATCTTGGCCCGTGCCAAATATGTCATCTTCTATTTTCGTCAGAAAGCAGCTTGCTTCTGAATTAGCTTCCATGTTCGTCGCTATTTCAGCGTCATTTTTACTTGTGCTGACTTCACAATTTTTGATGTTCACAACGGCTTTGTTGAGTAGGCTCATTCCGATGATTAGATCAGCGGTAATAAAACTATTTTCCACGGCCCAAAACCCTACATCGTTGAAAAGTACACCATCTACGCTAACGTCGACTAGGCATGACTCCACGGCTGTAATATTAGCACCTACTCCATTTAATGACAGCTTTAATTCTTTGGATAACATTCGAGGGCGAATTCTATTCAGGTGGCACTTTTTTAAAATGCAAACATCACTACCCGTGTCAATTAAGCCAAAAAGAATCACGCCGTTTACTACAACTGAGCGAATCATATTAGGTCTTTGGAGTATATTTGCGGATACGTTCACTGCTGCTGGGCAGTTCACTCGTTTATGACCGTAGTTATTGCATCCAAAACATTTTGGACCCTTCGATTTTTCGGGACAAGCGAAGCATTCGTGTTCCGATGAACCGCAATTATAGCAATACCGTGCTTTAATTGCGTTACTTTTCTTTGCATTTTTTGTATCGCTCCGACAATTATTCTTCGGAAATTTATCTTCTGCGCTGTTTTCATTTTTTCATACGCTACTAACTTTTCCTTAAATTCCGGAATTGTTTTTGCACCGAATAAAATCGTTTTATTAACAACAGTGTCCATAATGCCGTCGATTACGTAATGAAAAACTGATAGGTTGTCCACGTTTGCCTGACCAGCTATGTCATATGTCAAGCATCCTATACAAAAATTCACGACAAGACTCGCTTTTGTCTTTTCTCGACTCGCGCAGTTTTTTATGTACGTCGCTACTCTTCAATTTTGACTGAAACTCTTGGGTAAGAGCGTTTTTCAGCTGATTATATGAAATCGGTTTAACTTCGCATTCGATGTATAATTTTGCTGCGCCCGTAAGGGACCTTTTAGCAAACACAAAGTTTTGCAAAGAATTCCACCTAAATGCATTTGCGTATGCTTCGCATTCGTCGATCCATGCAGTTACAAGAACAGTGTCTTCGCCGGAGTATTTCCTCACTATGTTCTCGACATCATTCACAGTAAATCGCATTGTACCGGGATCGTCGATAATGTCTGCGTCCACCGCACTCTCACTTCGTTGTAATCGCCTGTTCCTGGCACTCATAATGCGACCGAATAAATCGAATTGGCTAGCTCGACCGACTTACTGTAGGATTCCGTTTTACCAGTGCATCGCTTAGCTTCACTTCAGTACTGTCCACAACGCGTGATCTTGTTCCAGTTATTACTGGAAACTAATATTTGTCACGATATATCACGCCATCAACTTCCATCCAGTTGTTTTTTCTGCTTAGCTGATAGCAACATCCTCTTTAGTATCAGCAGATTTTGCTTACTCGCCTTCGTCACCTTTACAGTTGTTATTTTTCTTCTACTTCCACCTACGTTCGCTTTGTGATAGAAACCGGTTTTCGCTTAAATAATTGTCTTTTCCACTGGCACAAATCCCGGTTGAGCTCCCAAATGTGGTATTTTATTTAATGTAAATAAGAAGTTACATATATATTTTAAGCAAGATATGTACTTAATGTTCACAAGCGAAAGAAATTATGTATTTGGCAAAGAATTTTAACAACGTCCACGTTTAGCGTCCGACCTCCACCGCAGTCTGTCAAAGACTCTCCTGCTTGTCAACCGCACCACATACATACATATGTACATATGTATGAACGAACTCATTGCGCATTTCAGCTCTACCGCTACCAAGCAATATATCGCACACCGCCTTCAAAAGAGTCACAACTCAAAATAATACGTTCGTCAGAAAATGCGAAAAAACAATTTCGTAGCACATGCTAATCATATCGGAAAGGGCCACTTTATCTTAGGTTTTTTTTTAACAAATTATAACAGAAATTTGCACCAGCTTTTGCTGAAAGGTGAATAAAAGCTCTGTGTACATTTTTAGCGCATAGTTTCAAAAATGCCAAATTTTGAGTTGTGACTCTTTTGAAGACGGTGTGCGATATGTGAGGATGATAGTAAAGCCAACTTATATAAAGTAGTGTTACACGAGCAGTTGAAATTTTCGCCCGATGTTTCTTAAAGAAAGCCACAAAAGTAGCGACCGTCGGTTCAACTTGGTGTTATTTTGCTTTAGATTGCATCGTTTGTGGGCCTGTTGAATGAATTTATGCCTTGGTTGTATGAAAGATCAAAAAAATTTGGATTTTCTGGCAAGTTGTACAACATATCGCTACATGAATGGCTATGTTGTACAAACTCATTTAATTTGCGTTTATTTTGTACACTAAATAACCGAAAATGGATAACTCAGACGAAATAGGTACGTGCTTTCGTTGAATTTTATAAATGTAAGCCGAAAATATGAAATTGTAACAATGAGATTTTACAATGAGACTGCTAGCAAAATTGCAATGTTTGTGGGCAAAACGTCCAACTTGATTGCGGATTGATTTGAACCAACACTTTGGGCTTGCATTATGTCAAAAGGATGTGTTTGTTGTAATTCATTCTGTCATTTACTACCATTTAGTCTGTTCCTTTGAACTTCGGACTAAAACCTGTGGAACTGTCAAACTACAATTTTACTCTCTCAAATGAGAGTAAAAGGAGAACAGATGCAGAAGTGCATAGGAACGCAAAAAGCACTATTTCCTGTAAAAACGTCAGTCGGTTTGTTTACAAGTCATTTGTACAACACTGGTTTAGCTGAAATATCACTAAATAATTATTAAAATCTATACATATTCAAACATTTCGTTGTTTACTTCCATTTTTTTACAAATATAAGGTGCTTTGCTTTCAACGCTGTTAGTTTTTGCTTGCACATGCAAATCAGCTGACCGTTTGACACTTTTCATGAACTTACAGGAAAATAAACTCCGGACTAAATCCTGTAACTTCTGACTAGGAACAGTTGCTCAGTTGCTCTCTCAAATGTGTTCCCACTTACAGGTTTTATGTCAATAGGAACGACTTCCTGTAAGTTCTGACTAAATCCTGTAAACCGGACTGCTATTGTAACAGACTTATTATGCGTAGGCCAATTCATGAAATCATTTCATGCGTTTGAGTAGAAACTGAATGAATGAACACCATTTCATGATTACAATTAACGCGAAATAGAGTTTATGCACTTAGTTTTTACTCAGATCGATGAAATGATTTCGTGAATTGGACTACGCATACATGTGATACTCAGGGTGTCCAGATTGTTAAAAAAAGCGCAATTTCTGAAAAAAATTGCCAAAAATCGCCAATTTTTTTAAATAAAATTCATGAAATCAATTTAGCAAATCTTTTATTTTAAAAATGAGATCTTGTTATAATATATTTTGAAAACCAAAACCGAATATAATACTGTTCCGATTATCCTCGAAGCCTTGAGGGATTTCCCAAATTTACTCGGCCTCGTATCTCTGGATTGTTAAATAAATGCTCACGATGACCAAATGGTAGTACAATTAACTTTATTGTACAACAAACAATTTACAATACTCGCTAATACAGTAAAAACACTCTACAATACTTGTTAAAGCAATAACAACGGTTAACTAAACTTGTTAACACAATTAAACTTATAGCTTGCTTATTCGCAACTCACTTCTCTGCTCACTTTACTTGTAGCTTGCTGTCTTGTAACTAACTCACTTCGCTGTGGCGGCGCTCTTATATACCTGCGCTCGTACTTATGGCAACTCTAGAAAGTTCTGAAGTTTATCGCTCATTCTCTTTCTCTCGCTGTTCGCAGTGTTCATCCAACTTGACGTTTCTCTTTGTGGAACATTCTACGTCATTCCTCGAACATTCTGCCTATTTCTCGTTGTTCGCTTCGCGTTGCCGCAGTATTGGTCACACTGCCCTCCATCTAATTCTGATCGTCCCGATCAGACACACTTGCTGTTCCAAACGCTGCAAGCCTTTCGAAGCGGACCACCTTCATCTTGTTTCTTGGTCTCCCAACGGTCTGGAATCGATACACTATGTCATTCAGCCGGTTGACGACCTTATACGGACCTTCCCAGTTGCATTGTAGTTTTGGGGA
>NW_023458555.1:55482030-55488761 GCF_013731165.1 Rhagoletis pomonella | reverse complement strand
CCTCAATCTTTAAGTCCTGAATTTTTGCCATTTTCAGTAGTTTATCCTTCGGGACTTATTTAACAATCCCACTTCTGACACCAATTGTTACGATTATCCTCGAAGCCTTGAGGGATTTCCTCATGGTGTAATGAACTGAAGGTGACGCATTCCCGAAACCGCTACTTTGGTTTTGCCGACTTTGACTTTTATGGCTATACGTAAACAAACTTTTTGTTTATAAACAAGTGCAAATGTATTGCAAACGTATTGTGTACTTTCACGTGAAAAATCGAAGTAATTCGTGCGTTCTGAAGTAAAAATCGTTTTATTTGTAATAAAAACTTTGTAAAAATGTCGTGTCGTGTGTTGAATTGCAGCAGCCGTAGGGACAAAGGCCCCAAATGCAGTTTTTTTTGTTTCCCCGCGACGACGCCTTGGCCAGAAAGTGGGTAGAGTTCTGCTGGCAGCAGAAGCCATACAATTTAGACACCAGCGTAAGGAAAACGTTGAAATACCACAAATTACAAATTAAAATCGGAGGTAAGCAAGCATCGACCACTTTCTGCCGGAAAACATGCGCTGCGACATGATATTGTCACTTTTTCGGTACCTGCAATACAAACACGAAAATTCTAAATAGTTAATTAATTCTATTCTTTTGAACACATTTCAAGAGTGGTTGTATATTTTTTGATAACGTTGTGCTTAATTTGCCATATTCAAATATGGCTTGAGAAATTGGTGAATCGTGAAGAAAACACGTTTTCTCACTGCAAATTCACAACTGTCAACTCATTGTTCTTCGCCATATTCTTTGTTTACCCGTTGCCACAAATGTCATTCTGCGGGAATGCGCATTCTTGTATTATATCGTTCTTGGGATTTCCTAAATATACTCGGGCTCGTGTCGCTGGATTGTTAAATAAATGCTCACGATGACCAAATTGTAGTACAATTAACTTTACTGTACAACAAACAATTTACGATACTCGCTAATACAGTAAAAACACTCTACAATACTTGTTAAAGCAATAACAACGCTTAACTAAACTTGTTAACACAATTAAACTTATAGCTTGCTTATTCGCAACTCACTTCTCTGCTCACTTTACTTGTAGCTTGCTGTCTTGTAACTAACTCACTTCGCTGTGGAGGCGCTCTTATATACCTGCGCCCGTACTTATGGCAACTCTAGAAAGTTCTGAAGTTTATCGCTCATTCTCTTTCTCTCGCTGTTCGCAGTGTTCATCCAACTTCTCTTTGTGGAACATTCTACGTCATTCCTCGAACATTCTGCCTATTTCTCGTTGTTCGCTTCGTAATAATGTAATAATAAATAACACAAATCACTTATATATTAGTGATGTACAAACGATTTTCTTTAAAAATACGCATACTTTTTAAAAATATTGGTTTCAACAAATTTTGCAACAGGACTGCGCAATTATTAAATTTATTATAACTCATATTAATTGATTAATCGCACAATCCGCTTTTAAGAGCTCGGCGCTAAAAATTTAATAAAAACCTATAATAAGGCGAGATCAGCTATTTCTACAATTTTTTCAAAATCACCTACAGTGTATAAATCATTAACATTTCAGTTGTTGTCATATATTGAGCTATTCAACCTTGATAACATTCTTTTGATATTAGTTGCGATCCCGTACGAGTCCGGACTAGTCAGAAATAGTCAGATTTTACTGGAAATCGATCCCGTACTCGGTTCTCTGACTATTGAGAAGACAAAAAAGAGAGTAAATACGGTTCTCTCTCTTTCAGAAGTTACCAGTTTTAGTCCGAGAATTTTTTGCTGGTAAATTCTGGTAAATGTGTCAAACGATCAGCTGTAGCGTGTTTGGCAACCAAATTGTAAACAACGAAAAAGTGCACTCTGCTAATTCATGTTAAAAAGTATTTAATTACTTGTTTACGGGATTCTAATGAATTTGAATGTATTTTTGGTTATTTACATGTGTGAGCTGAGTGTGTTTACATACCAAAATAAGCAAAAATTTACAACCAAATTTTGGAGGTTATGTTGAAGTTGACGGAAGCGATCCCGTACTTTTCAATGTTACTCTCTCGCTCTGAGCGAACTTATATTTTTTGACAGTTTTACTAGTCCAAGTCCGACGAATACGGGATTGCACTTATTAGAAACGTTTTGCAGCAAAAACTATTAGCCTTCATATAACACTTTATTCGAACTTTTGAATTAACGCTTTCCAACCTCATCCTATTTCGAATCTTAGTTTTTGTTGAATTAATTACGGAAAAAACGCGCTCAACAAAAGCATATGAGTGCGGCAAGGATCATTATATGAAGGCTACTTTACTCATATTTCCAAACTTTTCATTGCCTGTTGCGGTTTTCACTCCGTAAGTAATTATCCAAAATTCTTCAGAGTCGGATGGAATGGTTCCCAAAAAAGCTAATCCATGGGAAAGCTAAAAGATTTAAATATTTAGTTTCCGCTGATTTTCTTTCCTTCAATTTTAAATAGTGAATTGGCAGGTCCCTGAAACTCGCGCTCTTGTGATTCACACACTTTTCTTGTGACAAAATTAAAGCTTTTTTAAAAGTATTTACTTGACTAGGTAATCGCTTCAAAAGCTCTTCGATTAGGATGATTAAATATTTTTGACAGTCTTTTTGATATGCTTTTTAAGTCAAGTTATCACGCAGTTCATTAGCCTCTTCTGTAAAATTATCGTGGAAAACTAAGTTTTGTATATTTTTTTAAATGGAAAATATGTATTTGATGGGAAAAAATCGCCAAAAATCGCCAATGGCGGTTTCCTAAATTTTTACACGCAAATATGCAAAAAAAATCGCCAAATCTGGACACTCTGGTGATACTTATGCTTTTAATTTATAAGGCAATTTCATGTTTTTATACTCTTTCTACCAGATGAATATATAAATTCGCCTTGGAAGATAGAAAGCGAGTAAGAATAAATGCCGGACAAAGGAACTTGTCTTCTTTCAACTTAAGTAAATGCATTTTGCAAACAAAAGTGCGTACGTTACTTAGTACCTTGGTAATGGCGAATTCGTAAGGATCTATTGATTGCATTATAAACATTTTCATTTATTGGTTAAATATACAATTACTTCCATTACAACCCGGTCCTATGGATGCTAGAAGCGCGAATTCATATAAGGTGGTGTTACCGGATAATGAATATATAAATTATATGTATATCAGAGAATTAATAAGATGAAATGAAATTATTGTTTGATTTCTAACCAATCCTATGTATGTAACTCAATCGCCTAATGGTTTGCCGAACCATAAACATATGTTTACACATCCAATTTCGTGAGTAGGTACCTGGTACTCACACCTTTTTTAAGAAGTTTCAATTCTATCATGTGTACGGTGTTACACACGCATTTTTTTCTATATTTTTTTTATACAGAGTAAGAAAAAGTACACCTATAAAAGATGTGAGTGCCGCATGAACTTATCCCCCAAAGCTGGCAAATGTAAATAAGGATTAAAATTTTAAAACTTATTAATAAAATTAATGTAAAGTATTTACAAAGTTAACAAAAAAATACTCTTTTTCGCAACATCTATAAAGGACCCTTTTATTTTTCAAAAAACCTGTGCGACAGTTATGATCTTACGCCCTGTACTTTGCCATTCATATTGTGGCAAACACTACTTAAAGTGCAATCCCGTATTCCTCGGACTCGGACTAGTAAAACTGTCAAAAAATAAAAATTCGCTCAGAGCGAGAGAGTAACTTTGAAAAGTACGGGATCGCTTTCTAGTAAAAAATGGTAACTTCTGTCAACTTCAACATAACCTCCAAATTTTGGTTGTAAATTTTTGCTTATTTTGTATGTAAACACACTCAGCTCACACATGTAAATAACCAAAAATACTTTCAAATTCATTAGAATCCACTTAAACAAGTAATTAAATTCTTTTCAACATGAATTAGCAGAGTGCACTTTTCTTTTGTTTACAATTTGGTTGCCAAACACACTACAGCTGATCGTTTGACACATTTACCAGAATTTACCAGCAAAAAATTCTCGGACTAGAACTGGTAACTTCTGACAGAGAGAGAACCGTATTTACTCTATTTTTTGTCCTCTCAATAGTCAGAGAACCGAGTACGGGATCGATTTCCAGTAAAATCTGACTGATTCTGACTATTTCTGACTAGTCTGGACTCGTACAGGATCGCAACTTTAGTGAGCAAAGTTAAGTCTGATAGCCCGAACACAATGAAAACGACGAGTTACGGACCACAGCTGTCAAATTATTTCAACACGTACTCTTATGTAGATAATTATTTTGGCGACGACCGGGCTACGCGACGACTGTCGTTATGGCCAGATTAGATCTATTTCTATTTTTCCGGCGACAGATAAGGTTCTTCCTCTTCTTTTATGTCAAACTCAAACAAATTCATGATGTCGCTGCCGCGTTAAAAAAAAATCATGTCGTCATCGACAAAGTGTTTAGATAATGAAGATAACAAATTGGAAGCTGTGGCCCGTAGCTCGCCGTTTTCAAAGTGTTCAGAACTTGATAGTGAAAAGGTGTAGGCATGGTCGTAGAAAGTTAGTGCATAGCGCTCGGGTATAAAAATCAGAAAAATATTAAATTAATTATAAGGCTTAAATTAAAAAACTGGCCATATATTCAGAAAGAGTTTGGAATTCATTTGTAGAATTTAGTTGGGAAAATTTCCTATAAGGGCGGTTATTGAAGAGGTGGTGAGGGAAGGGGGAGTGGGCGTGCTCCCCAGACCACCTAGGCCCCCTATGGGTCCCTACGGACGCCTTAGAAAAATCGCCAAATATCACAATTGGGTGTCACGCCCACTCCCCCTTTGATCACCATCTCTTTAATGACCGCCCTTATTGGAAAGCCAGCCCATTTAGTTATTTATTTTTAACATCTATTGTTGCTTTGAACAATATTTCTAAAATATCTTTGTTTATTTGTACCTAATAAATGGTAATTTGTAACAGTAAATTGCACAAAAAAAATTGTACTCCTTTTTTAGGTCTTGTACTGCTTTTTTTCTATCGAAAATATAAATGTACTCCTTTTTCCGTTTCAAAATCTGGCAACCCTATTGGCGACGCACAATCGACTCTCCGCCTTTTCGGCATTTCACGCATTCTGACATCTTCGCACTCACTCAGCAGCCGCTATGTTTGGATGAATATACGTATATACATAGGTATGTATGTACATCAACTTAAATGCGCGCTATTATTTGTCAATTTTGCTTATTTGAATTTTATTTTTATTTCGACTTAATGGTTGGCTTATTGGTTTAAATCGTTATTTTTCACGCTATTAATCCAATAATGCCACTATTAACTTTACACTTTGCAATATTGTTATATTTTTTAACACCATTAACAGAGCGATAAAAAACACGTCCGTTCGCGATCGATAATTGTATCTTCTGGATCTGGACAATGAACGCAAGGGCTTTAGGTGCTTCAACTGTAATGGTGTTGGATATATTGCAGCAAAATGTTCACAACCACAACGCAAGGCCAAATGTAGTAGGTGTAACAAATATGGGCATGAAGCGAAGGATTGTCGAAGTGGAAAGAAAACAGTGGGTAAGCTCACGGAGGAAACAGCTTTGGTACCTCTTCCTGAGATGCGTCAGATATGTATAGCGGGTCGTACCTACTCAGCGTTTGTAGACACGGGCAGCGACTCAACATTGGTATCTGACATTGCAGTGCCAGAAGGTATACCAAAACAACCGCGACGACGTGTTATGTCGCAAGGATACGAAGGTGATCATCGAGTCAGTGGTTGTGAAGGTGCAACAGGTAAACTCTGA
This sequence comes from Rhagoletis pomonella, assembly GCF_013731165.1. NCBI lineage: Eukaryota > Metazoa > Arthropoda > Insecta > Diptera > Tephritidae > Rhagoletis > Rhagoletis pomonella. The sequence goes on along the minus strand of NW_023458555.1, from coordinate 55,482,941 downwards.
AACTATCATCGATAAAATGTTAACGGAAAGTGACGCGAAATAGCCTCAGCAGTTATTGAAGAAATATGACCATTGCTTTTCGGAGGATTTGTCAGCACTTGCAACACCATGGAGATGGAAATTAAAGTTACTACGGATAAGCCAGTCATCGGGAAACGTTATCAAGTTCCGTTCTTCCAGAAAAAAGTTTTAAGAACCATTACCGATAACTTGCTCGAACACGAAATTAAGCGACCGAGTTCATCGCCGCATGCAGCACCGGTGGTACTTGTTAAGAAGGCAACCGGGGAGCAGAGAATGTGCGCGGATTACAAAGCACTAAACGCGCTAACCGTCAAAAAACAATTTCCGATGCCAATCTTAGAGGAATAATTGGCGAGGTTGGGTGGCAACAGGCTCTTCACTACGCTCGATATGACGGTAGGTTATTACCGCTTGATAGAGGATAGCAAGCAGTATACAGCTTTCCTAACTACGGACGGGCTATATTAGCACAACGTCATGCCATTTGGACTGGTCAATGCTCCAATGGTATTTCAGCAGATGGTGGTTCAGCTCATTAGGGATTTGGAACGACGCAACCGGATCATCAGTTATGTTGTTATGCAGCTGCATGTTTGTACCCGGCGGGCGGAATGCAGGCACGCTTGCATCCCAATCTAGCTCGTCGGTTGGGGGGGGGGGGGTTGTCATTTCCGCCTGCCCTGGTAGTCGCTACACAAACAAAAAGTTAATCGTGCCTGGTGATATTGAGAAATACTAGTGCGGATGGTCACAAATAACAAAGAGAAATAAGAATATGAGAAAAAGAAGGCACTACCGAGAGATGGTCCTGTCCTGTCCTGTCAGGTGGAGTCATCCCACCCTCCTTCCGTGGTGCTCGATCTCTCCCCTCTAGCTTCTGGTGTGGA
>NW_023458555.1:55442575-55452030 GCF_013731165.1 Rhagoletis pomonella | reverse complement strand
TGTCAAGAATTAAGTTGCCGCGCGGTACTATGACCCGCTCGATGCCCCGAACCACAAGCGAGTGAGTAGGGCAGTAGGTAAAGACCTCAGAGTGTAGGCTGAAGGAGGGAATATGTATGTATGACCATTTATAGTAAATTCTCTAAATCCACACAGGTTCTCGACAGCATGCTGGTACCATCATCGCTGGAGACCAAGGTGAGTACGATTTGATTGATTTCTCTTTTTACTATAGCGTACATACATATTTAATATTTACATAAGTATATAAATATATTCAATTGTCCGGTATATATGCATATAGGTAGGCAGATACATTCCTCTCAGGTTTTTTTTTGTGAATTATTAAAATCTAAGGCGGAGTTTAGAATTTATTGAAAATATCGAATTTAGAATTATTGAAAATATTGAGTTCGGAATTGTTGAAAATATTGGCTGAATTTCTTTATTCATTCTGAACGTTTGGAATAAACTTTTTTGTTTATTTATTCTTTAGAACGTTCCTGATGATATGTTAACGTATATTTCAAACGTATTCTGTTTATTCCGGCTGTGAAATGGGATTATCCGGAATGTATAAAGAAACGCAGCCATTGAGTTTAAAACTATTAAAAAGAAACGATAGAAACCATGATAAAAATATAGTAAGGTAGAACCGCTGAGAGTTACTTTTAAAATTCTTGACGTTTCCAAACATTTTAATTTTTAAATTTACTCACAAACTCACACACACATTTTCATTTTCAATCTCAAGCAACAACAATTTCGAACAATTTCAATTTTTTATTTTCAATTTTATATGATTTTAAAATGCTGGCAAACTTCAAAAAAGAATCATGGCCGACAAAATGAGAGAACGGTTCTACCTTGCTATGTTTTTATCATGATAGAAACGAAGAAATATGGAGTGAAATTTTTGTTTATTCTGGATAGGAATTCCGCTTTATTATGGAGTGCTAAGCACAAGCTGTTGGTGTGGGTGTTGCACTTGTGCAACAGAGGGGAAGAGGGAGTGTGCAGACGGAACGACAACTGACTTAGAAATGACAGACTGTTAGATAGACGGACTAATGTCAGGCTTAGGGGGCGTTGTAAGAAGGTGAGGAGTCACGACAACGCCTAAGGCTTCGCGTGGAGTTCACGTAGAAGGAGGGTGGGATGACTCCACCTGACAGGACAGGACAGGACCATCTCTCCGTAGTGCCTTCTTTTTCTCATATTCTTATTTCTCTTTGTTATTTGTGACCATCCACACTAGTATTTCTCAATATCACCAGGCACGATTAACTTTTTGTTTGTGTAGCGACTACCAAGGCAGGCGGAAATGACAACCTCCCCAACCGACGAGCTAGCTTGGGATGCAAGCGTGCCTGCATGCCGCCCGCCGGGTACAAACATGCAGCTACATAACAATGTAGATGAAGTCATCATCGCCACGCCAACAGTAACGGAGGGTGTCCAGGAGTTGGAGGAGTTTCTGAGCGCGGTCCGGCAGGCAAGGCTGACTTTGCGTTCATCGAAGTGTGTATTCATGGAACTACCGTTAACTTTTTGGGACATATAATTAACGAAGAGGGTATCAAACCAAGCAGCGGAAAGGTTAATAGCGCTAAGGAGTTCGCAACACCGAAGTCTGTGAGACACGTTTGCCAGTTCTTAGGACTGACCGGGTTTTTCGGGAAACTTATCAACAATTACAGCAGTATTGCGATGCCTCTAACACAGTTGCTGAAGAAAGAGCAAGATTTCCAGTGGGATGGGTTCCGAGTATATCTGTTAGGGAAACAGTTTACAGTATGTACGGATTGTAACGCCGTGGTTACAACTAAAGCCTCAACACTACTACAGCCTCGCATAGCCAGATGGTGGTTGCGACCCCAGGAGTTCGATTTTGTTTGCAAACATCGAGCGGGTACGAGAGTGGCCCACGAGGACTCGCTGAGCAGAGGTCCGGTAGAAGAGGCAACCGAGCCGCATACAGTAGCAGAGAAGGTAATGCATATTAGGAACGTAACAGAGAGTTCGGATTGGATTTATATCATGCAAATGCAAGACCCGTAACTGGAGTCGCTAATCCAAATCCTAAAGGGTGACCACCAAGACGAAGATTCGGTATAGAAGCAACTGAAGGCCGACTACGCAGTGGAGAAGGGTAGACTAACGCGTAAAGCAGATGGGCAGTCCAAGTTAGTCGTTCCGCATGTAGCACGATGGCGGATAGTGAAAGCGTGTCATGACGACGCCGGTAATTTCGCGCTAGAGAAGACTATTCAGAAGATTAGAAAAGCGTTTTGGTTTCCACGGATCCGCCGGTAAGTTAAATCATACATTGCAGGATGTGAGGAATGCTGCCTGAATAAAGCCAGAGATGGAAAATCTGAAAGCCAGCTTCACGTCATGGAAGTCTTAGCGATTCCATTCAGAAGCTTGTACATCGATCATCTGGGCCCATTTCCCAAGAGTAAGAGACGAAATTGTTATGTGCTAGTCGTCGTATGTGGTTTCACGAAGTACTCCATACCAAGACTGAACCAGTGGTCAAAGCTTTGGAGGAGGTCATGTCCGTCTTTGGTCAACCACTCCGAATAACATCAGACAGAGGGACCGCCTTCACGTCTCAGCAGTTCCAGGCGTTCATTAACCGTTGTGGAATACAACATGTTAAGACAGCGGTGCGTACACCAAGGGCCAACAACGGCCAAGCGGAACGAGTCAACAAAACTCCTAAATTGTTTGCGATACACAGTGAAGGACGCCAAGGACTGGGATGCCGCGTTACCCATGATACAGTGGAACCTTAATTCGCTGCGACATCAGGTGACCAAGTTCAGTCCAAACGAACTGGTCTTCAGCTTTGATCCCAGAGATGTAACCCAGAATCGGATGATCCAGGCGCTCCATGATGAAGTGAACGTCAATGCAGATTCCGAGAGTAATTGGGAAGAAGCCGCTAAAAATATTTTGACAGAGAAACAGAAGTGAAAGCAAAGATACGACAATAAACATCGGAAGCCACTCAACTATCAGGTGGGAAATTTGTTCGTCATCGATCATGTGCCAGCAGCAACCGGTGACTCCAGCAAACTAGATCCAGCTTTCAATGGTCCGTATGTGGTCACAAAGGTGCTGGACTACGACCGTTATATAGTAGAGGATTCGCCAGATGCCACCGTTTCCAGGCGGCGTTATAATGGTGTTATGAGCAGCGATCACATGAAACCATGGTGCACGTTAGCGCCAGGGTTAGATGTCGAGGACGGCATCGATGCAGATGGTGACGAATCGCCCTGGAACGATGTCAGGACCTGCGAGAGGGAGTAACGTGTGAACTGCCGCCGAGTGAGGGCTCATAGTTTTCATCAGTCATATTAACACTTAAACTACATTGGTCTAATTTCATGGTAAATGTAACATCAACTTTAATTTGATTATTTTAAATAATACACAAGTCATCCGTGACACATAATTTAATTTAAAATCTGTCAATCAAAGAAACAATATGAGATTGCTCCTGTTCTTTCCAATCGGCATCACCATCATCACCCAGATTTCCAGCGTATTCTGTAATTAAAGTTGAAATTTCGTATATATAATATGCATATGATTCATGCATTCATACATATGTATACAGAAAATCCGTACAAACCTCGCATCACGTTCCTAATGGTTTTCATCGAAGCACCACGTAAATTTAAAATCTGCACGACACGTTGCTTTACGGTATCCGCAGTGGCTGATACTTCTAAAATTATATAGTCGATTCGCTGAAGAGTAAAAAGGCCGCCAGTTAGTCGCTTGATGTAATTATTTTCCGCTTCCTCGTCTTCATCGATTTCAGTATTCTAAACGAAAGTTAAATCATAACAAATAAATACAACAAAACATATACATATACTCATAAAATAAAACATGAACTTTAAAATATTCCAATGGAATATAAAAGGATTTCTTAACATCAATGAAATGAACCTCTTAATAGAAGAAAAAATCTACCCTTCATTTCACTGCAAGAAACACATTGCAAACACAACTTTAACCCATTTTCTCCAAGCGGATACTTAAGTTATTTTCAAAACTCAACAATAACAACAGCCAAACAAGGAATAGGGTAAGCACCCTTTAAGTTAAAGCTAATATTTCCCACAAAATAATTTCATTAAACACCTACCTTCAAATAATAGCGATTGAAGTCAACCTTAATATAAAATTTACGATAACACCGTGTGACAAAAACTAAAAAAAAATTCAAAACACATGAAAGAATCGATATACTCACGAAACTATGGCTCAAATATAGTAAAACTGCGTTTTTAATTTTTCACTCTGACGTCAGGATTTTTATTCAAAGGACTTTTAAATTTTAAAGATATTCAGCCCAATTCTGCATACTCCCGGGGAGTTTGTTCTCCTGGAGCTACTCCCAGGGAGTAGCATTTTCCCCGAAAATTTGGGAGGAGGAAATTCGAACTTCGAAAAAGCTGTATGACACATTTTTGACAGCTCAACTCCGCTATTTAATCAGCCCTATTCTGCATTTCGACTCGAATCGAAACTTTCTCCTTTTGGCAACTTTGGTATTCTACGTTCCGTTTTGTTTCGATCAATCTTCGAAATTTACGATTACACCTATTCTATGTACATTTCGATCGTAGTTCCGTTTTTCTACGTTGCAAATTTGTTGACGGAGAACGCTTCGATTGTTATTTTCGCGAGCTTAAATAGTAAAATTTTATAAAAAAAATAAGTTAAATATACTTTGCATGATTGTAAAAGTCATCATAAATGAATTTTCTCGATATCTGTGTTTTGCGAGCAGCAATACGGGCAATACGAAAACTTTGCTCAAATAATGGCAACCGAGTTTTTGTTTTCATTATCTCTAAATAAGACTGTGAAATGGTCGTTACCGGTGGGTTTCTTCAAAATTCCAAATGGTGGTTCCAAGTCTCAAACAAGTTCAATAATTTTTTTATCGCCATATTGGATTCGCCATTCTAAGTTTTGACAATCTGACATCAGATTCGTAATCAGCAACCCCAGAAAGTCACCGGTAACGAGTTTCAGCCCTTGACAATGCTTAAAACGTAAAGTATCAACGTTTTAATTTTATTAATTTTTTAAGAATTTGATCGCTATATTGGATCCGCCATTTAGAATTTGGGAAACCTGACATCTGATTCGTAATCAGTGCAGAGTTTCGATTAAATCCAATTTTTTTTTAACTGATCGCCCTTTTACATCCGCCATTTTGAATTTTGAAAAACGGACTAGATTCCTGATTAGCAACCCCTGAAACCCCCTGGTAACAAGTTCCAACCCATGATAATGCCTAAGTCGTTCAGTATCAACTTTTTAATTTTAATAGTATTTTCGAAAGTATATTTATTGGGCCCATTCTACCTGTCCAAGACAGGTATGTAATTAAGGGAATGTTCCCCAATAATACCAGAGTAATACCATGTAAAAACCACATTTTTAGCTGCATTTTAACATGTCACGAAAATGAAAAAATTAAGAACATCGGCGTTTTTATAAAAAACCTACCAGAACGACCTCTAAAAAAACTGTTTTGTCAAAATAAAACAAAAACGTATCTCTTTTTTACCACAAATAACAATAACTTGAGGTAGGGTTTATGAATTCCATAAAAAAAAATTTTATATACATACATACATAAAATTTGGAGTTACATAAAAACGTTTTTTATTATTCTACTCGTTTTTACTAACTTTTTAAAAAGAGGCGCGTATGTTATGGAAGGATAAGCTTTGTTCTTCCCTCCTCCTGATGGCTTTCAAAATCGGTTTCATTTGCGTTCAAATCTTCGACTCTAGTAAATGCAAAGTTGTGGAGTACTCAAATAACGTTTATAATTTCACTGGCATTGAGCGGTGAGTAATGCAGTTCAACATGAATTTCTTATGATTGTTCACTCATATGAAAAGGATCAATCATGTCCCTAAATGTCCGCCCTTCAACTTTCGCATCAGCAATCTAGGACTCGTTCTGCTCTTCAAGTCATGGCTATGGATTTCATTCTTATAATATACACCCCTATTGGAAGTATCGACTAGTACTAGAAAATACCATGTTCTGGCCGACATCGAAAACATGTTTTCGTTGCTAAAACTGGTTTTCAGCCTAAAACGTGTGTGTTTCGTCCATGTTAAATCTGTCAAACGAAAACCAGTTTTCGCTGAAAACTACTTGAAAACTCACGTGCCACTCATTCCAATCAGGGCTACACTAGTTTTTTTCTATTATACATCGAAGTGGAAGTAATATTTTATTATCTTTAATACGCCATTTCGGATTTATTGTTAATTGACTGGCCAAAGTAAAATAAGAATGAAAGTAAGAGGTGGCTAATGAAAACAAAATGAGGGAAAAGCACTTTGGTTTTGTTTTTGTGTAGCAAAAGTGTAATCAGAGGATGTAAGAAATGTCAATGAAAACACTAACAGCCGGTGTGAACAGCCTTCAGCCCACAATCCCAAAACGACGATGGTATGTCGATTATAGACTATCCGTGGTGTTTTCAAAGTCAATTTCTCGTACAATAAGTGAGTGAGAATAGTTTATAGTCGCTCAACCTTCTGCACACACGCTTATTGAACGAGAAATCGACATTCACAATACCATAGAAAAGCGATAATCGAATAAGAGTCGTTTATCTACTACTAGTCGACCCTCGCAATAGGGGTGTATTATAGTGGTTCATAAAAACACTCTTTTTGGAAATTCATAAACGCTACATCAGAATATTGTTATTTGTGATAAAAAAGAGACCCGTATTTTTTTATTTTGAAAAACAGAAAAAGTTTTCTTAGAGGTCGCGCTGGTCGGTTTTTTATAAAAACGCTGATGTTCTCAATTTTTATATTTTCTTGACATGTTAACATGCAGCTAAAAATGAATTTCGAAAAACTGACTTCAATTCGTAATTAGCAACCCCAGAAACCCCCTGGCAACAAGTTCCAACCCATGACAATGCGTAAATCGTTCAGTATCAACGTTTTAATTTTACTAGTCTCTTTTCCAGAGCATATTTTCGGGCACTAGCCCCGTTCTAACTGCTAAAGACAGGTATATAATTAAGGGAAGGTTCCCTAATAATACCAGAGTAATTATATGTAAGAAACAAATTTTTAGCTGCTTTTTAACATGTCAAGAAAATAAAAAAATTGAGAACATCAGCGTTTTTATAAAAAACCGACAAGCGCGACCTCTAAGAAAACTTTTTTTTTCAAAATAAAAAAACACGTTTCCCTTTTTAACAGACTTCCAAAAAAGGAGGAGGTTATCAGTTCGTCGGAATCTTTTTTTTTTTTTTTATGTATGTTACCGCATAACTTTGGACCACGTCAACCGATTTCGATAATTCTCTTTGCATCGGAAAGGTAGTGTCTCAGAGGTGGTCCCATACTAATCTGATTAAGATCCGATCATGAGCGGATCATGAGATATATACATATATATATTTTTTTTATATGGGAGTTGAAGGCGGTTTTTTTTTGCTAAAAATTACTTGTTTTATCACAAATAACAATAATTTGAGGCAGCGTTTATGAATTTCCAAAAAAACACTTTTTTGAACCACTTTAGGGTGTATGTTTCCAGTAAAATTAAGAACGAAATTTTGTTTTTAAATTACAATGATGTTCGATATATTTAGTTATTTTGAAATATTAACACATTTTAACTTCACAATATATGTATAGTTTGGTGGAAAATACTTCTTTTGTTTTGTTTGATTTCGAAGATGTTTTCACTCTTCCTCTGAAAACCGGGACTTAATCGGTACAAGTATGAAAAATCGGGACATTTATACGTCACGACTTTTAAAAAATATTCCGCGGGACAATTTTCTCACAATCGGTACTGTCCCGTCAAAATCGGTACGAATGGTCGCCGTAATTATATGGGACTTTTATTTTTTTTCGTCTCGCGGGACGTTTATTTCAAGACGGAAATGATTTTTGTCTTCTTGCAATAATTATATGGGATTTTTATATTTTTTGTCTCTCGGGACGTTTATTTCAAGACGAAAATGAAGTTCGCCTTCGCATAATAATTATACGGGATTTTTATTTTTTTATTCGTCTCTCAGGACGTTTATTTCACGAATATGATTTACGTCTTCTCATAATAATTATATGGGACTTTTATTTTAATTTTCGTCTCTCGGGACATTTATTTCAAGACGGAAATGATTTTTTTCTTCTAATAACTATATGGGACTTTTATTGAAGTGAGACTTCTTAATTCAGTTCGGAGATTTGACGCGTTATATATTTAACGCCACGATTGTTCATGTAATCAAATCTGTATCGTTCTTTCGATTTTCCAAAATGGTGTGTCAAATTAAAAGGCTTTGCTTTTACGTGGTTTTAGTTTATTGAAATGGGTTGCCAGATGTTAGCAAACCAAATTGCAATAATCGAGCCCGGAGATATTTGCGTTTAATTTCGTGAAAATGGCAGTACATGTACCGATTTTGTCAAGAGAAAACGTGGGCCGTAAATCATTGTCGTCTTGAAAAAAACCGTTACGAGAGACGAGAAAAATAAAAGTCGGATATAATTATTATGAAAAGACGTAAATCATTTCAGTCTTAAAATAAACGACTCACGAGACGAAAAAAATAAAATTCCTACATAATTATTATGAGAAGACGTAAATCATTACCGTCTTGAAATAAACGTCCCGCAAGATGAAAAAAATTGAAGTCCCACATAATTATTATGAGAAGACATAAATAATATCCGTCTTGAAATAAACGTCCCAAGAGACAAGAAAAATAAAAATCCTATATAATTATTATGAAAAGACGTAAATGATTTCCATCTGAAAATAGTCGTCCCACGAGACAAAAAAAAGATATTTCTCGTAAATATTTATTATACAAAGACAAACAAAAATTCTCTTAAAGCAGGCGACGTTTTTTAACTCAGATATTAGGATTATTATTTTGGGTCTCTGAAATTTTGGTAGGAAAAAAGAATTGTCCGTGGCAACACTGCTCGCGATATAATTCCGATTGGCATGTTTGCTCTTAGGGCCGGTTGCTCAAAGCCCGATTGACACTAATCTACGGTTAAACATCGTTATCGACGTTACCGACACCGTGTTATATGCATGCAGTCGAGGACGTCGATAACGATGTTAACCGGAGATTAGTGCCAACCAGGCTTTGAGCAACCGGCCCTTAGGGCCGTTTGCACCATGTCTAGTTAATTCTAACTCCCAGTTAAACATCTTTATCGACGTTATCGACACCCATCATATAACATGTGATCGATAAAGCAGTTAACGTGCTTAACTGAAGGATGTACCTCCAGTTAGCGTTAACTAGACATGGTGCAAACGGCCCTTAGAGCCCAACTGCGAAGCATATAACACAGAATATGTGACGTCGATAACGATGTTTAACTGGAGGTTAGTGTTAACTAGGG
>NW_023458555.1:55439269-55442565 GCF_013731165.1 Rhagoletis pomonella | reverse complement strand
AACTGTTCTAAATGTGGATTTTTAACCGACTTTCCAAAAAGGATAAGCTTATCATTTCGTGGGTACATTTTATTTCTATTTTTTTTATGTATGTTCCCACATAACATTGGACCACGTTAACCGATTTCTATAATTCTTTTTTTAAAGGAAAGCTGTTACCGCACAGGTGGTACCATACTAATCTGGTTTAAAACCGATTTTCGGATCATGAAGAAATTAACGATAACACAGGGCAAAACTGATTTTGTTTCCTAAAATGTTAAAGCTGTTTTTGATAGACTTTTTCGTGCTGATTACGAATCTCTAGGTATAAAGTTTCCATCAGCTTTAGATTTTGAGAAAATCGTGGTAAAAGTATCAACAATTTTTTGGATTTTTTTTTGCAATATTTGAGAAGCTCCAGCAAAAAAACAAAAGGTGATAGAACCTTCCACTTGGGCCTAAATTAAAGCTAGAACTCTCGACTAGTATCTCTGAAAATACCTTTCGTGCACTTTGACTTGATGGTCACTTATAGTCATTAAATTAATTTTAATTAATATGGTATTGACACTCTCAAAACCCTTTTGAAATTTGGACAGATTTTAAACGGCAATTTCGAAAATTTTTAACATAACTTATTAACATAGTGAAATAATATAAAGTGTGACAGCAAAGTGTGATGTTTATTTCAAAGAAAAATTTGAGTATGTAAATTGAGTTTTTTACTGCAACGTTACATATGTGTGCTTTTGCACAGGCGGCAATGAGAATCAAAAAACTTCGTAATTTCTCACTCAAGAGGATTTACATGAAAGTCAAATGAAAGAAAAAATTATGATAATAAATTGCTAAACAAGTGTACGAAAATAGTAACAAACTTTATATTATTTCATTATGCTTATAAACATTTAACAACTGTCGCCACTTCCGTACCTTCCGAAAACTTTTTTCGAAGGTTTTTAACTTATTAAATCACTAAATACATTTTTTGTTGTTTGATTGTCTTTTTGCATATTTTTAATTAAAAGAAACATTCGATGCATCGAAAATATCGATGTTTTTATACGATACATCGATGCTATATTTCGATGCATCAAATCGAAAAAAACATCGATCTTTTTTTTGACTTGCATCCCTAGTGTTAACCAGAGATGGCGAAAAGAACCCTTAGGACCGGTTGTTCAATGTCACTAATCTCCGGTCAAACATCGTTATCGACGTTACTGACTCCTTGCATATAACACTCTGTCCGTAATACCATGTTCTGACCGACAACGAAAACACTTTGAAAACGAGTTTTGGGATTGTGGGCTGAAGGCTGTTAGTGTTTTCGTTGACTTTTTATGCTTGAACCTAGTACTGCATACCACCATGTTTCCGGCCCCGGCGACCTCAGTCCGTTGCTGGACGTTTCGTCGTGGAGGCTAAATTTTCCAACGGTGGTTCCAGAGATCCCTTCCTTGCCCACCCTGGAATTGAAGTCGCGAAGCACGAATTTGATATCGTGGCGTTTTTGCACTTAACTCCTTTCTGCGTAGGCGGCCTTCGGCCGCGCTTAGGGGTTATAACCCTTACTAAGTAGAATTCTCCTTCTGTGTTGCCGGGGAAGAGGGGTAGGCACCTCTTTTGTTATCAAGGGTATATAAAATGTCCCGGCAAATGAATATTCAACCTTTTTCCAACGAAAAAACGCAACTGAAAATTGTGACTTTTGGTAATTTTTCTAAGGGGTCCCTAGGGAACCATAGGGGCCCTAGGTGGTCGGGAGTAACATTTTTGTCAATGGCGGTTCATGCCCTCTCCAAAAAGGTCGGAAAAGGTGCCACGTCCACTCCCCTATCGATCTCCATCTCTTTAAAAACCACCCCTATTGGAAAGCCAACCCATATAGTTATTTATTTTTTTATAAGCTTTTATTTAACTTGGTCATCCCGCGGAAATCGCGCAAATTTCCAATCGATTTTAAACTAACTTCCCGACAAGTTGGAGACTTGAAATTTTCAGCATAGTTCCAATCACGATGACAATGCAATTCAAAATATAAATGCATAATTGGCCAGGTATGTATATGTATGTATGCAGATATTTAAATGCCGGTTTGCTATTCGCGCGACGAAGTAAATTAGTACAAATTGTTAGTAATTTTCATTAGAGTTTGAATATCTCCTTTCACTAAATGGCTTTTAGTAAATTTAACGAGACCTTAACTTATTTTATTTTATTCACTTTAGTGCAGTTTTGACAAAATTTTCTTGCTAAAAAATCTTTTGCTGCACTATTTTATTTTATTCCTTTGATTGTACATGTTAAATAAAAGCTTGTTTTTAAAAAAATCTTTTTTACATTATTTTATTCACATTTATTGTTGCTTTGAAAAATATTTCTAAGATATCTTTGTTTGTTTGTACCTAATTAATGGTAATTTGTAACAATAAATTGCAAAAAAAATTAAACAAAAAATTTTACTGCTTTCTTATGTCATGTACTGCTTCTGCTTTATCGAAAATATAAATGTACTCCTTTCTCCGTTTTAAAATCTGGCAACCCTATTGGGTTGACTTGGTTAATCTTTAGATTTTCTATGTTATACCAAAACCCAGAATACCATGCGTACCCGGAAAGTAAATATTTTAGCGTTTCAATTGCATAAGTGTAGAGCTAAGTGTCGCAAAAAAAACTTTCAAACTTGATATCCCAAAATGTTCATTTTTACACATTCATGTTTATGGCATACGGGCGACGATATGTATACTCCCATACTAATAATTAAAACATATTTTGTTCTAGTGAGCTCCTGGTAATTGACACAGGTATGAAATTTTTACACAACCTAGAAGAAAATCTAGCGGTCATTTCAACATTGGCTTCGGGTAAAAATGTTTAAGTAATTGAAATGTTTGATAATGAATGGTAGAAGAGATAGTCTTTCGACTCGATAACTTGGACACTCTCCAGCATAAGGCAGCCGTCGTTAACCCATGTATTCTACCTTCGTAGTGAAAACCAGCCCATTCTTGAAGAAAATTTTTATAAAAGAGAGCTTATGTTTTCAATACAGAATGGGCTTCACCACATTTGCTTCTCGTCTTCTACATTTACATTTAATATTCAAAGTAAAGTTATTTATAAATACATGTACGCGTCAAACAATAACAATAACCTTTATTTATGTATATCCGATCAGTTTGTATTTTGTGAAATTTTTTTAGTTTGTGATAGGCTTGTCTGATCTGTTCTTTTAGTGTAAATAAAACGACGTTATTTCACTTACGGCCCAACGTTTCGCTAATCTTCTTAGCATCTTCAGGGGCGTG
>NW_023458555.1:55390004-55434269 GCF_013731165.1 Rhagoletis pomonella | reverse complement strand
CACGCCCCTGAAGATGCTAAGAAGATTAGCGAAACGTTGGGCCGTAAAAGAACAGATCAGACAAGCCTATCACAAACTAAAAAATTTTCATAATAACAATAACCAATAAAATATTCGCTTTTAAAAGCTAGGAAACGCTTTTTGCGCTAAACATTTAATTTATGCATGTAAAACTAATTTATCGGAAGCTTATTCCAAAAATTCCTTTAGATCAGATTAAAACTAAATACAAAGAGCAGTGACTATTCAATTTACAAATAGGAAGAGGCGAAAAAACCAATGCAATCTAATTTTTGTTTACTTTTTGCGTTTGCTTTGAGAATACTTGGAAGTACGAGTATTATCGAAACGTTTTTGCAAAGATGAGTACTGGCATAGATACTTTTTTAGAGTATTCTATATGAGTGCTAGTCACTAGGCGGGGGCAGCGCTCGTAGCGCATAGAAGAGATCCTTGGATGCCTCTCCTGCTCTTCCGTCGGGGCATGGGCGCAGATGAGCGAGATGTTGAAGAATCTCGCTTTGATGCGGATTATGGCTAGAAGCTCGTCCACCGGGGTGAACGACAGTACTCGGCGACAGAGTCTCTCTCCCACCACAAATCCAACACCGAATTTGCGCTCTTTTTCATGGCAGCTGTAGTAGACTTCGCAAGGCCCCAGACATTTTTTTGCCTTGCCCAGTCCAACGCATTTCTTGGATGGCGGTGATGTTAGCTTTTGTCCTTACGAGGACATCAACCAGCCGGGCAGAGTCACCTTCCCCATTAAGGGTCCGGACATTCCAGGTGCATGCCCTCAAATCGTAGTCCTTTAATCGTTTGCCATGGTCGTAATCAAAAGGGGTTCTCATCCGAGGCTTTGTGTCTCTTTTTCAATGGAGCCTGATTTTTGCGTGGCGGGTCCCAAACCCAGCGCTCAACCCATTGCTGGAACGGGGGTGGTTTCGCAACCGAATACACGTTTATAAAACGAGCCGCTTGCTCCAAGACAGACACCCACTTGCAGCCCCCCTACTGGTGAACAGACGCTGCAGACTTCAGTAAGCCCTTAAACCGAATAAATAGGAGTGGCCCCACCAAAGCTCATTCTCTTTCTGCCGTGACCGAAGGCTCCACCCGGTTTGCTTACAGCATCTCGCAGGACGCAAGTGTCGGGGTTGAGTATAGCCGTGCAACTGTAACTGCATACCCAGCACAACGACTATACGCCTTTATAATGTGGGTGACCATATCGAGAAAAAACTAAACCATGTTTAAAAATGAGGAAGTTTTAAAAAATATAAATGTAAAACAAAAAGAAATGATTATAAATTATTTAATTTCAAGCCAGATTTAACGAATCCACAACTACATTTTTCAACAACAACAAAACTATTTCGTGTTTATGTTGTTTGGTACGTACGCTTTGACTGTGTTCAATTTCTTATGCTTGTGGGTGTTCTAATTTTGACAGCGCGGATTTCACTGTGGTGAGTTCGCCGTTCGCTGGCATTGTATTTCAGCTATTAACTAGAGATGGAGAAACCGGCCCCAAACATGTGATCGATAAACCAGTCGTTGTATATAACCGAAGCATTCACCTCCGGGTTGTGTTAACCGGATATTCAACGGGACTTAGGGCCGGTTGTTCAATGTCTGGTTATCACTACCACTACACTATCGACGATTTCGACATCATGCATATAACATGTGATCGATAAAGCAGTCGTTGTACTTAACCTCAGCTCTACCTCCGATTTGTGTTAATCAGACCTTGAACAACCGGCCCTTATAGCCCAGTTATCATACTTGCACTGCTATACCATTTTTACGTAAAAGCCAAAACCCAACAAAAAGGCCAACCTAATATTCACGTACGCTGGCAGTTTACTGTAAAAAATTTTTCATGCACATACAACTTGTATGGGACCAACCGAAATTGACCGGCGTGCGTAAAAAGCTAACTCAAATTCCAAGATTTGTGTTGCGTGACATTTCGATTCGACGTTTGTGCTCATTTGACATTTTGGCGCGACTATGAAATAAAATTTTGGAACAAGTAAAAGAAGCGAAGCGAAATTCCTTTCTGCGTGCTTTAATTAGATTTTTTTGAAAACTAAACAAGGCATATACATATAAATTAAGTATATCAATTTAAAGGGAACTAAATTTCCTATCGATTGATTTGAAATCCATACATTCGTTTTTAAGAAATTTTGATGTAATAAATTTTTTAACTTGAACTTTGACCCTTAATAACTTTTGTAGTTGTTGTTTCAGCAAGAAACTTTAGTATTTTTTTTCTTGATCGTCATATTCGATCCGCCATTTTGAATTTAAAAAACTGACTTTAAATTCGTAATCGGCGACCCCAAACTTTCGAGTGCCGCTTTTGGAACAAATCCAACCATTCGAAAAAAAATGTATCGCCATTTTGGATCCGCCAATTTGATTTTTGAAAAACTGACTTCTGATTCCTACATAGCAACCCCAGAAACCCCCTGGTAATAAGTTCCAACCCGTGGCAAAGCGTAAATAGTTCAGTATCAACGTTTTAATTTTACTAGTCTCTTCTCGAGAGAATATTTTCGGGAACTAGGCCCATTCTAACTGTCCAAGACAGGTGTGGAATTAAGGGAATGTTCCCCAATAATACTAGAGTAATTATATGTAAAATCGCATTTTTAACTGCATTTTAACATGTCAAGAAAATAAAAAAATTTAGAACATCAGCGTTTTTATAAAAAACCGATCAGCGCGACCTCTACAAAAAACTTTTTTTCAAATGTAACGTTTATGAATTTCCAAAAAGAGTGTTTTTATGAACCACTCTAATACATATGTATGCAGTTAACTTACATACATATGTATCCACGGAATGCTATATACATTTGTATTCTTGTAATACTAAATATACTTCATTCGAAAACTGGTATGCTATTCTTACAGCAGTGTGTATAAATTTCCAAATAATTTTCAATTTCCAGATACAGAATAAAAAACCTCAATGTATACTATACACTTATCTTAGCTTTAAATTTTAACGTTTTCGCAGCTCCCTATACTTATCTTCATCTAACAGCTTTTTTACAGCGTGTTCACTACTACTAGTGATAGCAGAGCGTAATCTGCCGACGCAACTAAGTAGAATAGTTTTACGTACTGGTATGATATATTCTATTTCCTAAAAGAACAGTGATAGTCATTTCATTGCTCATGTGATACTCACTGGTGATGGAGATCTCAATCAAGTACTTCTATCAACTTTTTAAGAACAATATGCAAAACGTGATGAAAACATTTGTGTATATGTGATCTTCCGTCTTCCTCCGACTTATGGCCTTATTTAGTGGTCTCTTTTTAACCAACGCAAAATTTGCAAATGCGTTAGTAAGATAAATGAGAATGTGTTAGTTTCCATCACACAATTCTAGTAGGGTTGTGAATTCCTTGGCAAGATAAAATACCGGAAACTAGTTTGAATGATTTAGCTGTTAATCTTGTGTTATTTCTATACGTATTTCTGTAGAGCAGGTACTTGGTGATGGTTTGTACTTAAGCTGAATGCTTAAATTATATAAGACACCGATTTGTTTCTGACCATGCACCTAATTCGTGACACATTGGACGCATTCATAAGACTTACATAGCTATTGTCTAACCGTTGACTGTTTGTCCTAGAAACGCACAGTTGAATAGTTCCGCTCAATTCAACAATTGGCAACTTTCCCCCATTTTTTCCATCGTACAATTTGTTCGCTACCTGAACTCAACGTGTTTCGCTCAGCATAAACAGATGATCGAAAAGACTTACGCCGCTTATATTAAATGTACTATGCTCATAAATGAAGAGTGAGCCCTAATCGTTTATTGCATTATTTAAATTTTTTGAGTCTCCATAGGGGAATCTGAACTTTGACCCCTGTGCAACACGCCTTAACCGACTCCAATCGGGACCAAAGTTTATATGTGATATCTGCGCCTACAGTAGTATCGATTATTTAAATTTTTTGAGTCTCCATAGAGGAATCTGAACTTTGACCCCTGTGCGACACGCCTTAGCCGTCTCCAATCGGGACTAAGATTTATATGTGATATCTTTGACCGTTTTATTAACGACTGGGCGGGTGAGACTTAAAATTTAATTTTTTAAGGACCACCCTAATGTACATGGCTACATTTGTTGGGATTTCAGTGAGAGACAGAATTTATAAATCAGCTGTGCCTACTTTGATGTTTTTATTTCATTAGCTTCACGTACAATTGTACACAGTATAGACAGTAACCAACCTTTTTGGGTTGTTGGTGTAGCAGTCGTTGTTGTTGTAGTTATATTCACTCCTGAGGAAGGCATGGGGTTGTGTGCTGCTATTTAATGGTCTTCCTCACACTTTTTCTTAGATTTCAGGGTTGTGTGCTGCATTATTATTAGATAAATAAATTTAAGCATTTGACAATACGTGATTTTATCAAAAGAAAGTTATAAATGATAACGCTCGTGCGAAAGCTCTATTTTTGTGTGTTGCTAAAATTTATACATGGTGTATTGATGGTAATACAAGCAATGTATTCTTTTGTGAATTTTATGTTACTAGAGAATTTAGACAACGTGCGAGCTGCCAGGTTCTGTTATCAATATAATTAACACAAGCTTTTTCGCGTAGTTGCTTTTCAATAAATAGAATAAACAAATATTCGCAAATAAATTGGATTTATTTTATAACTGACAACTAACGTACGCTTTTTGTTCTTTTCTCCATTTTGATTTTGACTCTTTATTACCGCCAACAACTTTATGTGTATACATATTTACAGGCTGTTAAAATTTTGCGTAGTAACACGAGCTAGGTAAAAACATATTCGTATTCACAAGGAGAAATCTCAAAATTTGTGTGTGGTATTTTCAAATTTTCTCTTTTTTATCAGTTGGCAAAAGCCCTCAGTAGCAGCGCTCCGAGCGTTGAGATAGTAATTTCATGTCAATTAGTAGACTTTTTTTATTATGGCGAGAAAATTTTACATTGCTGTGCCAATTCGTAAGTTTTTACTGCTGGAAATTTTTGACAGTTGCTCTGGTGCAAAAGAAGTTGAGCAATTAAAATCAGAAATTATACAAAAAAGACTTGTCTTTACTGACTTTTATTCTTCTAGAACTAAAAGCCATGCATTTATTAGACGCCTTAGTAATAAAATTAGAACAAAAAAATTCTTCAAAACCGTCAGGCCGGGTTGAAAATTTTCATTCACCTCATAGTTAACAAAAATTTACAATCCGTAGTACTTTTCTATCAATTCGCAAATGTCGTTTGCAAAAAAAAGGTTATTTATTTAAATCGTTTAGAAAATGAGTCATTTATGTATACCATTTTATGTGGAATTATTCAATAAATTTCGTTTTACACTATACTTTTTGAAACTATTTGGAGTTAATTATTTTTTGTTTCTTAAAAGCAACCCTGTGTGCTTGGAAGGCGTGTGTACCAATAATTTCATCCCTAGCATATTCATCCCCGAGGAAGGCAGTCGCCAAATTCACCGAAGGTTGTTTACTGGTTACATTGTACATTTGTACAACTACTTTAGTATCTACTTATGTATGTATGTACATACACCCACTATAATTGTTATTAAGTGTTCTGTCTAAAATATTTGAAACACAGAGTTGAAATAAAATACGCTTACTTCGATATTTTTGTTTAGTTTCTTCGCGCATTTCTTTCCTTTTCTCTCACTCGCTAATTGGAATATATCGTCGCTCCCAACGAAGAGTAGCACATCTCAAATTACCGTGGAAGACTAGCACAATTCACTATTAGCGTGGAAGACTAGCACATTTCATTATTCGCGTCGAAAAGTAGCACAGATTTTTGCGTGCACATTTCAGATTCTTGCGTGGAAGAGTAGCACATTTCACTATTTGCGTGGAAGACTAGCACATTTCAGATTTTTGCGTGGAAGAGTAGCACATTTCAGATTCTCGCGTAGAAGAGTAGCGAATTCATATAAAGTGGTACTAGCAGCCGTACAAAACCCAAACATACATGTATGTTATAATTAGCTGCGTTCGCGTAGCTGTTAATTGTTCATGTTTAACCAAAACTTACAAGTTTTTGCGTTCGCGTACGCAAAAAACTTGCAAAGTAGGGGAAATTGAGAGAGCAATTTGAAATTTCATTTTGAGGGGAAGCTGCTGGTTTCTGCTGGAAAAATTTTTGCCAACAGCGATTTGCCAACAGGAAAACAGCTGATCAAAAACAGCTGGTTGGCATTTACGCAAATCACAAAATTTAACTTGATGGTTTGGAAGTTAAAAATTACAAAATGCGACTATTTAAACCTGTAAGAAATAAGTAGTTATTTGTTTAATCAATAAACTGTGTCAGTATAACACTTTGTGATGACTTTTCGTACGTTTTAAATTTTACACTTTTGAATGTAAAAAAAAATTATATCAGCTGTTCGTCTAACTTGCAAGTTTCTGCAAATTTTTTGTTCGCGTACTATTGGGGATATTTTGATCTTGTGAGAGAAGAGATGACATTTCGCCGGAACTTGGCAGTTGGTTTTAACTGGAGACTAAGCTGAGAGTTTAATGTTGTGTAAGGAGCTTTTCGGTATTTTATTACAAATAGAATAAACGTTTATTTTCCTCCTACTTGTTTTGACGCATATTCGCGTCTTCCTCAGGGAATCTATTTATAAATACGAGAAACATATATGCACATTAGGGTGGTGCATGTGAAAAAGTAATGTGGGAATTTTTATGCTCTCACCCCTCGGATTGTTCTATACCGAAAAAATATACCCCTATTTTTTTATTTTGAAAACAAAAAATATCTAGAGGTCGCTCAAAGCGCCCAAAGTTTTCCATCTATTTTATATGGGGAAAAAAACTTTTGGTAGAAATGGTTTGGAATTCAAAAAAACTAATATTTTTCTATCGGAAAACTCTTTTCATCTGCAGGATTCCCAATAATAATACCCAATTGTTTATTTAACCATTTTTTCATCGCAACTATAATTTGTAGGTCCGCCAAAAACCCACAAAAACCCCGAAAAATGCAATGGGGGGACAAATAAAAAATCGTTAGTATTAAAAAATGGTTAAATAAATAATTGGGTATTATTATTGTAAGTTTTCTGAAGAGAACCAGAGTTTTCCGATAGAAAAAATTTTGATTTTCAAGAATTCTATACCATTTCTAAAATATTGATTTTCAAGAATTCTATACCATTTCTACGAAAAGTTGTTTTTCCCCATCACAGCGCACGGCAGTGCGCGCGAGTGACGAAAGCAGCCACAGTAGAATAATGAAATGACTCGCTTATATATACACGCGATTTGGAAGTTTTTATCCAGATGTCCAATCGACATGTGTGAGATATCGTTGGAAAGGTCTTGCAGAGTGTGTCCAGAAAATGTATTCAAGCTTCATCAACGATTAACCGGATTCTTAAAAATCAGGTTGCGAAACAAAATACGTTTTTTTGCTTTTGCCGGTTTAAAGGGGCATGTGGGTACACCCAACATATTTAGTGTTATTCTATAGGCCAATACCTTTCAAACGATACCTTATATATTAAGTTCCGGCTACTAGTTGGAGAGATATAGGGGTAAATGTGTTTTGGTTCGTGTCTCCACTACGAGATGCGTTGGTATGTATGTATGTGGCGTCTGTACGTACGATCATTTAATTTTTTTCAAACTTTCAGGAATTAAAGTACAAAAAAAAACTAAGAAGGTTTTGTTCCAGGATGTTTTGATTCGTACGCCTTTGTGGGCGTGGCTGCTGCCTGAAATTCGAAAAATTGCAATTTTTTAAACTACCACTGAGGCCGCACTACTCAGTCCATGTCATTGATGTGGATATCAGTAGAAGGGTCTTCAAACAAGCTATCTAACGCTATCTTTTGTGTTTATGAAATATAAATATGTCATAACGTTATCGCCTGAAACTAAAACTAAAATTTTCTCAAAAACTGGTCAGTCGATTTTATTCTTAGTTTCAACAAATCTAGCCGGAAACCTTAGCTTTCATCTGGTATATAGCTTATGTCTGGGAAAACCCTTGTTGTGGAGATATTACGATTCAAATTGAAAAAATGTCGCTCCAAAAAGGGTGAAATTGTTAAAAATTAACATACTCGTCTAATTTGGTTACTTTAAGATATAAAAATAACATACTCAGTGCCCCGAAAAAAGTTCCCATTCCCCGATTGCCACTCAAATCGAAATTCTCGGCAAATCGGGAAATTTCCCGCAAGTTGACAAGTTGAAGGATGCAGCTGTGCTAATCACTTCGTGCATGTCTTGGAAACCAAAATTTTTGTGTATTTTAGAGTTTTTTTTCAGTCATAGGCCGAAATTGTAACATTCTCCCCGTTTTAATTGTAGTTATGTACACAGTATTTAACTATGCTACATGTGTTTATCACTCGCACTTAACCTAGGAAGACGCGTACAATATTAGCTTAGTTGTACATAAATATGTATGTATGAATGCATTTAGTTCACCCAATGTGCCGCTACTACTTACATCCATATGTATAAATTGCCACACGGTCAAAAGTTTGGGTTCAATTTTTAAACCGCGCTGGAACTACTGCCTTTTTTAATTTTTTATAGTCTACTTTTTAAACCAGTCAATAGTTTTAAGCAATTTTTAATATGTTCTGGTTTAAATTTTAGTCAAAAAAGTTCGTGGTTTAAAACTCAAACCAAAATGTTTTAATTCTAGTTTCAAGGTTTCATATATAGAAAATTTGGTTAAAAATCTAAACCGAAATAGAAAATGTTTGCACACAGCGAAATGTGGTGTTGATTCAAACTCAACATATGAAAGCACATTTACATGCGTTGCTGTAGCTAAGTTTGCAAAGATGCTTGATACAATTGGTTGCTACCAAGGCTGTCCGGGTTCAATCCTCATCAGACGGAGCATGAAATTTTATTTTTATTTTTTATTCTTAATTATGAATATGTTTGGGTTTAAAATTTAAGCCGAACTGTTTAAATTCTAAACCCAACATAGGTGCTCCCTTTTTTTAATCTTGGAAGGTTTGTATTTGAAACTGAATTTTGTTTGGTCATATACATATGTATGTAGTCCAAAAAGTTTAAAATTAAAACCGAAAATTTTAACCGTGCACTGAGCAAAACTACTTGACAAAAAAGCATTCGTTTAAGTGCAACAGCTTACAACCCAACAAGCATTTCAGTAAATGTTTTTAAAAATAACTTAAAGTAAGTTTGCTATAATACGCGTTAAATAAGCATTTTTAATATTAAGCTTTTTAAAAGTTTTTTTCAAATAAACCTTTAATAAGTTTTGAGAGCCAATGTTTATAAATAACTTAAACTTATAAATGAAATGCAAATGCCAACGACATGAAGTAGCAAATATAACATTTTTTCAATCGAAATGACGTGTTTACGTTTTTTAAAAAAGAAAAAATTAAATAAAACCGATGCGGTAAAAAAAATCCAATCCAGGACCCGCTGCGCTAATCGGTGGAGCATTCGAGTCTTCAAATGATGAGTTCTCTTTATCCTTTCTTAGTTTAACATTCAATTAAAAATGTATTAATTTTTTTTTTTCAGAAAAGTTCATCAATGAGAATGGCGGCGATGAAGCGGAATATATAGCTGCATCGATGTCGTTTTTCCAAATTGCCAATAACCGCATGTAATTAAAAGCACGCAACAAGATGTAATAATTAACTTTTTTATGCTTAATTTTTGTGTGTTATCGTGAATTTGTATGCTAAAATGTCTATTCCCTATTTATATTTTCGCGACTGTAGATGAGTCCGCCGAAAATTCGCATTTCCTTTAGTTTCTAGATGTTAAGCAATCTATGTATGAGTTTTTAATGAAATATCTTTAAATAAAGGGTTATAAAAGTGTTTATAAAAAGCTTTCTTTTGAAAATTTTTAGTAAGTTTATATTCATACGCTTATAAACAACTTTTCTTGAACCTTTATTATAAGTTTACACTTTTAGGCTTATAAAAAGCTTTCTTTTGAACATTTATTACAAGTTTATATTTCTATGCTTATAACCGATGTTCCTTTTCGATTATATTACGCTTACTTTCAAGCGTTTTATAAACAAAAAATCAACGTTTTGTAAGCTTAATGTTTATAATTGAAAACTTAAAAAAAACTTTCTTTAAGTTTATTTTGCTTGTTGGGAAGTGATAGAAGTAAAACTTCTTAAAAGAAGCACATGTGTTCGCCACACACCCGGTAGAAATGTTAACAAAATAAACTACGCGACAATCAGTCGAATACAGTTGTTTATTGTATCCAAAGTTGGTACCAAGTTGATAAGTTTTTATCATTTCTCATCATTTTCTTTTAATTTTAATTTTTTCGAATACAGAGGATATGATTATTCTTTTTTGCTTTATTCCGTATACGAAAAATTATATGTTTCAATGGACACATCGCTTTGAATACATAATTTAGATTTAGATAATATTTTT
The DNA here is from genome assembly GCF_013731165.1 of Rhagoletis pomonella. NCBI lineage: Eukaryota > Metazoa > Arthropoda > Insecta > Diptera > Tephritidae > Rhagoletis > Rhagoletis pomonella. The sequence goes on along the minus strand of NW_023458555.1, from coordinate 55,423,802 downwards.
AGCAATTTAGTTGACAAAAATAAAACATTTAGATTATTGTTTGTATTTTGGTCGATTTTAAATTTGCTACCCCAAATTTTTTTTCTTTTATTCGGCACGTTGCGAAATTGCGTCTCCTGCTGGAAACACAAAATAAAAAACAGAACTTTTGCAACGATTCGAATCAATAAAAAAAAGATTTTCCGTACGTTTCAAAGGCAGTTAAAAAATGCATATAATTTTTGTCACGGAATTGATATCATAAATTTTGTGTTTCTAGTAGAGCTCTCGATTTTGTTCGCACATTTTCAAACAGCCCGGGTATATGAGCAACGAGTACTCGCACACTTGTTCAATGCTCATTACTCGAAAATTTTCGAGCATGAGCTTGAGCAATTCGAGTTTTTTCGAGCAATTTGAGCAATGTTTTTTTTATTATATTGACATTTTTGGTAGCAACTTTTTAAATTTTTCAAACTATTGATATATAATGCAATGATTGTTACATTGGTATTTAATAATATAATTTATTTACCATGAATTAGAAAGCAGCTGCTGACAAATACAATTTACAAATTTTCTTTTGTTTATGAAATTGTTCAAAAACTCGAAAATTTTAAACAAACATTTGAGCAGTTGAGCAATGACCGAGTTTCGAGCGAGTATCGAGCTACTCGCATTGCTCGAAACCCGGGTATCTAGAGCTCTAGTTTCTAGTTCAGCTTTCGTCACTCGAAAATTTTACCTTAGAGAGATGTTTTATTTGATATAAAAATACATGGAAAACTTTGAGCGCTTTGGGCGACTTCTAAATATTTTTTGATTTTAAAATAAAAAATAGGGGTACACTTTTTTTCTATATAGAACAATCCTAGGCGATGAGAGCATTACAAATCCGACTTTACTGTTTTGGACCACCCTGATGTACATGCAGTCATATCAAGAGCACCTCATTTCAAAGTGATATTGTTTTCCACGGATGTTCATTTATTTATTTTTAAGAATTTTCTTTAAAATAAATAAAGTTTATTCTCTGAAGAAGTCCATATAAATCCAAATTTAAAACTTTGTAGAAAACTAAAAAAATCTAAAAATGTTCATCCAAATGTCAAAATTATTTTCTTAGAATTTATTGAGTATATACATTTAAAGCCCTTTCAATTTTATTGCAATAATGTGCAGTTTCAAGTGGCTAAAAATTTCCGTTGTTACGGTTTTCTTCCATATAAAAATAAATTGTGTTTATTCGTTATATGGTAGTAAATGCGACAAAAAGAATCAAATGTTTTAAGGCTTTTGAAACTTGAACATTATCACACTAAAATAGAATCGGCTATAAAGCTTCATACTCAAAAAAATTTTAAGACTTCTAAGTAAATAAATTAGAAATTTGAATGAAAATTGGTTAATTTTTTTTTTAGATTTCTACAAAATTTTAAGCGTGGGCTTACATGGTTTTTTTAAATGAACTTTATTTTAATTGAAGTTGAACATACTGAAAACAAAATTTCAATGGTTAACCATAAAACAATATGAATTGCATAAAGCTTCAAGGGGAAAAATGCCTTTAAAAAAAGAAAAGTGGGTGATCTCCGGCAAATGATCACTAAACGCTATATACCGTCTGAATTTCATGAGTTTTATAATAGAATTATAGATATATAAAATAAGCACTTGAATTTCTAATATAAATTATGCTTTTATGATTTAGTTTAAACCCTAAATGTGCTACTCTTCCACGCAAATAGTGAAATGTGCTACTATTCCATGCGAAAATCTGAAATGTGCTAGTCTTCCACGCAAAAATCTGAAATGTGCTAGTCTTCCACGCAAATAGTGAATTGTGCTACTCTTCCACGCAAAAATCTGAATTGTGCTACTCTTCCACGCAAAAATCTGAAATGTGCTACTCTTCCACGCAAAATTCTGAAATGTGCTACTCTTCCACGCAAATGATGAAATGTGCTACTATTCCACGCAAAAATCTGAAATGTGCTACTTTTCGATGCGAATAATGAAATGTGCTAGCCTTCCACGTTAATAGCGAAATGTGCTAGTCTTCCACGCGAATAGTGAAATGTGCTACTCTTCGTAGTGACCGACGATATGTAAGTACATCTATACATAGTATAAAGTAAAGTCGAGATTCTTTGTACGTGGTAATCTCGAAAGCTTCATCTTCTTCTTTTTTGGCGCTGTGCATTCGAACGACATGGCCAAGCTAGCGGAGCCGCTGTATTTTAATTCGCTGCACTATGTCCATATCGTTGTAAAGCTCATACAGCTCATCGTTCCATCGTCTGCGGTACTCGCCGTCGCCAACGCGTAAAGGCCCGTAAATCTTCCGCAAAATCTTTCTCTCTAACACTCCAAGAGTCGCCTCATCGGATGTTGTCATTGTCCATGCTTCTGCGCCATATACCAGCACGGGCATGATGAGTGACTTATAGAGCGTGGTTTTCGTACGTCGAAAGAGGACTGTTAGGCACCCTGTAATATATTTTTGTAGGTGGCAACAAGTTGACAAATGAAAATTCTAGAGATACATCGATGGAAGCTTAAGCGAGGCGCACGAAACACACAAGTGTAAAACGAGTCATATAGCGTATCATTTTATATTCAAACGATAAATTTAAATTTCATGTTTTTTGTTAAGCTTCAATAAATAAGCATATACATAAGCGTTAGCAAAGTTTATTTAATTTCCGTGGAACGTATGCGGTGAGCCATTTCTTACAGTTTTTACACTTGTGCGCTTCGCAAGATCACCAGATAAATACGGGTAACGGAAATAACTGGACTCGCTGGGGTAGTTGCATGTCGGAGCCGAGGAGATATTTTTTACGGAATCGAGCGACAGAAAAGGCAGATAGCAGACAAACCAGCGAAAGTGATTCGTCGTTCGAAAGTACAACGATGGAGGGACAACAAGGAGCGCCCAGCGAAGAAAATGTGAACGCCATTATTGCCACGCTGAACGCATTACGGGATTCAGTGGAGGAGCTTCGACAAAGTACCGAAGATAGCCAAAGGGACATTGTACGATTACGCGAGGGTATGCAGCCACAAAGTGTAAGTGGGAGTAGTGGGCAGCCAGCACAAGACGAACAACGCCAGGCTGTCGTGGAGGATACCGGTTCGCACATAAAGTTGTACGACTTGCCTACGTTTGGCGGTAATATTGAAGAATGGCCATTGTTCTACGCAAATTTCAACGACACGACACAGGCGTTTGGTTACAGCTACCGGCAAAATTTAATGCGGTTGCGAAAATGTCTGGTTGGGCCGGTAAAAGAGGCAGTGGCGGCCATGTTAATTTTTCCGAATGATGTGCCGAACGTGATGCGTGAGCTTGAGTTTCGGTTTGGTCGGCCCGACATTTTGGTTAAAGGGCAAATAAGCCAATTGCAGCAGTTCCCGCCAATACCTGAAAGCAAAGTCGAAAGGATTATACCGTTTTCGTCAAAAGTCCGTAATGTGGTGGCGTTTCTGAAGTCCGCGAATTGTCAACAACATTTGTCAAACGTGACGTTGCTTGAGGAAATGATTATCAAACTGCCGCAAACCAGACAATTCGATTGGGCGAAGCACGCTGCGACCATCTCGCCTTATCCAACAATCGAACATTTTTCGGAGTGGCTCAGCGACTTGGCAAGGATAATTTGTCTAATGCCGACAACAAGCACACAAAGCAGCAAACCAAATGCTGCGCCGAACAATCCGCGTCGCCTTATGCATATCAACCGAGCGAAAGAGACTTTAAAGTGTTACCACTGCAGTGGAAGCCATATGATAGCACAGTGTGAGTCGTTCAAGTCGATAGGCGTTCAGGACCGGTGGGAACTAGTCAAAACACAGCAATTATGTTTTTCATGTTTGCGCAAGGGCCACTGCACGCAGAAATGTCGGTCAAGGCGAAGGTGTGAGGTGAATGGATGCCAACGATACCACAACCAGCTACTGCACAATGAGGAAGCAGCTGACCAAACGCCACGTCGAGTCACGCAATCGGATGCCGCTGTGCAGCCACTGTTAAATTGTCGGGTAACACAAATTTCGCAAGGTTTGCTATTTAAAATGTTACCGGTTAATATTTACGGCCCGGACGGCAAGCAGGAAGTCCTCGCCATGTTTGACGAAGGTTCGTCAGTGTCGATAATGGAGGCCGGCGTAGCAAATATGATCGGTGCTAAAGGCGATGTATGGTCCAACGAAGTTGCCATCACCATTGAACCCCCGTGTTCTGCTCGTGCGAGAATTGCTGCAACTGAACGATTTAATAAAAGAATATTTCACAGCAGATAGTTTTGGCGTCAATACGTCGCCGCAGAAGTTAGAGTCAGACGAAGAGAAGCGCGCATGTTCAACTTTACAACAAACGACCAGAAAAGTGGGACACCAGTACGAAGTCGGGTTGCTGTGGAAGGAGTATCCGCCGAAATTGCTAAGCAGTCGAGCCATGGCGGAAAAGCGCTTGTGGACAGTGGAGAAACGAATGAGAGGCGACGTCGAGTTTCGTACGCGGTACAGAGAGGAAATGTCCAAGTATTTTGAAAGAGGGTACGCCAGAAAGCTGAACGAAGCCGAAGTCAGCGCGCCGGACTTAAACGTGTGGTACTTGCCCCACTTCGCCGTCTTCAACCCCCATAAGCCGGAAAAAATACGAATTGTTTTTGATGCCTCAGCCAGCGTAGCAAATGTGTCTCTCAACTCGGCTCTTCTGAAAGGTCCAGAACAAGCACAATCGCTGATAAGAATTTTATTGCAATTTCGCCAGGGGCGCATTGGAGTATCAGCCGACATTCGTGAAATATTTTCACAAATAAAGATACGCCAAAATGATCAACACGCCCAACGCTTTTTATGGCGCGACGGAGACCAAAGTCGACCCATCGAAGAGTACGCGATGACATCACTAATATTCGGCGCTGTATGCTCACCATGCATAGCCGAATACATAAAGAATAAAAACGCCAAAGAATTTAGAGCACAGTTTCCGGACGCCGTATCCACGATTATCAACAAACACTATGTTGACGATTTAGTTGCCACCTTTAACGATCCCGAAGAAGCCGTAAGAATCTGCCAAGAGATAGTTAAAATAAATCGACATGTGGGATATCCAACTGGCGTGAGGTAGAAGAAACAATGAACCAACAATCAACGTCGCCAGCAAGAGAAGCAGTCAGCATGGAACGAAACGGAATAGCAGACAAAGTGCTCGGCCTGTACTGGAACACGAAAGAAGATACGTTCGGATTCCACACACAGTTTCATCGCGTGCCTCAAGAAGTACTAAACAGAGCGCGTGCACCAACCAAGCGGGAATTACTGCGCATCGTTATGGCGGTGTTTGATCCGTTTGGTATGTTGTCTAACTTCTTAATTATTACTAAACTTCTAATTCAAGAGACCTGGAAGAGCGAAATAGAATGGGACGACATTCTTCCGAAGGAGCTGGCCAGGAAATGGTCACAATGGTGGCAAGAGTTCGACAGCGTGAGGCAATTCACGATTCCACGATGTCACTCGCCATACGTCGCAAGCATCGGTAAAGTCGAGGTGCACATGTTTGTCGACGCAAGTCAAGTTGCGTTTGCTGCGGTGGGTTATATGCGAGTTCTCCACGAAGGAAACGTTGACGTCAGCTTCGAAATGGGAAAGTCCCGTACCGCTCCGAAGAAGCTTATGTCGATCCCGCGCCTAGAACTGCAGTCAGCTGTCCTGGGCACCCGTCTGTTCAAATTAATCCAAGAATCCCACGAGTTCACGATCGAGCGGGCGGTATTCTGGAGCGACTCGTAAACCGTTTTGCAGTGGATACATTCATCGCAGAGGAAATACAAGGCGTTTGTCGGCCATCGCATATCCGAAATACTTACCTCCACTTCCCCGGAACAATGGCGATGGGTGCCAACTGGGGAAAATGCTGCAGACGCTGCAACGCGCCCATCATGTCCACCGAAATGCGACACCAATAACCGTTGGGTAAAGGGTCCCGACTTCTTAAAGGACCACGAGCAGTATTGGCCTTCCCTAACACTACAACCGGAATGCGTCCTACCAGAAGAAATTAAGACCGAAGCGATACTACTGGTGCAGCCACGCAACTCGGTCATAGACTTCTCAAGATTTGGTTCGTTTCTGAAGCTGCGACGTACTACAGCTTGGGTGATGCGTGCAGTGAACCTGTTCCGAAAGCAGCCAAGAAGCGAAGTTAATTCATCAACGAGCCTGAACGTGACAGAAATCGAAGCTGCCGAAAACATGATTTGCAAATTAGCCCAGCTGGAGTGCTACGCGAATGAGATATCCGACTTGGCAGCGGCGCGCAAACTTAGTAAGCGAAGCTCTCTATGCAAGCTGTCACCGTATGTTGATGAAATTGGTGTACTACGACTGAGCGGCCGCATCGATGAGGCGGCATACCTACCATACCAAGCGCGACGACCGATTTTGTAACTATCAACGCCATCAGACAAAGGTACTGGATTCCCAATTTGAATGCGTTACTTAAGCGAGTACGCCAAAAGTGCCCCATATGCACGGTTGACAGAGCAAAACCACAGCCACCGATGATGGGTCAACTACCGATTGACCGTGTGACCCCGTACGTTTATTTGGTCCGTTTCACGTAGCGATTGGCAGGCGTCGAGAAAAGAGGTGGGGCGTCATATTTACATGTTTGACTGTCCGAGCTGCGCACCTCGAGCTAGCGGAGAATTTGTCAAGCGACGCGTTCATCCTGTGCCTTCGCAATTTTATAAATCGCCGCGGCACACCTGTGAGGATAAGGAGCACCCTGTAATATATTTTTTGTAGGTGGCAACGCTACCGCCACCGAATTGATGGACAGCAGCTAAGTTGACAAATGAAAATTCTAGAGATACATCGATGGAAGCTTAAGCGAGGCGCACGAAACACACAAGTGTAAAACGAGTCATATAGCGTATCATTTTATATTCAAACGATAAATTTAAATTTCATGTTTTTTGTTAAGCTTGAATAAATAAGCATATACATAAGCGTTAGCAAAGTTTATTTAATTTCCGTGGAACGTATGCGGTGAGCCTTTTCTTACAAGAACTTTACTCCTGAATTGCCTACTCAGTCCAAAGTAGCACTTGTTGGCAAGAGTGATTCTACGTTGGATTTCAATGGTGACATTATTATCGGTGTTAATGCTGGTTCCCAAGTAAACGAAATTCTCTACTTTCTCGAAATTGTAACTGTCAACAGTGACATGGGTGCCAAGGCGCAAATGTGCTGACTGTTTGTTTGATGACAGGAGATACTTCGCCTTGTCCTTGTTTACCACCAGACCAATTCGCTTTGCTTCCCTATCCAACTTGGAAAAGGCAGAACGGACTTCGCGGTTTTTGTTACCGATGATGTCGATGTCATCGGTATAAGCCAGAATTGCACGCTCGTGTGGTAAATTGTTCCTGAGCGGTTCAGTTCTGCAGCTCTTATTATCTTCTCCAACATCAGATTAAAGAAGTCACATGAAAGGGAGTCGACCTGTCTGAAACTCCGTTTTGTGGCGAACGGCTCGGAGAGGTCTTTTCCAATTCTGACGGAGCTGGTGGTATTGCTCAACGTCATTTTACACAGCCGTATGAGTTTTGAGAGGATGCCAAATTCAGACATAGCGGCGTATAGGCAACTCCTTTTAGTGCTGTCAAAAGCGGCTTTAAAGTCGACAAATAAATGGTGAGTGTCGATCCTTTTCTCGCGGGTCTTTTCCAAGATTTGGCGTATTGTGAATACCTGGTCTATGGTGGATTTGCCAGGTCTAAAGCCACACTGATAAGGCCCAATCAGTTCATTGACGGTTGGCTTCAGTCTTTCACACAATACGCTCGATAAGACCTTGTAACCTATGCTTAGAAGGCTGATCCCGCGGTAGTTGGCGCGAATGGCGGGGTCACCTTTCTTGTGTATTGGGCAGAGCACACTTAAATTCCAGTCGTCGGGCATGCGTTCATCTGACCATATTCTGCACAAGAGTTGATGCATGCACCTTATCAACTCCTCGCCGCCGTACTTGAATAGCTCAGCTGGCAGGCTGTCAGCTCCAGCGGCTTTGTTGTTTTTCAGCCGCGTTATTGCTATACGTACCTCGTCATAGTCCGGCGGTGGAACGTCGACTCCATCATCATCGACTGCGGGCTCGGGTTCTTCTTCTCCACAACTTTCCGTGCTGCTACCATTTAGTAGGGCGGAAAAGTGTTCCCTTCATAGTTTAAGTACGCTCTGGACATCAGTTACTAGGTCGCCATTATTGTTCTTACAGGAGTGCGCCCCGGTCTTTAAACCTTCCGTAAGTCGCCTAACTCTCTGGTAAAAATTTCGGGCATTCCACCTGTCGGTCAGCATTTCAAGCTCTTCGCACTCACGTATTTCGGCCTCTCTCTTATTGCGACAAATATGTCTCGCTTCCCTTTTCAGATCCCTATAGCGGTCCCACATAGCGCGCGTTGCGCCCGATGTTGTTGTTGTTGTAGCGGCTACAACAACCCCGCCCAGATCGGTTGGTATCTCAGTCGTTGTCGTCAAGTTCCACTAACGGCAACCCTAGGAAGCGTGCAGCTTCTGTGGGATCTGTCCACAGGGACAAGGCCGTTAGGGTTGTCGGGTTTTCCGGGCATGCGAAGAGATGGTTCGAGTCATGTGGGGTCTCTCCGCATGCCGTACATTCGTTCGGCACATCCTCATTCAGCCTACTCAAGTAGGAGTTTAACCTGCTGCAGTAGCCGGAGCGAAGTTGAGCGAGTGTAGTGCGTGTCTCCCGAGGCAGATGAAGCTCTGTCTCGTCAATGTCCGGGGGTGGTATGCCTAGAACGGCATTCACAGGTCTAGAGTCTACATAACTCGAGACTGAGTCCCTGTGAATGCCGTTCAGGGTCCAGAGGTTGCTTAATGTCGGGTCCAGAGGTTGCTTAATGAACCTCTGGACTTCGTCCGTCAGTTCATATAGATGCCTCCTGACGTGCCTAGGCGAGGGCTCCTCTGCAAGCAGCTGTCTGTTTGGGTGGCCACTTCTGTGGCTCCCGATCAGGAACTGCTTGCAGAGCATTATGTTGTGCTCCTTAACTGGGAGCATTTGCGCCTCGCCGTGCAAGTGGTGTTCTGGCGACATCAGGAGGCATCCCGTCGCTGTCCTAAGTGCCGTATTTTGTACCGTCTGTAGCTTCGTCCACTGCGTCCTACTAGTCCCTGGCGACCACACTGGCGCTGCGTAGTTCAAAACCGGCCGGCCTATTGCCTTGTATGTTGCCAGCAACGTTTCTTTGTCTTTGCCCCCAAGTACTGCCGGCTAGCGACTTGAGGACCTTGTTGCGGCTCTGTACTTTATTGACAATAGCGGTTGAGTGCGCAGAGAAGGAGAGCAGGCTGTCGAATGTTACTCCGAGTATTTTGGGGTTATTCACCGTCGGAATTGGTGTGTCATCGACGTGAATCCCCAGCGGTAGCCTGACCTCCTTCGTCCAGATTGTGAACAGGGTCGCGGAGGATTTCGTAGGGGAGAGGGCTAGACATTTTGCAGTGAAGAAGCGAGAAAGTTCGGAGAGATAGCCGTTTACTTTCAAACACAGGTCATCAATTCCATTCCCAGTCGCCATGATCGAGCAGTCGTCGGCATAGGAGACAATCGAGACTCCCTCTGGTGGTTGAGGGAGCTTTGAAATATAGAAGCTAAACAGTAGCGGGGAAAGGACACCACCCTGAGGAACCCCCTGTTTTATTTTTCGCTGCTTACTCGTTTTGTCTCTAAATGTTACCGACGAATGTCGACCACTCAGATAATTTGCCGACCACCGTTGGAGCCTCTGTGGGAGAGAGGAGGCCTCTATATCTTCTAGCAGCGTGGAATGGCAGACGGTGTCAAACGCCTTTGACAAGTCCAACGCTACTAGAATCGTTCTCTCACAGGGACGGTTGCGGTTAAGGCCACGAGTTATCTGAGTGTTTATGGCGTTAAGTGCTGTTGTTGTACTGTGCAATTTCCGGAAACCATGCTGATGCTTCGCTGGGGTCAGGTGGTTTGTGAAGTACGGGAGTAGCAAGGCCTCGAGTGTCTTCGCTACCGGTGAAAGGAGTGTAATCGGACGATACGAATCTCCTTTGTTGGCGGGTTTCCCCGGTTTGAGCAGTGGGACCACTCTCCCCACCTTCCAGATGTCTGGGATGATGAGAGTGGCCATTGACAGGTTGAGGACCTCCGTTAGGTACGCTACCCCCGCAGGACCCAAATTTTTCAGCATCGGCATGCATATTCCGTCGGGACCCATGGCTTTGGAGGCTTTCGCCTTCCCGATGGCCACCTGAACTTCACCGCAAGTGAAAGCAAGGGGGGCACAATTTGTTGGCAGTTTGTGCAGCCTTTTGGTCACTCGACGCTTGGCTTTGTCTACCGGAGGATGCAGTATGAACTGCCGGCTAAAATAGCTCGCGCATCGCTCCGGGTCCGACGAAGCATGGTCGCCGAAGGAAATTTCGACTCTGTCGTCGTGCTTCGTCGGATTAGACAATGACCTCACGGTTGACCAAAGCTTGCTCACACCAGAGGTGAAATTACAAGTATTCAGGTGCTCCTCCCACTTCTTCCGCTTATGTACGTTTACAAGTTGCCGAATCTCCGCGTTGAGATCCCTGATACGGGGATCTCCGGGATCGGCCTGACGAAGGCTATCACGCTCATCAGCTAGAACAGCCGCTTCGGCAGGGAAGTTTGGACGTGGGTCCGATATACGTCCTGCCGGTATGAAGCGAGCTGCAGCAGCAGTGATAGCCCTGCGGAACTTACGTTCACCGAGATGGACGTCGGTTGGTGTGGGGAGCGCTGCGAAGGTGTTTTCAGTAAACTCCGCGTAACCTTTCCAATCAGCTTTGGAAAAGTTGATATAGGTCCGGTGTTTGGCGGAGGCAAAGTCGGTTGGTTTATCAATCGAGATGACTATGGGTAGATGGTCTGATGCCAGAGTCAGCATAGGTCGCCACGATATGCTGTTTATCAGACCAGCGCTGACTATTGTGATGTCTGGCGAGCTACTGCAGTTACCCATAATCCTGGTGGGTGCGTCGTCGTTCATTGTGCAGAATGTCGAATCGTCTATCTGCTCAGCCAAGTCTGTTCCCCTACGATCGTTTGACAGGCTTGAGTGCCAAAGATCGTGGTGCGCATTAAAGTCACCTACTACCATACGGTTTTCACCTCTGAGGAGCGCACCTATATCAGGGTGATATCCTGCCGGGCAGCAGGTGACAGGGGGTATGTATATGTTAAATATTTCGAGCTCGACATCGCCTGACCGGATAGCGATGCCCTGACATTCTAGGGTGGTATCCCTGCGGTCGATGTCTGCTTCGATAAGACGATACTGCACGGTGTGGTGCGTGATGAACGCTAAGCCACCACCATTATCTCGCTCGCGATCTCGACGGTGCACGTTGTACCCGGCGCAATTCAACAAAGTTGAATTGCTGTGCAGCTTCGTCTCTTGGACCGCAGCTATTAATATACCATGCCGACACATGAAGACGGTTATCTCCTCAATCTTGCTCTGTAGCCCGTTACAGTTGAATTGGAGGAGCTTCATGTGGTTCGGGAGACGTGTCGTGATGTGGGGTGTGAGTGAGGTGTATGTTCTTGCCGCCGTTGGCTGTGTGTGCTGCTGAGGTGACTGCCGCCCTGTGGTGGTGGTGGGGGGCGTCGCAATTGACGTCTGCGACCGAGCAGCGCAACACGGGCCCTCGAAATTCCCCGTCCAATCTCGCGTGGTACGCAGACCTGAACATGCCCTAAAGTGGCACCAGCCAAGGCAGGTGTTGCACTTGACTGATGTCACATTACGGAATATTCTGGTCTGACATACCGTGCAGATTGTAGGGGGAACCACGAGTTGTTGGCGGCGGCGTGTGGGTGGTGGTGCAGTTGTGTGTGTTATGTGGTCTGTGGTGGCTATGGTACGGTCTGTGGTGTTATTATGTTGTTGTGTAGTGGCGACTGTGTGTGGTTGCTGTGTGAGTATGTGGGGCTGCACGGGCGGACTATCGTTTGCCGTGGAGGCTGCTCTGTTTGAGCAACAGGGGGCCACGTAAGACGTGGTTTGGACTGTCTGTGTGTCCGTAGTCCCGAGCAGACCCTGAGGTGACTCCACCCCTCGCAGGCATTACACTTGACTGAGGTGGAGTTGTGATGTAATCGTCTTCGGCATACACAGCAGGTGTATATTTCTGGCCCAGGGTTTAACTCGATGCCAGCCCTGAGTAGGAGAATGCGTAGTGAATGTTGCCCTATGGACGGACAACTTCTGAGATACTTCGCCGACCTAAACGGGGTTAGATCGCCGAAACAACAGCCCTTGGTCGGGTGAAACCCGAGTCATTCCGGTACGTAGAACCGGCTGTCGTGGGAATGCGCCCGATCGCAGCGTGCCCTGTAGGCGGCATCTTTTTTCTCTGCAGCTTCCTGACACTCCTCAGCGTACCAGTTGTTCTTTCGGGCTACTTGAACTCCGACTACTTCTTCGGTGGAGGTACTTAATGAGCGGGAAATGTGGTTCCACTGCTCGCATGTGTCGGTTTGTTGAAGAGTGCTCTCTGAGAGCAGGTGTGAGAGTCAAGTAGCGAAAGCGCTGGCTGTCTGTTGTGATTGCAGCTTTTCGAGGTTAAGCTTTCCTTGCATATTTGGGCGCACCTTTTTTGCTGCACAGAGGCGGGTGCGTATCTTGGCTGCAACAAGATAGTGGTCCGGGTCGATGTTTGGGGCTCGGAGAGTGCGTGTAAAACACTGGAAGCTTGCCTTCCGTCTATCACAACATGATCGATTTGGTTTCTCGTTTTTCGATCCGGAGACAGCCACGTAGCTTGATGGATCTTTTTATGCTTGAACCTAGTACTGCATACTACCATGTTTCGAGCCCCGGCGAAGTCGATCAGCCTCAATCCGTTGTCGGACGTTTCGTTGTGGAAGCTGAATTTTCCGACGGTGGTTCCAAAGATCCCTTCCTTGCCCACCCTGGCACTGAAGTCGCCACGCACGATTTTGATATCATGACGGGGGCAGCGCTCGTACGTGCGCTCCAAGCGCTCATAGAAGAGATCCTTGGATGCCTCATCCTTCTCTGCCGTCGGGGCATGGGCGGAGATGAGCGAGATGTTGAAGAATCTCGCTTTGATGCGGATTGTGGCTAGACGCTCGTCCACCGGGGTGAACGACAGTACTCGGCGACGGAGTCTCTCCCACCACAAATCCAACTCCGAATTTGCGCTCCTTTACATGGCAGCTGTAGTAGACGTCACAAGGCCCCAGACATTGTTTGCCTTGCCCCGTCCAACGCATTTCTTGGATGGCGGTGATGTCAGCTTCTGTCCTTACGAGGACAACCAGCCGGGCAGAGGCACTTCCCCATTAAGGGTCCGGACATTCCAGGTGCATGCCCTCAAATCGTAGTCCTTTCAACGTTTGCCGTGGTCGTCATCATAAGGGGGGTCTCATCCGAGGCTTTGCCTTGCTTCTTCAATGGAAGTGGTTTTTACGTGGCGAGTCCCAAGCCCAGCGCACAACCCATTGCTGGGACGGGGGGGGGGTTTCGCAACCAAATACACGTTTATATAGCGAGCCGCTTGCTCCAAGCAGACACCCGCTTGCAGCCGCACCTACTGGTGAACAGACGCTGCAGACTTCAGTGAGCCCTTAAACCGAATAAGTCGGAGTGGCCCCACCGAAGCTCCCTCTCTTTCTGCCGTGACCCAAGGCTCCACTCGGATTGGTTACCGCATCTCGCACATGGGTTGCTCACGTTGCCCAGAGTGTGCGAACGAGGACGCAAGAGTCGGGATTGAGTATAGCCATGCAACTGTAACTGCATACCCAGCGCAATGACTATACGCCATTGCAATCCACTATACCCCATTGCACTCCAATCTCGAAAGCTACTGAACGGATTTTGACGAGATTTTATCTAATATATTCTGTATCGATAGGAGTGACCTTTTAATTTAGAATTTTAATAGGGTTGCGCCGTTAAGAAAATTATTATATTCAATTCTAATAAGCGTAGGCATCACTTCTGCACCGTCACTGTCAAATGAAAAGACTTAGCCTCTGGATGTGTAATGATGTGTCTTCACGGTTCGTTGGATAAAAATATGAGATACCAAATGAAAGTGCATCACCTTCGCGTTTACAAAAACTTTAAGTTTTTTGAGTAGGGTTTCCACCTATTTAAAATTACTATCTTCTATACATAGTATAAAGGAAAGGCTAGATATTTGAATTAAGCTACTGAGTAGATTTAGACAAGATTTTTTAATTATATATAAAATAAAACTAAAAAGTTCTAAATAAAATAATGTAAAAAATATATATTTTTTAAAAACAACCTTTTATTTAACATGTATAATCAAAGGAATAAAATGAGGTTGTGGAACAAAAGATTTTTTAGCAAGAAAATTTTGTTAATACTGCACTAAAATTAATAAAATAAAATAAGTTAAGCTCTCGTTAAAGTTGCTAAAGGCCAAATAGTGAAAGGAATTACTCAAACTCTTACTAATTTGTTATATTTGTGCATTTTATTCATTTCAGTTCAGTTTTAACACGATTTTCTTGTTAAAAAATCTTTTGTTGCACGATCTTATTTTTTCCTTTCATTGCACATGATAAATAAAAGCTTATTTTTAAAAAATATTTTTTTACATAATTTTATTTACGCTATAAACTTTTAAGACAACAACCAATTAATAATTCGCCCTTTGCATACCTTTTCCTGTTGATCGATTTCCCGGTCTACGGATTCAACCTTTTCCAAATACTTTAAATGCAACTCAAGCAATCGGTCAACTTTTTCATGATCATTTTCAGTGAATTTTGAGAGCAATCTTTGTCTTTGCGCTCCTCTGCAGTTTCTTAGCATCGATGCTATTATCGAACAAACATGTTCTTCATGTTCGTCTGTTGACAATAGGCGCTGCTTGTTCCGTTTGGGAGTTTTCATAAACAATGGGAAAATCGTCCGTAAGCCAAGTATATCCACGAATTTATTACAGTTTTCGCGACCATCTGGTCCTGACATGGCATGATCAAGAACCTTAAGTGAACCATTTCGCGACATTTTTTTCTCCCTTAGCATTAGATTCATCAGTTGTAAGCCTTCCCCTTTAAGAAAGCGTTCCCGGTTTTCCTTCGCCATTAATGCGGAACAAAGGCAGTTGAATAAATTTTCCATGTATTCTCGTTCTTCTGTCGATGATGGATCATGCCGCTTATAAATCGCTAATTGCTGAAGCAAAACATCGATGCCATCTATAGTTCCAAGCATTAGACGATTCTCATTATTCGTCTGAATTAATATAGAAAGTATCTCGCTGCAGTAGAGTTTATTCGGGTCGAAAGGCGACTTTTGCTTAAGCCGTTTTAAAAGCCAACCGAGTAAACCTTGTTCAGCCGCTTCCCGTACGATGTCACTGTGCATTTCGGTGAGATTTTCAACAACTGCTAGAGAGTTGTGTACGCCATCAACTTCTTCTTTAATTTCTTCATTAAGTCGTTCTAAATTTTGTACCAAAAGGGCACATACCTGTTGTTTACGTAAAGCCTCAATTAACACGTCCGCACCTTCACTACTTTCACCTAGAAGGAATTAAATGTTGTAGTCTTAGGTAAGGTTAAGGCTAGTTTCTCCAATTCAACTGAACTTAGTTTAGCCACTTTTTGGACTTAAGTCAAAAGTTAGACTACGTTTTACACAGCTTATTCTTGGCTTAGTCAATAAAATTGGCTTAGCTAAGTTAAGTTGAGTTGGAGAAACCAGCGCTTAAAGTTAAAAATTTTGTCCGCTTTAATACTAACCTAATATGTCTACATCGGTAACTTCTTGCAAAAGATCTACGATCGCAACTGAAATATCTGTATTTGGATGTGCGAGCAACTCCAATATGCTTGGGATGCCGTGCAATTCCACCAACACTGGATAAAGATCTGGTACGGTTGCAACGCCCTTCAACTCCTGTATAATTGAATGCAGATCAACCTCCGATTCCATGAATTTTTCTGGATTATCAGGATATTTGATACGCATTTCCTGATTTTTCAAATTCCGTTTTTCAAAAACAAGCAACAATTTTTTTAATCCAACTTCGTCAAGTACGTCACCTTCCGCATCTTCATTTTCAACGTAGTTTAATATATTCATTCTTTCTTCTTCAGTAAGTTCAGGACCAAACAATGCATCTAAAGATGGAACATCGGGCTTCACGAAGTCTGCAGATTCCTTTGCCCGTTCAATTCGACGCATTCGTTTTGATTTTGCCTCTCTTTTCGAGTCTATGGAAGTTCTTTCTTCTGCCGAATTCGCCAAATAATCATCATCATCCTCGTGAGGACGCTTTGGAGTCTGTTCCGGCTGTTGATCAGAGGATTTCAATTTAGTTTTTACCTTAAAATACTTTAAATACTTACCTTGAACGAAAGCAATTCGGCGACATCCATGTTATTTACGTATTAATTATTAGATTTTAGATGTTTACAAAATATGATTAGGATTCAATCGATACAAGTAAATACTCGATACTTTTCATTTGATACCAAGTATTTTTTTACTCGATACATTTTTGTTCGGTATCGAGTAAGTATCGAAAAAAAGTACTTGGTATCGAAAGAGTAATTTCTACTACTTTTAAAACTGTAACCAGCGTTGCCAGGTTGTCCTTTTTAGCGTGATTTGGACGTTTTTTGTACCCAGTTGACGTTTGGACGTTTTTTAGGGAATATTTTAGTAGACGGACGGCAAGTTCTAGAAAAAGGGGGGCTGAGAGGGGGTAGAATAGGACCCACTGATTGCAAAAATATCGCCGTTTTTTCTAGCAACCCAATAGTTCTTATATAATTTATTGTTAAAGTTTTCATATAAACGATGAATAAGATAGCAAAATAACATACAACTTGGTGCTACCAGACTGGAATTTTGAATAATAAAAGCGGATTTTTAATTCGGAATTTTCACTTAGTAGAATTCTCCTTTCTGTTTTGCGAAGAAAAGGAGCTGAATACCGTTTGCAGAGAACACCTTTCTGCGTAGGCGGCCTTCGGCCGCACTTAGGGATTATAACCCTCAGGCAGTAGAATTCTCCCTTCTCTTTTGCGAGGATAAAGGAGCTGAACACCGTTTGCAGAGAACACCTTTCTGCGTAGGCGGCCTTCGGCCGCACTTAGGGATTAATACCCTCAGGCAGTAGAATTCTCCTTTCTGTTTTGCGAAGAAAAGGAGCTGAACACCTTTTGCAGAGAACACCTTTCTACGTAGGCGGCCTTCGGTCGCACTTAGGGATTATAACCCTCAGGCAGAAGAATTCTCCTTTCTGTTTTGCGAAGAAAATGAGCTGAACACCTTTTGCAAAGAACACCTTTCGGCGTAAGCGGCCTTCGCCCGAACTTAAAGCAAACAAATCGGGCGGGACCAACACCGCCTACGTCATAGGCAATATTTTTGCACAGGGGTTCGTTACCGGAAACCCTCATTGATAATAATACACGCCCAGAATAAAAGTAGCGGTAAATTTTCATTTTCTTTTGTATTGATTTCCCCTGTATTAATTTTTAAACATTGCCTTCCTTGTATGTATTATTTTGAACAATATGGCAACACATGTTATGTGTCAGTTTACAATAAGTAAATATGGGTGCAATTCAATGTAATTTACAAGTCGACAAAAGGTGAATTAAAGTGATTTATATACAAGATAAAATAAAATAAAAGTGTGTAAAGTATTAAGTACAGTGTTATGTATATTTATACATATGAAAGTATGTGACAAATGCACTTTTTGTTAAGGAAACCAAGTGGAACGACTTAAGAAATTTTAACAAAAAATAACTTATAAACAATGATATTGTTTATATTTTTTAGTTATACATGTTTGAAAGGATACCTCCCTTAACATTCTGACCAAGTTTCATCTGTTAATTCCACCTGGTTTTCTTAAAACAAAAGGTGCGGCCCACCCGTTTTTTGTGTAAAATATAACGTTTTTTAACTTCCCCGTAATTTTTCTTTGTTACTAAATCTTATAAGTAGAACAGATTTTGAATTATTTTCTTAATAAATCTTTACAATCTTTGTGTTTTGCTGCAGCTGCTTCAAAAGATTTTTTTCTCGATTCTTGGACTAAGGATCCCGTGTTCAAAGGCTGGTTGTGTAAACACTTGAGGTTACGAGGCTTGCTGTAATGTTTGCAATTGCACATTAAAAGCCAATTCAGGAAGGACCGATCTATTGCAGCAGGCACGCTCGCAAAAGCATCAAAAAAGCTGTGCAGCTTAAAACGTTATTATTATTATATTAGGTCCATTCAACTTTTCCAGTAAGTACTTGCAGCGAGAGCGTAAAAGAAAAATAGAGAGTAAAATTGAGAGCAAGAGAAAATTTTCAGAAAAAGTTATTGAACGCAAAACTAGTAAAAACTTGCAACTTAAGCCATTTTAACACTTTCTGCCGGTTAAGTTCCTTTTTAATTGGTAATAGTTCCCATCGTCATAAAAATAAAAAATATACAATAGATTTAAATTTTTCATCCATATTTTCCTTTCACTAATTATCCTCTTAAACAGTTTGTTTACATTTGAATTTGAAACATAACCTTACTTTTTGACTCCTGCAAATTCCTGCTAGTAAAATTTTTACTTGCAAGAATTTGCAGCTCTCTCGGGGTGTCATGCTCTCGAATTCGCCCCCTCCTGCAAATATTTTGGGTTATGGAATGCATTCCCAGTAAAAACTTGCAAGTACTAGCAACAATTCGTAACAATTTTTTGATATTGAATGGACCTATTGCTATGCTCCTTCTTAGAAGAACGTAATTTAGCATTTTCGACAACCGAGCCCCTAACCAAATGTCTACAGGAAAAAAAATTATTAAAAATCAACGCTATTATTTAGCCCCTTTGCACAAACTTGCTATCAAACTGCATACTCAAAAAAAAATTCTATAAACTCTGAATAAAAAGTTGAAAATCTAGCTGAAAGTTTGAAGATTGTTTATAATTTTTGTGGATTTATATTTTGTTTGTTAATGAGCTTGGCTTTTATGGAAAAATAATAAACATTAAATAAGCGAAAGAGAGACAGCCAAAATCGATCAAAAATATTGATGACTTAATCAGCTGATCACAAGTGTATGTATAAAATAATTTTTATATTAACGGCCAGTTTACAATGAATTTTAAATGTGCTCTGTCGAAATGACATTTTAAAATATGTGCATTACGTACATATCGAGCCCTAACCGCCAAAGTAACGTAAGCGACAAAATTTTTTTTGACGCAGAGATGCATCTAAATGCTCTAGGAATATTTCTGCATCAAAAATAAAATTTTGAAAAAAATGCCGCTTACGTTATTTTGGCGGCTAGGGCTCGATATGTACCTTTGTATACAATAAAAGTTTAACAAAAACAATTTTTTGTACATCCAATTGAAAACGTTTTTGGGTAGGGAATGACGTTTTTTTCAACCAAGAGGGACGTTTTCTTATGCCGAAGACCTGGCAACACTGATTGCAACGGCAACTCAACAAATGACGCCCCTTATTAGGCAGTCTGCACACGGTTCGTATAGCTTTAGCCGCGTATAAAATTTTTTATGCAGCAACGATTCCTCTACGCC
Organism: Rhagoletis pomonella; assembly: GCF_013731165.1. Taxonomy (NCBI): domain Eukaryota; kingdom Metazoa; phylum Arthropoda; class Insecta; order Diptera; family Tephritidae; genus Rhagoletis; species Rhagoletis pomonella. The sequence goes on along the minus strand of NW_023458555.1, from coordinate 55,404,154 downwards.
TCAAGATCTGCACACGAAGCAACTTCAAAGCGTCAAAGTATCAGGCAAAAAATGTTAAGTGATGCCAAATTATTATTTCTTTAATTAATTTTCAGTTATTTTTCTATTAATTGCACGAATTTTATTGTTTTATCGTTTTTTTTTTATGAAATGCATGCACGCACACGGAAAATTGTAAACAAGATTCTTCTTCGTTCGCTTTTTTAAGCGTACGTACGCCTAGCTACCAACACTGCTGTACGCCAAGCGATGTGCAGCTAGCTTGCTTTGACGAATTCATGAAGCTGAAGACTCGTATACAGCCCTCCATTTAAACGCACGTGTGCGGCATCAAAGCGTACAACTTGCGTATGTAGCATCTAATACGCGTCTAAAGCTATGCGACCCGTGTGCAGACTGCCTTAGAGTTTTCGCGAAAAGGGCGGTCATGTAGTAGAGAAAGTAGAAATCGCTTGTCTGGAAAGCATTTAGAAAAGTTGTTGTTTCTGGAAGTCATATATGTAATTATAACTAATATTGTTCCTCAGCAATATACCAAAAGAAATAATACAATTTTTTTTCATAAGTAGTTTGTAAATGATGCAGTGCGCTGTATACTTATAGGGGTAACCTTATGGATAAGTGTCGGATTTTTATTTTTATTTTCAAATTAATTTAAGTTACTTTTTTATAAAAATATATAGTTCAATCAGCGACGAAAACCATGAAAGTCCAAGTCTCAAGATTTGTACAAAAATTAAAAGAAAATCAAAGTTTCACCAAAATTAAACACTTTTTATTCAGAATAAAAAGTGTGAATTTTGATGAAAACGTACTAGCGCAAAAGAGAAGGCACAAGTTGTCCCTTCTTATTATTTACGTTCTTTGATGAAACTTTGTTGATTTGCTTTTAATTTTTGAACAAAGTTTTAAACTTGGATTAACAAGGTTCTTGTTATGGAATGAACTATATTATTTATAAAAAAAGTGAATAAAACTAATTTGAAAATAAAAACAAAAATAAAAATCCGAAACTTATCCATATTGGGTGACCTACACACTCATATGACTGAAAATATTATAGCCTTATAGCCTGTTCCTTGGTAATGTACCACAAATATTAATTAATAATTATTTAGTATCCTTACTAAATAACTTAAATATATACGTTTTCTATACCTGCAACTTTATTGGCTTTTTATTTGATTTTGACATACAATGTTTTAAACCATGATAAGACGTAACCATACGACCTTTTACAACAAATAAAATTATAGTTTAAAAAACTAAAGCCTACCTATTATAATTGTCATTAGTACTGTCATCAGCAGGGAACGGATTTTTAGGACCTAAAAACCTATAAAAAAGGCAAAATAAAATAACGAAATAGGCTGGAAAAGGCAAAATAAAATAGCGAAAAAGGCAGGAAAAGGCACTAGGTATTGCAAAAAAAGCAAAATAAGGCACTAAAAAAAGACGATGAACAATCAAAAAATACATTTATTTTAGAAATGTTTATGTTACAAGTAAAAAGAGAAAAACTATGAACTAGTTTCATTATATGAAAAATTTGTACTTTGAATCTTTGACTATTTTATCCTTTCGAGTTTCTAACTCATAAAACTTTAATCTGTATAGTTGTAGTAACATTGAACAACAAGATGCATTTTGACGTTTTCTGGCAGCATTTCCATTCGATTTTCGCGAAGAAAAGCCTTGAATGTACTAAATGTGCGCTCGATGTAAGTTGATACAAGTGGAGCCGTATTTAAATATGGAACGTTTGAAACGTTCATATTATCAGGAATAAGGGCGTTTTCCTCGCCCTTTACAATTTTATCCACATCCCTTATTGTCTCCAAGCCTACGTTAGCTGAGAAAATGGCTTTGAATTTTTCCAACACCAATTTGGCAAGAGGTCCTGCGCTTCTATAAGCTGCATGGGCATGTGTATATTTTTAAATCTTTAAAAAAATATTGTAAATGCTATAATCACGTTTTTAAAGGTAAAAAAGGCAAATATCTTAAAAAAGGCAAAAGGCAACATCAAATGTGTATATATGAAATCTGGGAAAGCTAAATCGTGGACATTCTTAATCGAATATACTCTATATCTTTAGCAGAAAAAGGCAATTTCCATAAAATCCGTTCCCTGGTCATCAGGTATGAAACTTGAGAATAGAAATCGCTGCATCTTTTAGGCGCATCAATATTACATAGTTACATCCCGAGCTAATAAAGGGAAGGTACTAATAAACAGGGAAGTATCTCTCGAAAGAGATGATGAAAACAATTCAAGTAACTACTCGATACTTTGCCGATACTGAATAGGTATCGATACTTTCAGTCTTTGGAGTACAAGTACTCATTAGAGTGATACCTTAGTGGTATCGGTTGAACCCTAAATATTACCATGTTCTGACCGACATCGAAAACATGTTTTCGTTGGTAAAACTGGCTTTCGATCTAAAACTTGTGTTTTCGTCCATGTAAAATCTGTCAAACGAAAACTAGTTTTCGCTGAAAACCACTTGAAAACTCACGTCTACTCATTCCAATCCGTGTCGCCACTAGGTTTTTTTCGATTATTTATCGAAGTGGAGGTCATATTTTATCATCTTTAGTACGTAATTTTGTATTTATTGTTAATTGGCTGGGCACAAAATAAAGTAAGCATTGAAGTAAAAGGTTGTTAATGAAAAGAAATTGAAGGAAAAGTATTTTGGTTTTGTTTTTGTGTAGCAAAATTGTAAACAAAGGATGTAATAAGTGTTAACGAAAACACCAACAATCGGTGTGAACAGCCTTCAGCCCACAATCTCAAAACTCGTTTTCAAGGTGTTTTCGTTGTCAGGCAGAACATGGTCCCCTTTCAGACACGTCAAGTCTTGCTTTCAAACCTGCTCGTTCGTTGGCGAAGGAGGTGGGAAGAGAGGGGAAGAGTACAGATTCCTTCGTACCGTCAATTCGTTTGAAGTTTACTTGTTCTCTTTTGATCTTATCGTTGCTTCCCATTTAAAGATCCTAGGACTTGAATTCAATAAAACTTGATGCGTGTGGAAGCAAAGAGAAAACACAAAAGAGAATGCGATAAAAATTGCTTTAAAGACTTGACGTGTCTGAAAGGAGACATGGTATATGATTACATGTCAGAGACGACATGATTCGATACTTTTCCTACTCGATACTGATCCTTTTGCTCGATAGTTACAAAACGATATAGTTTGGCGTGTTAGAATAGAGTGTAGCTAAATATAAACTACTAAGTTTTCAACAAAAAATCTTATTCAATAGTAAATTTCAAATATTTTAAATATCTTTTGAATAGGAACTTATAACTTTTTTACCATCTGCAAAACTGGTTTACGTACCGGTAGGCTTACGTTCGTTACTAATTTCAGCTTAACCGGCCGTCTTTACGGGAACAAGTGCAGAATACCCATGAACGGAAGACACAAGATCACGCGCGAACGAAAGAAAGAAAAAAAGGATTTTTCTAGCTGTCGAAATCTCGACGCCATCTTTGTTGTAAGAAGTAAACAACGAAGAGAACGAAAAAAACCGCGTAATTGTTGAACGCATGAATAATCATTTTTATTATACAAATTCTCCTATAAATCATGTCATTGTGTCAAATTATTCTTTACCTTATGTGTACACACGTTGTCATAAGCAAAAATGAAGAAAATTCCAGTAAAAGGCCAAATTGTAAGCAACGAACAAATGTAAACAAACGGCTAATGTCAAAATCGCACAACTTTTTTCCCAAATGTAATTATAACGGGCAGCTGGTTTGCTGGCGTGATCTTGTATTTTTGGCTCATCCAGAATACCTACATTTCTCTACTTTGAACTGAAATAACACCAGTAATTATTATTTCCCTCCAAAAAAAGGTACACTGTTATGATCAGGACTGAGAGCCCTATCGATCCTAATATAATTTTTTGAAGTGAAACTTCTTATACTAGGTTCACATAAAAGTAGATTATCCTCATTTTCTAGCTTAACTCCCTAATCTGTAATTAGAAAAAGAGATTAACCATATAAAAATCGTTCCTTGTTAACCTGTAATTATAAAATAATCTCAGATTTAACCGATAACTTTTCGGTGTCCATCCTAGTTTTATAGATTGTTTTTGCCAAGAAGAGGAGAAATGGAAAATGTAAAAGTAAACAAAAATGGACGCTAGCAAGGAAAACAGGTTTGTAAATGTATTTTTTAATAAAATGTTAAGTTAAAATATATTTATATTGCTTAATATAGCAGAAAAATGTGATCACGGTGGCACAGAGAAGAAACATAACTTTTCCTTGAGATGTGAGAATAACAAGCACAAAAAATTTGACGGCTAATAATCTGAGATTTACCTGTGTAAACGGGGTGATTAAAAACGAGCTTTGATTGAGATAATATTTATATTTGAACATACTTTTAGGCGGCGGTATCGCATAAATGGAGAGTGAAATTTTTAAAACTGAAAACGTTACATGAGTGAGAAGGAATATAAAGGTAGGATATGGAAGGGGAAAAAAGAAATAAAGCGACGCATGACGGGTACGAGTACCTACATATGTATATATGTATGTTTGAATGCACGTATGTACGTATATGTATACAATATATTTATGTATGAACGAACTCATTGCGCATTTCAGCTCTGCCGCTACCACAATATAACCAGTAAACAAGCTTGGGTGAATTTGTCGACTGCCTTTCTCGGGGATGAATATTTCAGGGATGAAAATATTGGTACACGCGCCGAAGTTTTGCTTTTGAGAAACAATATAATTAGCTCAAAATAGTTTCAAAAAATATAGTGTAAAACGAAAATTATTAAATAATTCTACATTAAATTATGTGTATAACTAAATGACTCACTATGTAAACTATTAAAATACAACTTGTTTCATTACCCTTTTTGTGCAAAATGATAATGACTATCTGAACGCTCGGAGCGCTGCCACTAAAATGAGAAACTACAGAAAAAATACGGCTCTGGTGTTACTTGTGCCGTGGTGAATATATATTTCTATTTTATATTATAAAAAATCTGCAAAGTGTCGGCTAGATTTTCAAGTTTTTATTCAGATTTTTTAGATTTTTTTTTTTGAGTATGAATTCGCCTTGGAAGTTAGAAAGCGAGTAAGGATGAATGCCGAACAAAGGAATTTGTCTTCTTCCAACTTAAATAAATGTATTTTGCAAACAAAAGTGCGCACGTTACTTAGTGCCTTGGTAATGGCGAATTCGTAAGGATCTATTGATTGCATTATTAACATTTTCATTTATTTGTTAAACATACAATTACTTCCATTACCACCCGGTCTTATGGATGCTAGAAGCGCGAATTCATATAAGGTGGTGTTACCGGAAAATAAATAAATAAATTATATGTATATCAGAAAATTAATAAGATGAAGTGAAATTATTGTTTGATTTCTTACCAAACCTATGTATGTAACTCAATCGCCTAATGGTTTGCCGAACCGTAAACATATGTTTACACGTCCAATTTCGTGAGTAGGTACCTGGTACTCACACCTGTTTTAAGAAGTTTCACTTTTATCATGTGTACGGTGTTACACACGCATTTTTTTCCAATAATAAACGGTTAGCTGATTCAAGTCTACAGCAAGTTCACAAAATTAATTGAAAACTTGTATCAACCAAAGAATTGTTTATATTTGCTCATGATTCAATAATACAAGGTTGGATAAATATTGACATTTGTGTCAGTCGACTGCCTTGTAAGGTTGCATTTGAGAAGGAAAGAGAAGCGGGTAACAATTTTATCTCCTTTTGTGAAAAGGTAGTAGGAAACATTAGTCTGGTAGTGCCAAAGAACGTAGATAACAAGAAGGGACAACTCGTTATAATTGTGGCGAAAGTGCGCAACAGGGGCGTGCCTTCTCTTTTCATCCAATCAAAAATCGCACTAGGCCAAAAGAGAAGGAACGCCCATGTTGCGAACTTTCGCCACAATTATAACGAGTTGTCCCTTCTTGTTATCTACGTTCTTTGGTTGTGCTGAAATGCGTTTTTGTATACAAATTAAATTAAATATATAAAGAAGATTCCACTGATCTACACAATAGACAATAAATTAACTTTTTATGGCCACATAAATATTAGAAATGAAATAAATGGATATTCACATAAAATTCTTGCCAAAGAAAAATCTTTGAAATCTTTGAAGAAATGTTCCCAAATATTCAAAATAAACCATGGTTTCATTGAAATTCCGGTATATATTAAACAAAATTAATGGAATTCAAACAAATCCTTTATTCAAAGGGACTATATGAAGAATTATACAATTGGTACAGATGCAATTGATTTAATGCATATAAATTAATCTTTTAAAAATTATTATATTTGATGCATTTAAAGATTACATGTTCAATATCTTAAATTGAATTACATTTGGTTTTTTTTAATTTAAATTTTTTAGTAATGTTTTCTACTTTTTCCTCCAATCAGTCTTGCTAATCATTATATTGGTTACATTTAAAAGTTATATTATCGGTAAGTTATGTTATCGGTTAAACTTTAAAACTATGTCTTCAATATCGCAATTTAGTTACATTTCGTTTTTTAAAAATGTTAATTTTTTTGTAATGTTGTTTACTTATTTCTGTAATCAGTCCCAATGAGCACAAGAAAATATCTTTATTAATATTTCCACTTTCGCTTTTATGGAGTGGTACACTTACTTGTAAATATGCAAAGGCTGCACTTGACCAACCCAAACGCTGCAGGGGTAAAAATACATGCACCAGCAAACGTGGACGGGCACCCAAGTGATCCTGACCTTCACAAGAGAATATATTTATTAATATTTGTATTTTCTGCACCAGCCATACGTGGACGGACACACAGGGATCCTAGCATGCAAAACTTACTTGCAACGGCTGCACTTGTTGTAAAACGCTACTTTTTGAATACAAATTATGAATAACTCCGATACCCTGCAAACAAATATTTAAATTATTGTTGTAATTCAAAATATTTCAACTATTTTTGATTTTTTGCCATACTTACTTGAATTTGCCCAATAGGAAAATGAATTTCCACGAAACAATCGATGAAAATATCGGCAGTGTTGCCTGTTGAACTTTTTATACGAAGACAATATTTCTCCTTGTATTTTAGTAGTAGTTTCTACAAATCGAAAAAGAAGGCAACACAGGCTAAGGCAGAATGCGGGAGCGAGACAACTGCCAGGTTATCCAACCTTGTATTATTGAATCATTATATTTGCTCAACAATGATTTTATTCAACTAGCAATATTGTCCAATCATGGTAGTCGTTTTGTAATTATTAACAAACATACATTTGTCCCAAATAGAAGTCTAAGGGCCGGTTACTCAATGTCTGGTTAACAATAATCTCCGGTAAAACATCGTTGTCGAGGTTACCCACTCCATGTTATATGCATGGAGCCGCACACGTCGATAATGATGTTTAAACGGAGACTAGTGTTAACCAGACATTGAGTAACCGGCCCTTAAGTAAATTGCAGACTGTCGTGAACTTTATATTTATTTCGCCATATCCAACTATGCCACTTGGTCACTATATCCAAATCTTGGTTATTATAAATAAACCTTTTTCTGGGTGTATGAGAAAGGCAAATTAATCTGTTTAAATGAACACCACTAATATTTCTTGCAAACACACATCGATTTACACCTTTTATCTCGCGTCCGACACAGAATTGCTTTCGTATAAAATTAAGCAAAAAATCAATTTCTTACACAGAGAAAAAAGGATTAGTTTCGACAACTACAGATATTTAGTTCCCGAATTTTGACAATATTCGGGAACTGTTACCAAGGACTGGGAACTATTGCCATGGGTTGGCAATTATAACTAAATATATTAAAGCTTCTAATATTCAGCTAGGTTGTACCAAATCGTTAATTTAGTTGAAGGGTTTGGTAAATACTAATAAATATTTTTTTGAAGCATATTTCTACAAATTCCATTCAACTTAACGTATGGTTCATAAAAGGATGTCATCAAGCTCTGCTAATACAGATAAGCTTTCTTTCAACACATGGTTTAGTCATGGCTACCAAATCTTAGGGCCGGTTGTTCAATGTCTGATTAGCACAAATAGGAGGTAGAAGCTCCGGTTAAGCACAACTACTGCTTTATCGACCACACACCAACCACATTGAACAACCAGCCCTTAGTTGAGGCAACCACGATTTAATTTGAGAGCGAAACATATTCTTGCACGATTGAGAGAATACAAAGGTTGCGCCGATCTCGGACCGCTATTCCTCTCTTAACGAATTTGACAGAATCGTGGTTTGCATGACGTGACACTTGTGCAACTTGTTTACGTTTTCCTTGCAACATTTTTTCTTCTTCTTCCATTCTTGCTCACGTTTTGGCATTTCTCTCTCGCAATTGCACCAGTGTGACGTCACCCAAAAGTTATTCTCAAAAATCCTCTCTGATCGGCGCAATCTTGTATTCTATCATTCTTGATATTCTTGCTTATGAGTCACCCCTAAATAATGCTGAGCGCTCTCTGAGCACATGAGTGTTTCACATACGAATAGCGCCAGCTGAGCAATGCACACAGTCCCAAGAATGATACAATACAAGATTGCGCCAATCGAGCTGAGAGCAACTGGCCGTGACGTCAATAAACAGTGTTGCCATCTTTTGATTTTCAAAAAGCATCAAAAACTTGGAAAAAAGCGTTTTATCACACTAAAAGCACCAAATTTTTTTGAATCAAGGGATGCTTTTTTCATAACACAATACCGAAGTACTGCACATTAAAACTGGTATATCTCGAGAAAAAAAATCGAATCGCATCAAACGAAAATGATGCCCTAATTAGAAATGAGCAAATAATTTGTTGTTTTCATTATATAACCTCAAATATCGCTAAAAACCGTGTTTTTATGACTTTGAGGTAAGGATATCTCAAATTCTAGTGCTAGCGCAATTGTGAGGCCAGATTTGGATTCAGCACCAAGAAACGATGTGCTTTACTCAGGTGGTAAAAAAAAACAAAATTTGTACAAATAATGAGAAAAGAAAAAAACAAATACTTAACTTACTTGCGTACTAGCATTTTCAAAGTGAATAGAATTTAACAAGGTGGGTTTGCAACTTCAGCTTTTTATCAATCATGGTTGTATTTTAGTCCATTTATATTTGTAGATTCTTGTAAATTCAGTGCTGCCACAAGCCTTAAATATTCCAAATTATTTCAGGTTTAAACTATCTCGAAGTAATTTTAGTTCAGAAAAAAAACACTAAAAAAGGCACTAGGCACTAAGTAATTTTTTTTTGGCGTTTTAATTTTCAAAGAGCACTAAATCTAGCGCTTAAAGCACCAAGTTGGCAACTATGTCAATAAATACCAGAATGAGAGAGCAAGACGAACTCGACAAGAAAAGAGTAAGCATCGGACAAAAGGCAGTATTGCCAAGTTTTGAATTTGAAAAAGGACAAAATTTTTATTGGTGTATTTTATAGACTATACGCATACATAATTTTATTGTAAGGATGCCGATTCAAATTAATAAAAATCAATGTTTCTTGCACGAGGGTTGATTTCTTCTGGCATGATTGAAGGTGCTGTCACATATTTTGTTGTCCCTTATGATTGTCACAGTGCCATGATTTTGTTTAAATTTTTGTAAAGTTGCTTACCACACTTACGATTGCTATAAATTTTGCTAAAATTTTTTTAAGATTTTCTAATTTGGTGTCTTCAAACTAAAAACAAAAGCACCAAAAACGCGCCAATCACCAAACTCAGAAATTTTCGCGTTTTGAATACCCACTAAATTTGGTGCGAAAAGCATGAAGTTGGCAACAGTGAATATAAACAAAAGTATTTTATGACGTCATGACGAATGGCGCGACCTTTATTTTCTGGATCGTGACACAGTCCCACTTATTGAATCGTTTGAATGCGCTAGTAAGCCGACTGTAGCGTATTTAATTATAGAATTATATTTTTTTAAAATTTTATTTTCATATAAACTTAATTTTAATTTAACGTATTTTAAATTTCAAAGAAGAAAAAATTCTGAAGTAATCAAAAATTTTCTTTTTGATTTACATAAATTGAAACAGAACTTAATTCAATAATTTCAAAAAATAACAAAGTACAAAAATGAACAAAGTACAATAGTAAATAGTATTAACACTACAATACTCCCCCTTCCAGAGAGTTATTATTATACAAATTGAAAGTAACTTGTTTCTTTTTAGTCGTTGTTGAAACTATATGGTTGTTAGTGTTATATGGTTCTGTTATTTCAACTATTGCTGGCTTTAGTCTGTCAATCGAAATAATTTTAATTTCATTATTCACATCTACCTTAAAATATTTTTTGTCTTTTTCAATAACTCTGTAAGGCCCTTCATAAGGATGTTGAAGAGAATGCTTGTTAACAATGCGAATAAAAACAAATTTGAAAGTTTGTAAATCTTTTGGAACATAAATTCCTGAATCGGAATTTTTGTGATGTTTTAAATCAAAGTTTTTAAAACGTTCCCGTAAATTTCCTAAAATTTCGGCGGAAGTAACATTTTCTGTAGTTGGCACAACAAGTTCTCCAGGTAGACGCAAATTTTGGCCAAAAAGCATTTCAGCTGGAGTGGCTGCAATATCTTCTTTGTACACTGAACGCAAACCAAGAAGAATAATCGGTAGCTCATCGTACCAATCTCTAGTTCCATTCCTAGCCAAAATTGAAGTTTTCAATTGTCTATGGAATCGTTCCACAATACCATTACTTTGAGGATGATAGGAAGAAGTTGTGATATGATGACTACCAAGTAATTTAGTAAGTTCCGAAAATAATTTGGACTTAAGTAAATTGAGTACCCTGATCCGTCGTGATTTCTAAAGGCACACCGAAACGCGAAACATATTCATTAAAAAATTTATTTGCAACTGTCTGTGCAGAGATATCCTTTACAGCATATGCTTCCGGCCAACGAGTAAATCTATCCATAATTGTTAAAATGGAGCGGCAACCTCTTGAAACAGGAAGCGGTCCAACAATATCTAAATGTATATGTTCAAATCTGCTCTTCGGAATTGGAATTGTGCTCACAGGAGATTTTGTGTGACGACAAACTTTAGATTTCTGGCAACTTATACATCCTTTTGACCATATGTTTATCTCCTTGTTCATACAAGGCCAATAATACTTCTTCACAATTAATCGGCGTGTAGCCTTGGTACCAGGATGAGCAATTCCATGTAACATATCGAACACTGTCCTGCGCAAATTATTTGGAACGAAAGGTCTAGGACTTTCTCCTGACACTTCACACCAAATATTAAAATTTAGAATAGGAATTTTAATTAAATTAAGATTTTGAAACGTTTGTCCAGAAATAAGTTTATTAAGTTCACTGTCCTGTTGCTGTTCACTCTGTAAAACTTTGAAATTAAGTTCTGAATTTTTAATCACATCTATTTCAAACGCACGAGATAACGTGTCAGCTACAATGTTGGTCTGTCCTTTAATATACTGTATGTCACTAGTAAACTGTGCAATAAACTCAAGATGCCTTGTCTGTTTTGGACTACGCTCAGTTTTGGAATTTAGAACAAAAATCAAGGGTTTGTGGTCAGTAAAAACCGTAAACTGTCTTCAAATAAATTGCTAAAAGTTCCCTGTCAAAAGCACTATATTTCATTTCTGCTGGAGAGAGTTTCTTTGAAAAGAACGCAAGTGGTTCAGACTTATTATTGAAATGCTGCTGTATGACACCACATATTGCTGTATTGGATGCATCTACCGTTAAAGACAATTTTCCATCTTTACTAAAATGATTTAGCAAAATCTTAGATGCAAACTTCTCTTTAATGCATTCAAAAGCTTTAATGGATTTGTCATCCCAAACCAAAATTTTGTCTCGCTTTTTACTTGTTTTATTAATTAAATCATATATAACTCCAGTAAACTCAGCTAATTTTGAAATATATCTATGGTAATAGTTAACCATACCAATAAAATTTTGCGCTTGTTTTATTCACTTCGGTCGTTCAAAATTGCGAATCGCTTCTACTCTGTTTACAGAAGGCTGTATCCCTGCCTCAGATAAACAATGTCCTAAAAAATCTATACTTGGAACACCAAAAATGCATTTGCTTGGTTTAACGTTCAAACCATACTCAGACAAACGTTCGAAAAGTACCCGTAGATCCTTTAAATGTTGTTCTTCACTCTCACTTGCAACCAGTAGATCATCAATATACGCGAAAACAAAATCTAATTTACCTACTACTTCGTTGATGAATCTCTGAAACGTTTGCGCTGAGTTCCTCAGCCCGAAAGGCATTCGGGTGAACTCAAACATACCGAAAGGAGTAGTAATCGCCGTTTTAAAAATGTCTTCTTCTGCCATTGGAATTTGGTGATACGCTCTAACTAAATCTAACTTTGAAAATATATTTTTATTCCTAAGGTTCATATTAAAATCGTGAATATGAGGCAAAGGATAACGATCCGGTACAGTCACATTATTAAGTCTTCTAAAATCACCACAAGGACGCCAGTCATTAACTTCTTTCTTTGGTACTAAATGAAGTGGAGATGCCACGGATGAATTTGATGGTCTACAAATCCCTGTTTTTACCAAAAAATCGAATTCAGTTTTAGCTACTTTAAATTTGATAGGATCTAAGCGCCTTGGCTTAGAAAAAGGAAGGTTTCCTTCAGTGACAAGTCTGTGAACCGTTGTATGCTTAACCGGTTTTGAGTAATCTGGCTCAGAAATAAGAGAAGGAAATTCCTTCAATAATTTTGTATATTGATCATCTACTGAAAAAATTTTTGGAAGAGGAACATTGCAAAAGTACGAAATTGTATTAACTGATAGATTTGTTAGCGGATCTACTAAACACTTGTTTTTAATATCAATAAGAAGTCCATATTTACACAAAAAATCAGCTCCTATAATCGGCTTCGCAATATCAGCAATCAAAAATGTAAAAAGGAACTCACGCCTTAAACCCAAATAAATATTCAAAAGTTTCTTCCCGTATGTAAAAATAGTTGAACCGTTAGCTGCCGTTACAATTATATCTGAAGATTTCCTAGTATTCGAAAATTTAGAAACTGGAAGTACCGAAATTTCTGCTCCGCTATCAATTAAAAAATTTAGTTTGTTTGTTTTATCAAATATAAAAAGGCGACGTGTGGAAATGTCCAAATTCCCGTTGTTTGTCACCGCAACAACGGACGACTTTAGTTTGTTGGACTATTATTTTTCGAAAATGCACATGGTTGTTCACATTTTTTAGCCTTGTTTCCAAATTTATAATGATATCTACATAACCAATTCGGATTGTCGCGTGATTTTGATCGATATCTAAAAGCGCTCCTAAAACGATTCCTATTCACTGAACGTGACCTTGAATAATTTTGATTCATTTCCCTCCTCATTTCACATAATTCCAAAGAAAGTTTTTCAAATTTTTAAAAATAAGAGAAGTAGTGTTAACCAAATTAGCCATGACTGCATTTTCACCTTTTGAATTTTGAAAATCAATAACTGAAGCTATCTCGCTTTTGCTAATAACCTCCCAAACATTATCAGCCAATTTCGTCAATTCACTAATACTGCTTGAATTAGAACTAGCTAAAATCACGCTTAGGTTCTTCGGTAACTTCCTCATCCAAAGTTTCTTAAGAATTTCTTGACTAAAATTGGAACCCGAAAGCAGTACAAGTGACCGATAAAATTCCGAGGGCTTACGATCACCCATTTCAGTATCCGATAAAATTTTGTCTAATTTCGCATTCTCACTTAATGAATGCCTTTCAATTAAAATTTTCTTAAGTGAGGTAAATTTATGATTTTCGGGCGGATTTTGAATAAAGTCTAAAATCGTTATTATAACTTCTTGCGGAAGTGCAGTAATTGTATGTTCATACTTTGTTGTTTCTTGTGTAATATTTTTGGTACTAAACTGCATTTCCGCATGAATAAACCACACTTCCGGACAACTTGTCCAGAATTGTGGTAGTTTGACCGATGTAGCACAAATCTCATTACTATTTCGATCGACATACGGATTTGTTAACTGTTCGTTAAACGTACTATTTTGTAAATCAATAAGAGTTTTTAATATTTTTATTGAGCTTTGTACCACAATTGTTTATTAGGAA
>NW_023458555.1:55370749-55385004 GCF_013731165.1 Rhagoletis pomonella | reverse complement strand
AAAAATATTAAAAATAAAATGTTAACAAGCCACAATAACATTGACAATAAGAGTTTTATTTGAATTATCTCGTGTAGATGTATGTGTATCATGTTGTGGTGAACCAAAGAAGAAAAAATTCTGAAGTAATCAAAAATTTTCTTTTTGATTTACATAAATTGAAAAAGAACTTAATTCAATAATTTCAAAAATAACAAAGTACAAAAATGAACAAAGTACAATAGTAAATAGTATTAACACTACACCGACCATTGCATAAAAACGATTCAATGAATGGGACTGTGTGCATGGAAATAGTTGCTTCGCTACCGCTGTTCGTATATTGGTGAAACACGCGTGTGATTACAGAGCGCTCACTAAGCTTGTCGATCACTACGCTAGGTAAAGAAAGAAAAGTGTGTGCTACGACATGCCCAGGCTTGTTTGTCTCAATTTCAGTTTTTCCATCGCCGCGAGTTGTTGCGCATAGTTTCTCAGGGAATATATAATTCATGTGAGTTATAATTTGAAAGTATCTATTTAGCCAAGTAAATAGCAAATCAGTGTACTTAAATCAGCACTTCCAGCAGATATTGACCTGGGTTTTCGGACGACTGTTCCTGTTTCATCGTTTCTTTTTAGGAAATTCTTACCACCATATAGATATGTATTATTTACACTAGCAGCTATTTATGTAAATATGTATGTACTAGAAAATTACCGCTTGCTTCGCGGCGCCTAATAAGATCTTTTGCGTTGGCCAATTCAAAAATAGCGTTTAAAATCAAACGCATTCTGTAAAGTAAACATTTTTAGTTTATATTGAAGCTACTAAAAAGCGGAATCCTCCTCACACATATGCCAAGAATAGTAGCGCTCTGATTCCATATGGAATACTAATCCCTTTCGATGTAATGCGTTTCAGCTATGGCCTTATTTCCACCTGAGCGAGCGTAATATTCTTCTATGATCCTGCAACTTTGGCATTGGTCCGGTGTACCATGTAAGCCAATAAAAGTCCTTATACGGAAACTCAAGGGCCAAGAATCCTCGTTGCCCCATAGGATGAAAAGTTTTCGCGTACATTGGCTAAATGAGTCGTGTGATCTCATGAATATCGTTCAAATGACGCCATTGATATACCTATCGTTTTCCTTCTTGGACAGATGTGGTCAAATCTTTCCTTGTCAATTCGGAACCTTTGCAATTCGGCTTAATATTTATGAATTGGTTTATTTGAGTCTTACTGCTGTAATAACGGCCGCCTCGAGCAAATTCGTCAATCGGAGGTAGATGCAAGATCATGCTTACACAGTCTTATACGGTAGACAAACGGGCTCGATTATTTGCATAACCAGCCTTTATTTGCTTTGACTCATGCATTTTCCTCTTTAATATGCGCATAAGAAGCTGAACAAATGCACGAAATTTTTGGGAATTAACTCGGATCCGGGCAGTTTTCGTTGACAACACTGGTCAGCTGTTGTCTTTTCTACAAGTAAGCAAACAAAGCTCGCGTGTTCCGCGTCCGCAGTAGCCGAGTGGTAAGAGTTACGGGATACAAGCCTGTAGCTGCCAGGTTCGATCCTCGGTTGGAGCGATTGCGAAATTTTTTTTTGTTTTTATTTATCTTATATTTTTTTTATTTTATTCGATCTATATATTTAATGTTACTTTATTTTGTTTTCATTTGCTTTATTTTATATCACTTTTTTTATTTTACTATCAGTTAATTTAAATTTTTAGAGTTGAATTTTAATAAAAAGTCAATACCAAATAACTGAAAGCAACGTAAAAAAAAAAATATAGAACTTATAAAAAAAAGAATGAAAAAAAAAAAAATAAAAAAAAATGAAAATTTAATTGGCCGTGGGACTCGAACCCACAACCTTGCGGCTCGTTTATCCGCATAACTGCCGTCTGTGAGGTCAAAATTATTATGCGCATATGTATGCCAGATTATATGCATAAGCTTTGCCGTCTGTCACAGCTTTTACGGTCTTTATATGCATACTTAAACGCATCCTTGATTTAGCCATCTGAAAAGTAAATTCGTCTAAGATAAACATAGGGCCAAAGCAGAACAAACCCCGCGGGGGTTTCTATATATTTCGGATGAAGCGCAATCCATTGGGTCCTTTTTTTTTTTGCTTGTCATAAAATGAATACCTATTATGAATTCCAATCAGATTGTATAAAAAATACGGATTTTCTAAATATCTTAACTCCAGCGGTCCATTTTTAGCAAAGGGATTTTTCATCATGCAGGTAGTAGCTGCGAATTTGAACGAAATCTGTTAATAAAAACGACTTTTGTAAGTAACTCTACTCCAGCGTCACAGCGTATTTTCTAGTAGCCTATAATAGGACCATATATGCGAGGTATAACCTCCGACAATTTGACTGGGCTCTATTGAGTGGTTTTTGAGTTTTGTCCGAAAAACGGAAATAGCTATAATTTTATGTATGTAATGGGCTGTTTTTGCTTACGCGTAAATGTACATTTAGCGCATTTAGCTCTAAATGCTACTCTAAATGTACATTTATCCATACAAAATTCGTCATCTAAATGCAACTCAATCTTTGCATTTAGAATCTAAATGCTAAAAACATCCCTGTGATCTTCCAAAATTTCCACGATTCGAACATGGTTTAATGAGAAAAAGTGGCAACATTGCTTTTTCGAGTATACAACCGCTAGCTGCGTTTCAGTGATCGCCGATCGAGATTTCATTTATTATTTTACATTATTTGGATAAAGAAAAGTTACGCAAATTCAACATCGATATGATGCTGATAGAAATCTGGATTAATTTGTGATCAACTCTGTTTGTTTTGTTTCCTAATTAGGTGTGGAAAATATAATTGGCAGCACCGACAAATGAATATATACACAAACAAATGTTCGGTTATGGTTAAAACAATTCAGGTTTTTGTATTGAATTTTCGGTTTAGAATTTATTTTTCCTTTTCAGTAGGGGTTTTTGCACATTATCTTTTCCGTGAGAATTTATCGTAATGGATACGGATCTGAATAAGCGACTGGAACACGGCTGTTTGTCAAAAGCATACGATTTCGAACTCGCGTAAATGTACATTTGCTAAATGCGATAGCATGAACGCTCTTCGAAAACATATGTTCGAAAGTGCTAAATGTTGCATTTTAAATGCAACAAAAACGCTGCATTATGCACAAATTTACTTTAAAAGAACTAGCGTGAAACTGACTTATTATTTGAGAATTTTTCTAAATTATTCCAATTATAAATTTGTGATTTAGCTTTATTCGAATTGTAATACGCATTTAATTTCACCTTCCGAATAAAATGGATCGATCTTTGTAAATTTTAATTGGAGATTATTCAATATTATCAAAATCACCCTCTACCAATTTAATTTTTACATATTTCGTCTGTTTTCCCTTAATTTGATAAAATACTTCTTCCTAGTTACGACTTAGTTGCAGCTGCAGCCGAAACTAAATTTTAAGTTGGTACTTAGCCAGAAAAGTCGAAACTAAGGCGACTATGAATAGCTTTAGTTGTGACTTAGAATAGTTTCGACTTAGTTGAGTACTAAATATGACTATGAATGTGCGCCATAGATTTTTTATGCTTAATATATGCAAATAAAAGAAGAAAGTAAACACAACAACCATCGAGTAAATTTTTATTTGTGTCAAACTGAAAGTTTTTTCCAATAATAAACGGTTAGCTGATTCAAGTCTACAGCAAGTTCACAAAATTAATTGAAAACTTGTATCAAAGCATTGTTTATATTTGCTCAGCAATCATTTTATTCAACTAACAATATTGTCCACTCAAGGTAGTCGTTTTGTAATTATTAACAAATATGTATACATTTGTCCCAACTAGAAGTCGGAAGAAGAAGTAAATTGCAGCTTTTCGTGAACTAGATATTTATTTCGACATATCCAACTATGCGTTTTCTACCTACCTTTTCTAAGTATACCCGTTCGTTTTTAAGCATACCATTGGGCACGTTCAGAAGGCACAACAGCTCAGTAACTGCTGCGATTACACCTTCCGAACTCGTTGTTGTGTGCTTCTGATCAACTGAACAGTTGCGTTTTAGATGATCGTAATATTTTTCTGCTCATTTGAGACAACATGTTGGTTAAAGTGGTCCAAAAATGTATGTAAAAAAAAATAAGGTCGGATTTTTAATGCCGGCACCCCCTAGGATTGTTCTATATCGAAAAATATACCCCTATTTTTTTATTTTGAAAAATAAAAAAATAAAAATAGGGAGTGCTCAAAGCTCGAAATTTTCCGCTGGGCTATTCGTTACAGCTTCGCAAATTTTACACCTACCGAAACCATAGATATATACACATCAAAAATTATAGATACTCATTGTCTTGGAACATTTTGAACTCAGTTTTTTAAACAACCAAAACTATAATTTTGTACAATATTTTCATGTGAATCACGCTGCGTTTCATGCGTGGAGGAGTCCAAGTATAAAAATTCATTCGTAGGACATGGCTTAGCCCGCGTGGCCGCTGTGCATTGATACGCGACACTATGTCAATATCGTTTTAAAGTTCATACACCTCATTATTCCATCATCTAAACTTACATATTTTTCTTAGTGTATAAAATTTGATTGGAACTGAATTAGAGAATGCACACATAGCAAAGTGTTCATTAATTCAGAATTGAATTCTGAAGTAAACCAGTTTTTCATTCAGGTATTTACAACCTTGCTGTGTGAAATTAATTTTTTTTAATGATTGTAGATTGAAAAAAATAAAAGCCTCACTACCAGACAAAAGGAAAATGAATGAAATCCTACTTGTAAATATTTCATGATTAAAATTTTAAATGATTTCACAGTTTCACAGCTCTGGTATGTACATACAAACTTGAGTATGTATAAATATAGGTATATAGCCGTATGCATGCACGGAGTTTGCATAATCGGAAGTAATAATCATTTGAACTGCATTTCCTTTTACCCTCCATATGCCTAAATGTATGAAACCATTTGCAATAGCAAGTAAACATAGGGTGCTCCTTGTGAAATTAAAAAATTTCTGCTGTAATATACAATTTGGAAATTTGGAAACAACCGTACCATGCTGTGCAATGGCGCATCGCGTAGTTCCTTCCTTTTCCGCTGCAGCCTTTGTGCATTTTTAGACGCAGTGCTACAAAAAGGAAACGCATCCACAAGGTTTTTTGGTGATGCATTTCCGAACGTTCTTTTTTGCAGTTCGCAAACATTTTTATGCATTTATGATGCATTTCTGAACGTTTTTTTTGCAGTTTGCTTTTAATAAGGTTTTAAACAAATTAATGTAAAGAATTAACAATAACGATCGCGTCAAGTATAAATAGCGGCAAATCAGGCCTACGAAATTTTCTGCTGGGATATGCGTTACAGCTTCGCAAATTTTACCCCTACCGAAGCCAAAGATGTATACACATCAACAATGCATTGGAAACCCGGCCCTAAGACTTCGAAAGCCGCAACGCCTGAAAAACCTGCAATGGAGCTTCAGCTTTAAGTTTAAGAGGCGTCCCACAGTGGGCCAGAAGTACTATCCGTTCATCACATCCACTAGCCCGCACTTAAGAATTAATAAATATGGAAAATAGGTAAATTCGACGTGCTACCACACCCACAGCTCTTGTGAGCGGAAATAGTAAATGTTATCTGATTTTGATGAAATTCGGGGTATATGCTGGTTTTAACTAGAAGAACATTAATCTGGAACGCTTTGCTCTTCACTATGGGCGCTCCCATTGAAACATATACATACGTTTGTAATCGATGCTTTGCTCGATGCTCATTGCTTGCCGCTCCGCTATGCGCTTAGCCTAAGGCAACAAAAACAAAGGCTGTAAAATATTAGATGTCTGTAACTGCCTAAGCGAGTTTGGCTGAGTTCACCAAAGGACACCAGTCGTTTCTCTTCTGTGTCAACTGACGCTAATTGGAAATGCCAACTGAAGCCTAGTCCTACTCCACTTGGTCGCTTCATCGCATAGCATTCCTCTGCTACCACCGGCGACACGGGTTCCGAGTTGAATACTTTCAGAGCTGGAACGTCGGTGTCCATATGAACGACAAGGCCAAGCCGCTGTATTTTATTTGGCTGCACTATAACCATGTCGTCGCAAAGTTAATATAGCTCATCGCCTAATTATAAACGCCCGCAAATTTTCCGCAAAATCTCAATACTCCAAGAGCCGCTCATCAGACGTTGTTGTTGTAGCGGCACTACTAAGCCCTTTCTATTTCGGTTTATCCATCAATCATTGTCGTCAGCTCAACTAATGTTAGGCCCAAGAAACGGGCAGCTTCAACAGGAACGAACCAAAGGGAGAGGGGTGTTAGTTGAGTGGGATTGAGTTGGCATGAGAAGCGTTGGTTGATGTCGTGCGGGGAGTATCCACATGCCGGACACTCGTTGGCGATGTTATCCCCAGTATCCAGAGCGTAACTGGACCCAAGTAACGCGGGGGTCTCTTTGCAGTTAAAGCTCCATGTTTGATACAGTTGGTGATTGGGCTCCGATCATAGCATTCATAGGCCGGGAGTAGTGGCAGGTGGTGACCGACTCTCTATGAACGTAGTTGATCGTTCGTCGGTACGTCGGCGGGTTCAGTGGTTGGTAGATATAAGTCTGCACCTTGCAAATGAATAGGTGCCCCCGACGTGCCTGGCCGGATGCTCCTCCTCAAACAAGGCTCTGTTGGGGTATTCACGTCTGTGGCACCTCACCAGAAACTGCTTGCAAAGCATTTTGTTGTACTCCCTAGCGGGAAGCATAGCTTAGAACCGGCCGGCCAATTGCCTTGTATATTGCCAGCAACGTTTCTTTGTTTTTGCCCCAGATGCTGCCGGTGAATGACTTGAGGACCATGTTGTGGCTCTGTACTTTGTTGACAACTGCGGTTGTGTATGCGGAGAAAGAGAGCAGGCTATCAAAGGTAACCCCTAAAATTTTCCGCTTGTTCACCGTCGGAATTGTGAATGTCTAATTGAAGCCTGACCTCCTTCGTCCAGGTGATGAAAAGGGTCGCTGTTGATTTCGTTGGGGAGAGTGTTAAGCTGATTAAGAGATGGCCGTTTACTTTTGAGCAGAGGTCATCAATTCCATTTCCAGACTCCAAGATCAAGCAGTCGTCAGCGTATGAGATCAGGTAAACTCCCTCAGGTGTCTGAGAAATCTTCGAGATGTAGAAGTTAAACAGTAAGGGGGAGATGAGACTACCTTGTAGAACCCCTTGTTTAATTCATGGATAACTAGATGTGAAACTCTCCCATTTTTTCTGAGAGCACGCCCAGGAAATCGATTTCGTACTTGGCAGCACTGCCAATCCCTGGGCAGATAAACAGCTGACACGCGAAGTGGCGAGCTACCACTAGATGTGTGGAAAATGCATCACATTGAATTCAGTGGATTTCTTCTTCCCGCATTCTTAATATTACTTAATATTACTATACAACAGTATTTGTAACTAAACGCGATTTTACTGGCAATATGAACACTGAAATATAAAATAGATATGAAAAATATTGCAACTTTTGTTCGTAGTGTTTAATCAAAAGTTTCTCCATAAATTTATCTATAAATGCCCATACATGTTTTCGTCACAGTGGCTCTACTGGAGGTTGTTATAAAAAATACACGCTTTGACAGCGCTCTCACGTGAAAAAGAGTTTCATATTTAGTTATCCATGGTTTAATTCTTCTGTTGGAATATTTTGAAGCGGATTCAGGGGCGGAATGCACAGTTATATTTGAAATGACTTTGATTCGCGTTAATCAAGGCAAACAGTCCCTTACCCCATCTAGCACGATTCAACAAACATGATGTAAAAGTTCTGAACACATTGAAAACGACGAGCTACGGACCACAGCTTCCAATTTGTCATCTTCATTATCTAAATGCATTGTCGATGGCGACATGATTTATTTGAACGCGGCAGCGACATCATAAATTTGTATGAGTTTGACATAAAAGAAGAGGAAGAACGTTATCTGTCGCCAGAAAAATAGAAATAGATCTAATCTGGCCACAACCACAGCCGTCGCGTAGCCCGGTCGTCGCCAAAATAATTATCTACATAAGAGTACGTGTTAAAATAATTTGACAGCTGTGGTTTGTAGCTCGTCGTTTTCATTGTGTTCGGGCTAAAAGAAAGGCTCAACATACACATAAGAATAAAAAGCACTGGGTAGAAATTGATTTCCAGAGTTAGGAATCGTTTTGTAGGGGGTCCATGCAGTTGAGATAGGAGCCGTGAAAAAGGAGTTGGAACTCAAATACAGTAGAGTATTTAGTAAAACCTTGGGATCACACCATGGACCACCCACATCATTTGAGCTGATATAGGGATTGCGTTGAGACCAGCTGTCGAAAATAAAATCGAGAAGCTGGTAGCACAGGAAATATTAGAACCTACTTCCTTTTCGCGATGGACCAAGCCGATAGTGCCCGTACTCAAAACGAGTGGCGATTCCCGTAGTACGCGGTCAATGCGGTGATAAAACCAAATGAAAATCGGATATACTCCACCGAAGATGAGGCGTCGGCTTGCCCTACAGCTGATTCTGCCTCAAATTACGAACATTGAGTTAGTTTATAGCAAGTTTATAGCAAGCTGGATAGTAACTCGTCGCGATAACTCGAGGAAAAATTAAGATATCTTTTGGTATGTAGGTTGTCCGTTATCCAAGGTAGGTTGGTATTGAAAATGGGCGAAATCGGACTGTAACCATGCCCACTTCCCATATAACGGTATTTTCGAAAAACCTGCGATATTTCAGTAAATAATAGATGCAAATTGTTGAAAATTAGTATATGGAGAATTGTGGTAAAAATAACATTATTATGAAATTTTTGGAAAATGGGCGTGCCATGCCCACTTATGATGAAATGCTGTATCTCAGTAGCCGCTTCACCAATCCTTATTCAACTCGGCACGGGGCTTGGATAGTCTAGCTAAGAGATCTGTTGAAAATCTTTGAAATCGGGCAAAAACCACGCCCACCTACCATATAACGGTAATTTAAAGAAACATGAAAACTGCGATAAATCAGTAACTATCAAAATCGATGATTGCAATAAACACTTAGTATAAAATCAGAATATTCTAAATTTTTGGATAATGGGCGTGGCGCCACCCACTTATGACCACAAATGTGTATCTCGGTAACCGATTTATCAATTTCTACCAAACTCTGTGCACTTAATAACTTTGGTACGGAAAAGAAATTTGTTGAAATTTATTCAAATCGGACCAAAATTACACCCGCTTCCCGTATAACGGTAAATTTCAGAAATACGAGAACTCCGATATTTCAATAACTGAGGACGCTAATTTACTCCAAGTTAATAGTTACAACAATCTCCTAACAATGAATAAGAATCCAATAGACTTTTAGGAGTTGGGTGAATCACCGCCCACTTTATAACTACATAGGTGTACCTCGGTAACTCTAAGGGCCGATTACTCAATGTCTGGTTTAACACTAATCTGCGGTTAAACATATTTATCGACATTACAGACTCCCTGTTGTATGCATGGAGTCGAAGACGTCGATAACGCTGTTTAACCGCAGATTAGTGTTAACCAGACATTGAGTAACCGGTCCTTAATCGATTTGTACCTAATACCATGTTTTCGTTGCTAAAACTGGTTTTCGACCTAAAATTTGTGTTTTCGTCCACGTAAAATCCGTCAACCGAAAACCAATTTTCGATGAAAACCAGCGATGATAAATGAATTTTTTAGTTTTGTACCAAATGACTAAAAAAAGTGTACTAAATAAGCCGCAAAAGTACCAACATTTAAAACACTATACTTACATAGTTACATATACATATATAAAACATGGCGTGTCGAAGTTGGAAAGCATAAGTGCAAATGAATTGTTTGAAAAGGCCACCAAAACGGAAAGTTAATCAACAAAAGTATACAAGTTATACTTATTAAGGCCCAATTTCAGATGGCCTATTTATGTAGAGATTGTTGATTAACTTCCATTATTTATTTTCAGATCATAGATTTAATCTTCACTTAAATGGCCAATATTGGCTATTTAAATATGAGATATGCAACCCTGTGTTTGTACCAAACAACCAAGATTGATTGGTAGGTTGTTTAATGAATCCCACCAAAAAAAAATCAGCTGTTTAGCAAAAAATATAAACAAACAAGCAAATGCAACAACAATTTCAAGGAACAAGCAGCAGCGCTGCCAACTGTTTGGCATATTTAAACAAAGCTGATCTGAAACCCAACGAAAGCTAAATGGCATTTAAACAACAATCGACAATTAAATTTAGGTGCCATTTAAATATTCATTTGAAATCGGCCCTAAGTGATAGTAATACAAAAACTTTCAAAACCAGCCGTTGCATTTAGCGGAATGGAAGTTTCAATCGAGAATGGGGGAAATCGAGAACGCAAAATGACACTGAGATCTGCCAATTTCTGCTGGAAAAAATTTTACCTTCGAAAACCTACAGGTAAAAATGTCTGCTGATCACAAACATGTGTTCGTGAATAAACAAAAGAAAGGAAGAAAAGTTTAGTTAATTTACAATAAATCTCTAATTTTTTAATTTTAGTCTGTCAACTATGGCTGCCGTATAAAATTTTTCAATTGTACCATATTTTTCCCAGAAATATACCAAAATAGATAATAATACTGAAAGTTTCTGACCGAATTTGTCAGTTGATCATTAAAACGAAAATGTGGTAATTTTAAAGGCACATTTGTATCTACTTCCAAACTTGGCACAGTTGTTGGCCTTCGCATAACATACCAAATGGCCGAAAATTTTTAAAATCGCTCAATAACCACGCCTACTTCCCATATAACGGTAATTTTCAGAAATACGAAAACTGCGATATTTTAGTAACTACTGGAGATTATTCACTCAAAATTGATATTTATAATAAGTTTTAGACGAAAAATAAGAATATTATAAATTTTTGGAAAATGGGCGTAGCCACGCCCACTTATGGTTACATGTGTATATCTTGGTAACGGCTGTACCAATTTCTTCCAAACTTGGCACAGTTGTTGGCCTTGGTACAGCATAAAAAAACGCCGAAACTTTTTAAAATCGGACAATAACCACGCCCACATCCCATATAACGGTAATTTAGAGAAATACAAAATCTTCGATAAATCATTAAATATTGAAGCTAATTTATTCAAAATTGATGCTTGCAAGAATTCTTTACCAAGAAATACGTTTATGGTAAAATTTTGGAAAATGGGCGTGGCACCGCCCAATTATGATCACATATAAGTATATCGGTAACCGTTCTACCAATTTGTACCAAACTCGGTATGGTTATTGTACTTGCCACGTGTAAGCAAAACGTTGAAAATTATTGAAATCGGACTAAAATAACGGCCGATTCTCATATAACGGTAAATTTAAGAAATGCTTGAAACTTCAATATTCCGAAAGACATCTTTAGCATCAAACTGTGAGCATCCCTTTCTAGCAGTCGTCGCAAAATTGTCTCAAAACTTTGCTGGTGTTGCCAGACATTTCCTCTTTGCGTGCATTTTTTATATGTCGCCTTTCGATTTTGTTTCTGAAAAAATGTGATTATTTAACTTAATTACCAATTCCTAATATTTGTTATTTCTTTTCCTTGATTTGTTTCTTTTCATCAGAAATTGCGCTCAAATTAAATGCAAATACAGAAAACGTGCCCAATAAATAAAAAAAATGTGATAAGTATTGCCATAATGCAACCCTGCTGCGAGGTAACAAAATGTAGACGTGTAAAAAACATACCTTTGAGTGTGACAAAATGTAGACGACGTCGTTTTCCAATTTTGTATGGGAAACAACAACACCACAGATTTTACGGTTAGAAAACGTCTTAAAATGTAGACGTCTACATTTTCAGACACTATTTGGAACGAACTGTGAACACCCCGACTAGTAGTGACTTTTGGTGGTGAACTTGGATTTTGAGACTATTTGGTATTCAGTACGCTGTCTCACGTCTCTAGTCTCAAAAATAAGCCACTAATTCGTCAGCTGGCTAA
This sequence comes from Rhagoletis pomonella, assembly GCF_013731165.1. Lineage (NCBI taxonomy): Eukaryota > Metazoa > Arthropoda > Insecta > Diptera > Tephritidae > Rhagoletis > Rhagoletis pomonella. The sequence continues at coordinate 55,372,964 of NW_023458555.1, read as the reverse complement.
GAGTCGGTCACAAAAATAGAAGTATGGAGGAAAAGCTTATTTCTTTCCATTTGATATAAAAAAAACGCGAAAATGAAGAGGTGAAATTGTTCAACAAGAATTTCATTAGGAAATAAACCAAAATGCTTTAATATCATACAAATGTATTAAAAAAAATAAATTTTTTTGTTTTTAAAAGATTATTATCTAAAGATTGTTAAAATAAGATAAAACTAATAAAAAGTCCTCTACGGCCGAGGAGGACTTAAACCCGGACCCTCTCGGCTGCCATCCTAATGCTTTGACTACTCGGCCATTGCGATTCTATGAGCGGCGCGGGCAAAAGGCATACATAAACACTATCAGTTGATTGTCTGTGTTTGCTTTAACCACACATTTTTGGTAAACTTTTTGTGACTCTCTCATTCTGAATACCCAAATCGTCTCAAGTCACAAAAACAGTCACTAATTGCTAATCTCAAATTTAGTGACTTGAGATGAGACTGAATTACTTAATCCCAGGGTAAGTCTAACTCTGCATATTATCGGAAACGTTTGAAATCGTACACCCCTACTTATCATGCAAAGGTAGTTCAGAGAAAGTTGAAACGACGATATTTGATACCTGCGCCGGGTATATAAAGTTCGGTTTCGACTAAACTTATACTTCTTTACTTGTTTTGTATACAACTTTGTTGTACAATAAAATATCCTGATATCTTATTTTATTAATATACCCTCAAATAAATTGAAATTGAATTATCTCATACGACTTTTTTCAGAAGTAAAATCGGTCACCGCTGCACAGTGGATTATTTCCATATTCTAGAAAATAATAATGAAATAATATTATATCGCGAAATTTCAAAACAAGGTCAAAAATGTTTTTAGAAATGCCTGATAGAGACGAAAAAATAACAACTACAAAATTTAAATCAAAGTGTAGGTCGGGCGGGATTTGATTTGGAAGATTTCCAAGCGCAATAATATGTAAACTTGTATATTTAAAACTGAATCTCAATGTTTAAGTTGTTGGTGGATGTATGCAACAATTGCTAAAATATCATTTTGGTCTTGTTTTTTATGTTATTTTTTTTAATGAAAATGCATATTTGGGATTTTCGTAAACTAGGACTGCGTATTTCATGTTATTGCAAAACGATGTCAACTTATATTAAATTTTAGTAATTTATTAAATTCATTAGACCCCTAAACTCGTTATCCGAGGTTATTCGGTAAAGTTTGTGTATTAGTTTATTTGCCACTTCTCTTGGGGCCGGTTGTTCAATGTCTGATTAGCACAAATCGGAGGTAGAAGCTCCGGTTAGATACAACGACTGCTTTATCGATGTCGAAATCGTCCATAATGATGTCTAACCGGCAAGTAGTGATAACCAGACATTGAAGAACCGGCCCTTAGACTTTAAGGGCCGGTTGCTCAAAGCCTGGTTGACACTAATCCCTGGTAAAACATCGTTATCGACGTTACCGACACCGTGTTATATGCATGGAGTCGAAAACGTCGATAACGATGTTAACCGATGATTAGTGTTAATCAGGCTTTGAGCAACCGGCCCTAAACAACACAACTTTATGGCCCCGTCAGAATGGGTACTTTGCGTACTTTCCGCTCAAGGATGAAACTAACAGCTGAGTAGACTGTGCGCGTTTGCATAGAGAGCGTCAGGTTGGCAACCCTTGCGTCGACGGACCCAACGAACGTTGGCCAACACTCCACTTTTGAGTGCTGTCACTGCTGACAGTTGTATAACCCCGCTTTTACACTAGACAAGACCAATGAGAATGTGCACATAATTTACACATTGTTTGAGTAAAGTAGGCATACAGACAATAAACTGTCTTCGGACAGTGATGAAGACATCAAGAGAAGTGGGAATATATAAGTAAAAAACGTGAATGTTTTGCTATTGTATCTGCAAAACTGACTTGTGTAAACCTCAAGTACGCGGTCATAAGGAAGAGCTGATTTTTGTTTGCAGACGCAAAACCTTCATTGTGGCGTATCTCTACGGTACGTACGCCACTTCCTTCGCATACTTTTCCGTTATTGGTGTACAAGTACCCATTCTGATGGGCCTATTAGCTGCTGGATGAATTGGCTGGTTTTGATGAAATTTTATTTCTTCAGGCCTACTAGAAATCTTATTTTCTTCGAGTAATTCATTTGCATTTGATGTCAGCTTCTAATTCCTTGTTATAAGGAAATTTTAAATAT
>NW_023458555.1:55350202-55360749 GCF_013731165.1 Rhagoletis pomonella | reverse complement strand
CAGGAGTGTTACTTAAAAATTTGTAAAATTCTAGGTTTAAAACTAATGGAACATGATGCATACAAGCGGAAGTAATCGGCGAACAACACTCTAAAAGGTGAAAGTTTAAGTTACCAGATAGGAAAATTAAATCTAATATTCGATTGCACTTATTCGTATAACTGTTAACTTGATTTAAATCATAACTTAAAAAATTATCAATGAAGTATATTTCAGTAGAACTAAATATATTAGATGGCGTTAGAAAGTATGAGCTATCCAAGTAAGACCACGAAGGAGGGATGTAGGATGCACAAATAAATAATTTATCCGAAGCACCAAGCAGTCGAACACATAATTGATCCAGTGTAGAGTCATTATTATTGAGGCAAACTAAAGCTGCACGAAGTTCACGCTTTGTGGCAATTAGACCACCGCCACCACGGTTAAGCCCAGTTTTAACGGGGTCTCTGTCTTTCCGAAATACGTCAAACAGATTTAAATCAAAAAATTCCGAGTCGTAAAAATTTGAATTGAGCCAAGATTCTGTTAAAACGAAAACGTCAAACATCTCTGAGGAGCTAAACGTACGTACAGCAGTCGCTTTAGTTCTCATACCCGACATATTTTGATAGTATATGCGAATGTGCGTATCAGCTTCAATATTAAGGGCCGGTTGTTCAATGTCTGATTAGCACAAATCGGAGGTAGAAGCTCCGGTTAAGCACAACTACTGCTTTATCGATCACATGTTACATGCATGATGTCGAAATCGTCGATAGTGTAGTGGTAGTGATAACCAGACATTGAACAACCGGGCCTAACTGTGGGATTAATATCTATGTTTTGGTGGCAACTTGTTTTTGGACGAGCCGAAAAGGGCGAACGGTCACACTGGCGGGCCAAAGCTCAAGACTGAGTAGTTTATTAAACATAGTTTCAGGAACTCCTAGCTTAAAATTTATTCGCCTTAATGATTCGAGTGGAGTATGTTTTTTTATAAGACTATAGCAAGAAATAAGCTCCTTTGCTATTCCCGAATGCTTAGCAACATACCCAATCACATTATCACTCGTAACAGAAGGCAAAAACGATGCAATATGAAGCCATTTAGTGCGAACAGCAACATCGAGCTCCGAATTAACATTTAAGCCAATGACACGCAATTGTTGTCGACTACCTTTCTTCTTCTTCTTGACAGAAAGCCACTCAGATTTTTGGTGAGCAAGCTGGTCGTTGCTGTCATCTATAATAACAACTTCATCAGAGCGTACATCAGCAGACTCCGCAGTAGAGGCCGTAAGCTCTGCAGGCAGAGCAGCCGAGAGATCAGCAATAGCTAACGACGGCTCAGCGAGAGTATTAATGGCAATAGCATCTGTAAGATCGGCACTCGAAGAAGCAGGAGAAATGCGCATAATCGACGATAACGCAGCAGATTATCAGCATCAGCACCATGCACTGTCCGCTTGGGCTGAGAACAAATGCCAATGCTTTTTGACAAATTAGACAAATTGCTCTTGGTAGGCGGGTCAATGCCCTTTGAACGTGAGCGCGTAATAATCGCATTTTCACTTGCATCAATGTTCATAGATTTCAACGTAGACTTGTCATTGTTCTTAACACTCGCAAGCACTTTCTGAATTTCAGCTAATGAAGAGCATACTTTTTCAAATTTAGAGAGGCACATAATGCAATTAACACAGATATCACATCTAAACATAATATTCACGTTTACTTTTACAAGATTTAGGCAGTTAGAGTTTAAGTTAGAGCATTTTAAATGCACTTTTTGCCCACAGACACCGCAAGAGATAAAGTCATCTTTTACGATTTGCTTGTCACAGTTTATGCACTTAGTCATCGCGATATCAGACCGAAGAGCAAATGCAAAACACAGAGCAACGAAAAACACGTCTGCCCCCAACGACGGTCAACTGAATTTTCCTAATAAATCTTTACAAGCTTTGTTTTTAGCAGCAGCTGTTTAAAAAAATATTTATTCTTTGGACACAGATGACTTAACCCTTATTTAGGCACATAAAGAAAATGACACCATTAGCCGCATTATTGAAAATGTAATGAACGCAAAAAGCTGAAATATTGCTATGTTCCTTCTTAGCCAAACGTAATTTAGCATTTTCGACAACCGACCACTTATCCAAATGTCTACAAAAAAATATATATATATTTAAAACTAACACGATCCTTTAGCACCTTCAAACTTGCACATTATTGACTTGGAATTTAATGAGCTATCAAACTGCATACTCAAAAAAGTTCAAAAAGATCTGAATAAAAAGTTGAAAATCTAGCTGAAATTTGGCAGATTTTTTATAATTTTTGCACAATGTTTGAAATGTGGATTGTTTGTTATATAATGAGCTAGGCTTTTATGGAAAAATAATGAACATTAAATAAACAAAAGAAAAACAGCCAAAATCGATCAAAATGTTGATGACTTAGGGCCGGTTACTCAATGTCTGGTTAACACTAATCTCCGGTTAAACATAGTTATCGACGTTACCGACTCCCTGTTGTATGCATGGAGTCGAAGACGTCGATAACGATGTTTAACCGCAGATTAGTGTTAACCAGACATTGAGTAACCTTCCATTAATCAGATGATCACAAGTCTATGTATAAAATGATTTTTGTATTAACGATCTCAAACCAGTTTAGAATGAATTTCAAATGCGACAGAGCAAATGTCATTGTAATATACCTTACGTACATGTGTACCTTTGTGTACAATAAAAGTTTAATAAGAACAATTCTTTGTGCATACATTTGAAAAAGACGTTTTTGCGTAGGAAATGCCGAAGACCTAACAACACTGCGTACATGACCGTAATTATTCTCAGATAGATCGTGAAGCGCTATCAATTATATTTGGCGTCAAACATTTCCGTCAGTACCTGTCAGGAAAAAGGAAATCATAGTAACTGATACGAGCTGTTGCTGGAAATTTTTAATAGAAACAAGGCTGTTCGGGGAAGACAAGCGTTCTTGTCTACCTCTTTGCTTACTGGTAAAGCATTTCCAAAAATACCATAGGGGTATTTTCGAAGTCTTGCACGATGCACAGATTGCACGAAATGCAAAAATACTATTCCAAATTTCGAAGAGTACGAGAGCACACCATTGCAAAGCATGCATGGGTAGCAAGCAGCGAAATTATATATCAAATACACGATTGAGAGAAATAGAGATTGCGCCAATCGCGGTACTGCTAATCCGCTCTTTGTGATTTTGACAGAATCAGCTGTGCGCGTGACGCTATCCTGGTGCAATTGTTGATTGTAAGCATACGAAAAGACCAAATAACTATTTTAATATTTGTGCGTTAATATGTCTGCGTGGTTTTAAACAATTATTTAGACATTCCAAAGCAAAATGAAGTGTGCAGTGGCAAAGTGTAATAGTGAAAACAAAAGCAAAGCGTGCGAATGTCTGATTAGCACAAATCGGAGGTAGAAGCTCCGGTTAAGCACAACTACTGCTTTATCGATCACATGTTACATGCATGATGTCGAAATCGTCGATAGTGTAGTGGTAGTGATAACCAGACATTGAACAACCGGCCCTAAATGAAGTGAATGGATTATGAAACTGTTTTAAACATTTTTTTGTTTCTATTCACCCAATGTTTTTGCGCGTTTAGTTAAATATTTACTACTAAAAAACATCCCTACTTATAACAAACGATTTAATGTTTTCTACTACATGCGTATGTATATCAGGGTAAGGGCCGGTTACTCAATGTCTGGTTGACACTAACTACAGGTTAAACATCGTTATCGACGTTACCGACACAAAGTTATATGTATGGAGCCGAAGACGTCGATAACGATATTTAACCGCAGATTAGTGTTAACCAGACATTGAGTAACCGGCCCTAAATCTAGGTCCTGAAGCGGTTATTTGTGCATAATATTGTAAGAAAATTCTCTTAGGGCCGGTTACTCAATGTCTGGTTAACACTAATCAGCGGTTAAACATCGTTATCGAAGTCTTCGACTCCATGCATACAACAGGGAGTCGGTAACGTCGATAACTATGTTTAACGGGAGATTAGCGTTAACCAGACATTGAGTAACCGGCCCTTACTCAGTTATAACTTCGCAACTAGGCGCCTTAAAGTATCGCACCACTTTCCACACAATGCAACGCTCGTAGTTCCTGCTCCTTTTCATTTTTGTATATGTGTATCTATAAATGCATGTGGTCGAAAAACAATAAAAATTCACACAATTCAAAACTATCTCAAAGTACGATTGAATTTTTAATGAAAATTAGAAAATGCCAACTTGCAAAGGGTTAAAAGTTATTCATCATTTGACATTATAGTCGGTGTTCAAAAGAAAGAAATATCAAAACCACTTCTACCTTGTTTAATATTGTGGCGAATACTGCGGCAAGGCAAAGCGAACAACGAGAAATAGGCAGAATGTTCGAGGAATGACGTAGAATATTCCACAAAGAGAAACGTCAAGTTGGATGAACACTGCGAACAGCGAGAGAAAGATAATGAGCGATGAACTTCAGAACGTTCGAGAGTTGCCATGAGTGCGAGGGCAGGGCTACAAGTAAAGCGAGCAGAGAAGTGAGTTGCGAATAAGCAAGCTATAAGTTTAATTGTGTAAACAAGTTTAGTAAAGCATTGTTACTGCTTTAACAAGTATTGTAAAGTGTTTTTACTATATTAGCGAATATTGCAAATTGTTTGTTGTACAATAAAGTTAATTGTACAACGATTTGGTCATCGTTAGCATTTATTTAACAATCTAACGATACGAGTCGTAAGATATTTGGGAAATCCGGACGAGGTTTCAAGGATAATCGCAACAATATGGCTTGATTCCAACCACAAAAAAACAAGCACAGGCAGTGTTGCCAGGTTTTAGGTATGAGAAAACGTCCCTCTTGGTCTGAAAAAACGTCATTTCCTACCCAAAAACGTCTTTTCCATGTATGCACACAGAATTGTTCTTATTAAACTTTTATTGTATACAAAGGTACATATGTACGTAAGGTATATCAAAATAGCACATTTAAAATTCATTAGTGGCATTCACCAAAGTGAGCAAGTGGCCTGGCACTCTGGCAAAACAGCAGATGAGCTCAAGCAACGACTATTGACAACAAATTGGTGATTACCACTACTGTAAACTGGTTTGAGATCCTTAATATAAAAATCATTTCATACATACACTTGAGATCAGCTGATTAAGTCATTAACATGTTGATCGATTTTAGCCGAGTTTCTTTTGTTTATTTAATGTTCATTATTTTTGTATAAAAGCCCAGCTCATTATATAACTAAATATAATATAAATCCACATTTCAAACTTTGTGCAAAAATTATAAAAAAATCCGCAAAATTTCAGCCAGATTTTAAACTTTTATTCAGATTTTTTAAATTTTTTGAGTATTCGTGTAGCAATAGATCAGTTCTTTTTGATTTGGGTTTTGATATGTAATTGCAAACATTGTTATAAGCCTTGTAACATGAAGTGTTTACACAACTAGCCTTTGAACGCGGGATCCTTAGTCCAAGAATAAAAAATATGCGCGTACGCTGGGTTTGCATCATATTTAAAAGCTCGGTTAGTCTAGACTTAACTAAATTTAACTTACCGTAAGAAATCATCAATGATTACTCAACACGTCAACTTAAGCCATGAGCGGAAGTATTTTGTTTTTGTATTTTCGGTTTCAGCTTTTTAACAGTCCACCGCCTAAATGCTACATCAAAAAAAATCATGCAAACAAAAATGTTTGCTTTCAATTATTTTTAAGAAATACCAAAACGAGAGTCTGGCAAGCCTGATTCTCTCACCGCTCTCAATTTCTGTAAGGCTGTAACTTAAGAACCTAAAATCTACAGAAAGAAAAATTACTGGGAAGTTAAAAAACGTAATTTTTTACACAAAAAACGTCCAAACGTCAACAGGACACAAAAAACGTCCAAATGACGATCAAAACGTCAACCTGGCAACGCTGAGTACAGGGCCGCATTTATCTTGGTATTCAATTTTGCCTCACGTCTTTTATTTGCTCGATTTATTCTGCGTGTTTAAAATTGAACAAAAGCAAAAGTTAGCCATAAAAAACGGTAACCGATCAGGCGAGCCATCTGATGATGTTAATAGCGGGGCTAATCCAACAACTAACGCTTCCGAGATACACGTCGGAGCAGCGTCGCCGATTTATAATTTTCGAGCTTATCGACTTATCTTAGCTTAAACCAGCCAGATCGGGCGTTTAAACTGAGTTTAAACCACGGCCGTGCTCTGAAAAACTGGCCTTAGTGAATCCCAGCGTAAATGTATGATCTGAAAATGAATAGTGGAAGTTAATCAACAATCCCTACTTGAGTAGGCCATCTGAAAATGATGCTAAGTCTATCCCCAGCTTAAAGCGACGAGCGTAATGATCATTTGTAATTACACGATATATGTTATGCTAACTTGCGCTCATTGTTATCTATTGGACTCTTTACATTCTATCACACTTGGTATTTAAAATACTACCATAGTGACAAACATTAACTTAGTATTTCAGTGTCAAATAATATGTTTCCGAAGAACAACACATAAACATAAAAATGCAAAAATGGCTTATCTATTGCATTCAAACTTCCTGTATATACTTTTGGCTTCAGTCGCGCGAAAATGTCAATTATTTCAATTGGTAAATGAGCAGCTGACATCTGTATTTTTGCGTACGTTCAGTGCGAAATGACCATTTATAATGAGAATACCACAGATTTAGAACCTTCGGAAAGTTGTATTCTTTCTACAAAAAATACAAGGTTGCTCACGTAGTATTCTGAAGAATATTATAATATTTGGTGACAGACATATGAGGGGTATACTCCAAATCTTGCAAAGCCATTGCACGTAGCATGGATTGCATAACTTGCAAAATACTTGGGAAACAAAAATATGCAACGTCGAAACCCATGTATACATTTTGCAAAATTGCATACCAAGATAAATGCGGCCCTGTACTCAGCGTTGCCAGGTTGACGTTTTGAACGTCATTTGGACGTTTTTTGTATCCTGTTGACGTTTGGACGTTTTTTGTGTAAAAAATTACGTTTTTTAACTTCCCAGTAATTTTTCTTTCTGTAGATTTTAGGTTCTTAAGTTACAGCCTTACAGAAATTGAGAGCGGTGAGAGAATCAGGCTTGCCAGACTTTCGTTTTGGTATTTTTTAAAAATAATTGAAAGCAAACATTTTTGTTTGCATGATTTTTTTTGATGTAGCGTTTAGGCGGTGGACTGTTAAAAAGCTGAAACCGAAAATACAAAAACAAAATATTTCATTGGCTTTACAACCATGCTGAATTCATCCGCGCCAAATAAGCTGTGTTCCTAGAAGTCAGCTCTAAAGTTGTTAATTTGCTTTATGAACCAAAAACTGTTTCGCTTAAGAAATGTGATATTTGGGTTCTCCGCTTGTTCTCGAACAGCCTCACGTCTTTTATTTGCTCGAGTTATTCTGCGTGTGTAAAATTGAACAAAAGCAAAAGTTAGCCATAAAAAACGGTAACCGATCAGGCGAGCCATCTGATGATGTTAATAGCGGGGCTAATCCAACAACTAATGCTTCCGAGATACACGTCGGAGCAGCGTCGCCGATTTATAATTTTCGAGCGGAGTGAAATGAGCCAAAAAGTGGAGTGTTTTTGGGGGGTCTGGTACAATAAGTCGAAATTTAAATTGTCGAAACTAAAAACACCGAAAAAAATGTCGAAAAAATTGTTAGAAAATCAAGGATGTCGAGAAAAAAATTGTCGAAAAGAAAAATGTCGAAAAAAATATCGAAATAATGTAATGAATGATGCGTAAAATTCGCGCGCATTTTACACATCATTCATTACATTATTTCAACAGGTTGATTTATTTTAGTTAAATTCCACTAATCCTATGTACTAATATAATAAATGTGAAAGTTTGTGAGTGAGTATGTTTGTTGCTCGTTCACGCTAAAACGTCTGGATATATTTCAATTAAATTTGGAATATAGATATAATATACTAACATATAAAATATTTTTTGGAGAGTTGCCACCTCTTTCAAAGAAAAACCGATTAATTAACAAGTTTAACAAAATATTAGCAAGCGAAAGCGGTTCAGAAACTATATATTTCGGAAGTATTTTGTAATAGGGTTGCCACCTGTTATAAAAGTAAAAGTCAATTAATTGATAACTAAATATAATTTTGCTATCTGTTTAAAAGTTAAAAATTAATTCTTTTAAAAAGTTTAAACGAAATAATTTAATCATCAAACGAGAATACTTTATTGTAGAAATATTTTTAGAGAGTTGCCATATTTTCAAAAAGTGAAAATCAATTTAAATAGCACGTTAAATAAAATAACACGTTAAACAAACATTTTTTCAGCGTAATTTTGCAGAACTTTCTTATTTCATCTTAGGAACTCTAGATCATTTGAAAATCTACTCAGAACACCTTTAATTTCTATTTTTTTCACACACTCAACTTTTTCGACTTTTTTTCGACAATTTACGCGTTTTGCATTTTTTTCGACCTTATTCATTTCGAAAGCATACGATTTCGACATTTTGCGTTTCGGTTAAACATTATTTAGTGATTTAAAAAATTTTTAAATTTCGACATTTCTCTTTCGACATTTTTATTTTCAACTTATCGTACGAATCCCGTTTTTGGGTTTTCCGTAGTGTCAAGGTAAAAACGTTGGCCAAAGTATGTAAAACTTATGTGTGTTATAAATACGGTGACCATATTTATGAGAGCCGAATACGGGACAAAAAATAATTTTGGAAATTTTTTCCACACTGTTTTCCCTGAAACAGTATCCTTATAGAAACATCACAAATTGGTAGGATAATTTTCTCGAGATTTTTACCCCGTAAAATTTGTTAAAAAAATTCGTTAAATTTTAGTATAACAAAGTGCACTTTAATTTTTATTTTTTTTTTTTAATTTTTGGCAATTTTTTTTCTTTGGTGACGGTGTTACGCATTTTTTTCATATGAAGTAAGTATGTATGTTCGACCTTTTTTTTTGAAAGAAAAGCAAATGAGCAGCACTTTCCACTCGCACTTTATTATACTAAATTTTAATGAGTTACAAAACTGCAAACCATTTTAATGAGCTGTTAAGGCGTCGGAACACCGAATACGGGACAAATACAGGGCATTAAAAGAAATACAGAACATTTGGCGTCCCGTATAAAATAAATAAATTACCAGGACAATGGGTCAAAAAAGAGGACTGTCCCGTATAATACAGGACGGATGGTCACCGTAGTTATAAACATACACTTGTCTGCATACATGTACATAAATATGTATCTGCGTGCACCTATTCTTTTTAAAATATTAACAAACTAAAAATTTGTTGTTATATTTTACCAAAATATGTTTCATGCTATAAAAAACTTTATCCCTAAATCAAAGTTTTAAACTTTATACAAAACTAGCAGACCCGGCGAACTTCGTCCCGCCCAAAATTAATTTCTTGTATTGAAGCATTTTGGTCCAAAGGTTCACGTTCATGACTTTCAGTGACGCATTTATTTTCTAATATTACGGTTTGGTGGTTGTCAAAAGGCATATTTCCATTGCCATTTTAAATAACCTAGAAAAAGTGTATATGCATACAGAGATACGTAATAGCTTCAGTGCGTTTGAAAGGCGCCACGCCCCCTTCTAAAATAGCCCCAATTTTCACTAAGAGTATGGGATTGATTTCGAGTACTCTACCATAAACACTTCCAGAGATATGCAGTATGAAAAATTCGCTTTGTATGGGAGGTGCCACACCCCCTTTTCCAACAAACGTACTTTTTCTCCATGAGCATGCGCTTGCTTTCATATATCTCCATACCATGCTCGGGTACTCTACCATGAAAACTTCCAAAGTTATGCAGTATTATAATTTCGGTTTGTATGGGATGTGCCACGGCCCTTTTTCTAATAGCCCCAAATCTTCACGACCATGTGATTGATTTCATAAATCTCCATACCAAGTTCCATTACTCTATCATGAGCACTTCCAGAGATATACCCACAGTATGAAAAATTAGGTTTGTATGGGGGGTGCCACGCCTCCTTTTCCAATAACTGCAATTTTTCTCCATGAGTATGCGATTGTTTTCTTATATCTCCATACCATGTTCGAGTACTCTACCATGAACACTTTCAGAGATATACCGTGTGAAAAATTTCGTTTGTATGAGAGGTGCCACGCCCCCTGCACCTGGCGGTATCAAATATACTTTACAACCGATTCTCATATCTACCATATATGAACAAAAAATTTCATAAAGATCGGTCGAGCCGATTAGGAGGAGTTCGACCACAAACACCGTGACACGAGGTTTTAATATATTAGATTAAGGAAAGTTCAACAAATTTTCATCAAAACTTTAAACTTTTATAGCCCATTCAATTTTAGTATAATAATGTGTAATGGGCGGCTGCTGTGGTGTATCTTAATCTTTATCTTTATCTTTATTTTTATCTTTATCTTTATCTTTATCTTTATCTTTATCTTTATCTTTATCTT
>NW_023458555.1:55309446-55345202 GCF_013731165.1 Rhagoletis pomonella | reverse complement strand
TTCATCTTCATCTTCATCTTCATCTTCATCTTCATCTTCATCTTCATCTTCATCTTCTTCATAATCTTAATGATCTTCATCCTCATTCTTTTTTTATCTATACACATATTCACCCACACCTTTGTCATTATGTTGAGTATTTAAATTTACCTTTCTCGGTGTTTTTACCTTTAGCATTCTTTACTTTTATGTTAATTTTTGTCTTCATCCCTTCCTTCTTCTACATACTCATTATTTCTTTCCTTCATACATGAATCTTAATCTAAATAAATCTTGTTCCTAAACTGTTGCTTAGCACGTTTTTGCAATGCAGTATCAATGGTAAAGCTTACATTTAGGTGTTATTTCCGGCCCAACCATGTAGATGTATGGCATTGGTATTGGTGCCACTTTTGAATTGATTTGTTCGCTTTATGTTGCGCAAATTTTAAATTTAAAAAATCGCCTGTACATCAGCATCAAAATACCTTTCTAATGATATATAATTGTTTATACCTTAGAACTATAGTTTAGCCGTAAAAGGGGTGTGATTGCCTATTTACATATAGATGTATATTAAATGAATTTTTTCCTTCAGGTCTCCTTCTTCTTCCATAATGTGTATTTCACTCTTTCATAATTGCCGAAACGAAATCCCGTTTAGTGTCTGAAGCTCGAAATACCTCATATACTTAGTTTGGAGACCATCACAATGTTTGAGCTAGTATAACTCACTAGAAAATAAATTGTCAATGAACGTTTCTTTTTTACTGTTACCTAAAATGGAAGTACCTTTTGCTAAAGTACAAAAAATAGCAACTTTTCGCTCTATTTACAGAGGGCCTGTGCCAAATGATAGAAAAGAGAAAATTTTTTTCGCACGAGCGTTTGTTTGGTTTTTCAACTGTCAAAATTTAACTCTGCATTTGGCACAGCAAAATTCAATTTATTTGTACACCATAGCAAATTTTTCCACCCCGTCTCACCACAGAGAAAAAAGTTACCGATTGGCACAGGCCCAGAGAAGACAATCTTAAATATGACGAAATAGAACAATAAGGCACTCCACACATTAAGCTCCTAATCATAGTGGTGTAATCGTTTCGGCATACAAAGCTTTTATGCCGAACACATGTATTTCAATGAAGCTCTGTACATTACGATTCAAAATCTTGTTTTCGCCTAATCATAAAAGCTTCATGAATCGCAGCGCCCAACATTGTAAGGCGCTTGCAGTTTTGAAATCATCATTTATTTACTTTTTTGTGTTGGAAATAAAATTTATTTGTCAATTCAACAGAAAATAATTGAAAATGGATGATTTCGTGCTAAAATTCGCGCAAATTGTATTAAACCACAAGCGTTTATGCAATATTTCGGAGCAGAAATATTTGCGGAAGTGCGTGTTGCGAAAGGACGGCCAGAAAATTTGTTATGTGTAGAAAGTGTTTATTAGCTGGGCACTAAGGGGTATTTGAGGCAAAAAACCGGTCAAAAGTGGTTTTTCTAAATTCCATAAAATGACACAAACAATGCATGTTTAAATAAGTACAATAACCGGTTCACCGCCCCCAGCCCCCAAACCCGCGTGTTTTACTGCGTCTGGCCACATAATCAGTCGGAACCTAGCCTTTGAACAAAGACACGTGGTTCTCGGCGCTTTTGATTATTTTACATATTTCTCTGTGTTAATATGTCTTCGTATGGTGAATTATCAGAAAAATTCGCATTGAATATGGATGTTGAAGGTATGTACTTTGTAAAAAAATATGTTACTGTCGAAGTTCCGCATTTAGACTTATGTTGAAAATTTCCTTTTTAAAAACGTGGTATTTTTAAAAAAAGTTTAAAACAATAGTGTTTTTGTTTATGTGTCGGGCTTTGTCGCCTTACATTTAAAATGTGGTAATAAAGTTTGAACCTTTGCCTATCTGAAAAAAAAATAAAATCTCCCCCGACCTACCCCAACCTTTTTACATTTTTTTAGTCAAAGGCAAAATTAAAAAAAAAAAATTTTTCTTTTATAATACATCGAAAATCAAGCTAAAAATCGGAAGGAAACTGTAAACAGTGAAATATCATTGAAAATCAGTCACAATATTTTTCTGACAATGGTAGACGAAAAGGTCTGCAACTCCGCAACGGACACTGCATCAACTATGCGATGTTATATATGCGGCCAGACATCAAAGGATTTTTTTTATGTATTTTTATTAATAAATCCAAAATACTGATAAGATATTGTTTTTTATTGTATTTTGAGATAATATAGGCCCCTAAATAATTTTGACCGGTTTTTTGGCTCAAATACCCCTTAGTGCGGCGTGCAAGTGTACAGAAGTCGAGTCGTCATGCATTCGTTTCGGCATGACGAAACGATTACTCTACTTTGATTAGGCGCGTAATGTGCCGAGTGCCTTAATACATGATGCAATAATACAAGGTGTTATCGGTTGGCAGCTTCTCGCTCTAATTTCGCCATATTAACTGCCTTAGCTGAATCAGTGTTACGTCTTTAAAAATTCTTTGCCTAATAATGTAGTTGTTTATTTTTTATTTTTTCTCTGTATACACATTTTGTTTTCTCAAAATGGTGTTATATCTTATTTTATTTTATTTCATTGCGAATATACTATAAAAAACCTAACTTTGTTTAGAAGAAAATATGAAATCTTATATTTTTCCCCCAAATTGGGATTCATTTCTTCCCGTTTTTCTTCTTATTCTACTGAGCTAAGGCAGTGTCAAATTGAGCTGTCACTACTGATACCACCTTGTATTATTGCTTCATGGCCTTAATACACATTTTTCTCCATGTGGAAAAATTGTCAACTTTGAGCGGCTCTACCTCCTAAACTACTAATTCCTGTTTAATGAAAGTTATATTTTCGTAATCTCTATTAGATACGTATATTCGCATAATATATGTATGTAAATATGTGCATCCGTTGATCTCAGCCGCATATAAAGAGGGTATACCAGTGGTGAAATTGATGGTACAATTGTTCTTTTTTGGTACATTTTGGAAGCCAAAAGTACATTGGTACTACATCGACATTTTTTATAAATTTTTGTCAAGATACGGTACTGCACCACAATTATGTCGAAATACCACACTCTATTTACTTGGACATTTGAATTATTGTGCATACGTGATGATTATTAAAAACGAAACTCTTTTTTAAATCAAAAAAAGTTGCTGTCATAATAGGTCTATTCATGGGCGTAGCCAGGTAGGGGCCGGGGGGCCCGGTCCCCCCATAACTTCCAAATTTTTGCCTATATATACTGGTTTTTCCTATATATATACTGTATAACAAATTATACCCCCAACGCTAACAAAATAATTAATAAATTGATTTAAAAAGTGGATATGTGCATCATCCGGCTATGTATCAAGTTATTATCTCTAACTTCAAAGCACTTCCATTTTAAAAGGGTAAAAACCTGGCTGCAGTCGACAATGAGCAAAGATTGATTGAACGGAAACTATAAGTAAATTTATAGTTCAATTGTTTATTACTTTCCCTCTAGGTTTGTTTCTTTTCTAAGCGTACAACGAAAGTTTTGTATCACAGAACCAATCTGAGATTATTGATAAGACTATAGACCGGTTGGGTGAACAGCCAAGACGTTTACTTCTTAAGTCTGACAAAACAAAATTAAGTAATATATTTAGCATAAATAAATATACCAGCCTAAAAAATCTGCGTACTCAAAATGCTCAATACGCCCTCATATTTATACATACATACCAATGTATATCATTTAGCGTTTTGTCCGGCTATTTGATTTATTATACAGGTATGTAGTGCTATGAATTTAAAAAATTCATCAGGGTATAGGTGAGATATTCGTTTTTGGCCACTATGTTTTGTACATTTCCCAGTACTGCAAAGCTTTTGACTGCCATTCACCTGGGAGTGGCCAGAAGTGATTCGTGTGCTTACGGTTCAAATCGCTAACTACATCCGGATATTTATATCCATGAATACTCTGGGTAGCGACCGAACGCTAGTTTGGGACCGCGGTAAAGTGGGAGGGTGTAACACCCCGCGTGCGCTGGGTTTGAGTCCCGTCACGTTAAAACCCTGCCCAATGAAAAAAAACGCATGCCTCGGATGATACCCCCTTCTTTTGATGACGATCACGGCAAACATAGGAAGGACTATGATTATAGGGTATGCACTTGGAATATCCGAACCCTTAATCGGGATGGTGCCTCTGCCCGGCTGGTTGAAGTCCTAGGGAAAATAAAGGTTGACATCACCTCCATCCACGAAATGCGATGGACGGGGGGGGGGGAAGGTAAGCGTGAGCCTTGCGACGTCTACTACAGTTGCCACGTAAAGGAGTGCAATTCGGTGTTGGATTTGTGGTGGGAGAGAGACCGGTGTTCACTCTAGTGGACGAAAGTCTAGCCACAATCCGCATCAAAGCGAGATTCTTCAACATCTCATTAATATGTGCCAATGCCCCAATGGCTTAGCTTAGAACGTACATATTAGCGCTGCTCCGACACGTATAAAAATCGTGCTTGGCGATTTAAATGCCAAGGTGGGCAACGAAGGGATCTTTGGTGCCAGTGTCGAAAAAATCAGCCTCCACATAAAACCGGCGGGCTGAGGGTTATCCACTTCGCCAGGCCCGAAACTTGGCAGTATGTATTACTAGGTTCTAGCATAAAAAGATCCATCAAGCTACATGGATGTCTCCACATCGAAAAACGGGAAACCAAATCCTGCATTTTGTGATAGACGGAAGGCATGCTTCCATGTTTTAGATGTACATACGTACACTCCGAGGGCCAAACATACGTACACTCCGAGGGCCCCCAACAATGCAGGGAAAGCTCAACGTCGAAAAGCTGCAATCAAAACAGACGGCGCTCGACCCTCACACCTGCTGTGAGAGAGCACTCTTCAACAAACCGACTTGCGCGAGCAGTGGAACCACATTTCCCGCTCATTACTGGTACGATAAGGAGTGTGAGAAAATGCTTGAAATGCTGGCCGACAGAAAAAACACCCGAAATTTTTAGTAGAGAGTTGACCGACTTACGGAAAGTTTCAAGACTCTTGTGGGAACAACGATGGTAGAGTCCGACCGATTCCAATTTTTTTCAGGTACCGATGCCGATGCCGATTAATCGGCTTATGGGGAAAGAATCGGCCGATGCCGATGCCGATTCCATAAAAAGTTACAAATAAATGTATTAATTCATAAAATCAGTACATTTCTCGGAGTTAAAAAAAACAAAAGAAAAGAAAAAATTGAATTAATTGGCTTGTTATGCAATATTACATACACATGTATATGTGTAAAAATATATGTACATATATCACATTTATGTACATTACATAAAACACTTTTTATATGGTGCTAAGCAAAAAATATTTAGGAACATAAAATTTCCTTTCGTTTTGTACTAAAATACACTCTTTTGTACTCAATGCATAAGAACTTATATGCTAGGTACGTATGTACATACATATAGTGGTCTACAAAATAAAAGAATTGCGATATTTTGACCGATTTTGTCTTTTTTATTTAATGTTTATTTTTTTTTTATAAAAGTCTAGCTGGTATACAACAAACACCATATAAATTCAGATTTCAAACATTGTACAAAAATTGGAAAAATTCTGCTTATTTTCACCAAAATTTCGAACACTTTAATCAGAATTTTGGTATCCAGTTTTGTAGACCATTTCATTCTAGTATAAGGAAGTGCAAGTTACAAGCTGCTATAAAATCGCGTTAATTTTTGGCAATTTTTTTTGCTGGCAGTGTTCTCCATAAAAATAATTTTTGTGAGCTGTCTGCGAATGTTTTTTAAAGTTGGCTGTCGATTCACCTGAACATTTGAAAAGAAATTCCAAAGAATCGGCGAAAAAAAGGCCGATGCCGATGACGATTATCGGTCGGACTCTAAACGATGGTGACCTAGTGACCGATGTCCAGAACGTACTCAGATTATGGAGCGAACCCATTTCGACCTTTTTGAATGGCAGAAGCACTGAAGGAAGTGGAGAAGACGAACCCGAGGTCCCACTCGATGTCGATGGAGTCGATATCCCAGCGCCTGACTATGACGAAAAGTGCCAAAGCTGCTTGAGCTGACGGCCTGTCAGCTGAGCTATTTAATAAGGAGGTAATAATGTGCATGCCCGACGACTGGAATTCTAGTGCGCTCTGCCTAATCCACAATAAAGGCGACCCCGCCATGCGTGCCAACTACCGTGGGATAAGCCTTCTAAGCATAGGTTGCAATGTCTTATCGAATGTGTTGTCTACCATAGACCTTTCACAGTACGCCAAATCTTGGAAAAGACCCGCGAGAAAAGGATCGGCGCTCACCACCTATTTGTCGACTTTAAAGCCGCTTTCGACAGTACTAAAAGGAGTTTCCTATATGCCGCTATGTCTGAATTTGGTATCCCCTCAATACTCATACGGCTGTGAAAAATGACGTTGAGCAATACCACCAGCTCTGCTCTGTTGCCGTTCGCCACCAGACGGGGTTTGAGACAGGGCGACTCTCTCTCATGTCACTTCTTTAATCTGATGTTGGAGAAGATAATAAGATCTGCAGAATTGAACCGCTTAGGAACAATTTACTACAAGAGCATACAATTGCTGGCTTACGCCGATGACACTGACATCATCGGTAAGAAAAACCGCGAAGTCTGTCCTTGCTTTTCCAAGTTGGACAAGGAAGCAAAGCGAATGGGTCTGGTGGTAAACGAGGACAAGACAAAGTACCTCCTGTCATCAAACAAACAATCAGCACATTCGCGCCTTGGCACCCACGTCACTTTTGACAGTTATAATTTCGAGAAAGTAGAGAATTTCGTTTACTTGGAAACCAGCATTAACACCGATAATAATGTCAACATGGAAATCCAATGCAGAATCGCTCTTGCCAACAAGTACTGCTTTGGACTGAGTAGGCAATTCAGGAGTAAAGTCCTCTCTCGACGTACGAAAACCACACTATAAATCACTCATCATGCCCGTGCTGGTATATGGCGAATTAAAATACCGCGGCTCAACTAGCTTGACCATATCGTTCGAATGGACACCGACGCCCCAGCTCTGAAACTATTCTGGCTTCACTTGGCAATTGGTGTCAGTTGGTCAAAATCGATTTGGCGGTTACAGCGGCAAATAAGAAGAAGAGGAAGAGTATAGATCTATAACGTTATTAGTCACACAGTGTTATACTCCCGACGAAATCCTTGACGGTGGTACCGGGAGGGGAACGGTACATGACGGTAGGAAGCTTAGTTTGGGTTAAAGTCTCACACGGACAATAAACAATAATAAACAATTTTTTGGTAAGTAAGTTATTGGTTTTGAATTTTTTTTGCAATAACTTGCAATCTTCGAAACAGCTGATCACTTTCACAGTTGCAATAGGTGATCCATTTGGTAATTTATTATCCGTTTGGTGCATTGTCCCCGATTTGGAATTTTTTACTATTGAATTCTTTTGTATAGGAAAAATGTTTTTAACATATAATTGAATTTTCTCAGAATGAATAAGTTTTTTTTTCTAACAAATATTTTTGATGCCATATCATGACGCATTCAAAAATAAAAGAATCTCCTCCAAGCACCCTTCCTTGTTTCACAAAAATTAAGTAGATATAGCCACAAATGTGCCTTTAAAATTATCCCATTTTCGCTTTAACGATCAACCGACAAATTCGGTCAGAAACTTTCAGTATTATTATCTATTTTGGTATATTTCTGGGAAAAATATGGTACAATTGAAAAATTTTATACGGCAGCCATAGTTGACAGACTAAAATTAAAAAATTAGAGCATCAGCAGACATTTTTACTTGTAAGTTTTCGCAGGTAAAATTTTTTCGAGCAGAAATTGGCAGATCTCAGTGTCATTTTGCGCTCTCGATTCCCCCCTCTTCGCCAGATTTTAGGTACGAGAACACTGCTATTAACTTGTTTATTTCTATAAAAGGAAATATTTTGCAAAATATTTTTGTGAAACTTCCATTCCGCTAAATGCAACGGCTTTTTGTGAAAATTTTTGTATTACTAGCACTTAACTTTTGGTGGTCTTTTCAAACAATTCATTTGCACTTATATTTTCCACCTTCGGCACGCTATGTTTTATATCATGATTTTTATACAGAAAATCTAAAAACATATGTATATGTAACTATGTATGCATAGTGTTTTAAATGTTGGTACTCTTTCGGCTAATTTAGTACACTTTTTTAGTGATTTGGTACAAAATTAAAAAACTCATTTATCATCCCTGGGTTATACAATCCTGATTGGTATCACTACATTTGATTCTCTTCTTGTAACCGTCTCACTACGATCATTTGAATGTTTACTTATGCTATCATTTACATCTTTCATTCCAAAAATAATGCGAATTGGGAAATTATTTATAGGTTACCGGCACCAGCAACGTGTGCCAGCCAGTTGCGGATTTAAATGAGCCTAGATCCGACAAGCAAGTTACGAAAATAACACAATTCCAGACTGAAGATTAAGAAGCACGGTCGCTTATCAGCCACCATCCTTCATCTCACACCCAAGGTAATATTGTCACATACATACATATGTATGCATGTATTCAAATAAAACCAATACCTTTGTATAAATGCTGATTACACGGTGCTACAAAAAATACACCCGAAACAAAACCTAGTTTTAGGTTGTAGGTATGATCGAATTCAACATGAAAATACGTCCTGTATAGTTTCTGAACTCTCCATTTTTCTTTTATACCAAAAAACCCGTTGACCATTTTCCATCCGATTTTAAAAATCGAACCAGTTTTGCAAAGAGGATTTATAGATTTGTAAAACGATGTATTGCAATATATTGTTAGACTTAGTTTGTGGGGAGTTTTCATCGGTTAAATTTTAATGAGCCCATATTTTTCTTAATTTTTTGAAATTCCATCGTGGTTAATTTCAAAAATTTCTATGAAAGTGGCCAACTACGTGGTCTTTATCAAAGAGAACATTTATTTTCGAATAAATTGATACCTCATCCAATGCAATTGCATAAAAATTGGCGAAGTTAGGCAATTTAAGCAAAAATAAGGCTTTGAATTTATATGTCTATGTACTGGAGTGTAGGTTTTTTGAGCAGTGTAGCTAAGGAGTTCATCAATTTACTCAAAATTGATATATAAAATGGCTCTTAAGCAAACAAATTATTTTTCATACAATTTTAGGAAAATGGGCGTGGCACCGCCCACATGTATCATATATGCGTATCTCAAAAACTACTTGATTGATCTCGACCAAATTTGATATACACATTGAGCTTGGCCTCCTTAAGCACCATGTTGATTATTTTTTGAAATCGGTCAAACATTTCTCCCCCTGAAATATAGCTAGCCTTGAGTTTTTTTGAAATTACCGTTATGTGGGTGGAGCACGTGGTTTTTGTCCGATCCTTAACGTTGTTTTTTGTATAAAAAAATGGAGGGGTCAGGAACTATACGGGACCTATTTTAATGTTTACTCGACCATACCTATAACTTACACTCGGTTTTGTTTCGGGTGTATTTCATTTTTTTTTGTAGCACCGTGTTATGAATTTAAACGCACGCATTTGTCTTTTTCTTTGTTTTTCAATCAACTAAACATTGATGCCCTGTTGGAGTTGCCGGCCACATACGCACCAGTCGTTTCCATGGTCCATCGACAATTTATAAACATTACTTGTCATCATTTTCGTTGTTTATAGGTATGTATATGTATATTATAATCATAAATTAATACAAAAAAATATTATTTAACTAAATAGTGAGGGTATATGAAAGTTTAAAGTTGAGAAAAATAGAAAGAAAACAATGATCATATTAATACAGTCCAGAAAGCATCTCTGCTTATGAATAGATTAAATTTAAAACGAAAGAAGGCATTTTTGGTTTCTCTTCAGCTATTTCTAGTATAGCTGCATTATCCATTTGGTTACAGCACCTTAGATGCGCAGGTTAGGGTTTGTATAGCGCACATACTTCAGAAGGGCATCGTTCTCCTCACACACAAATGGCTTCTTGTGGTGGCAGGCGACATCGTGCCAGTTTACACCATCATTGTAGAATTGGTTCAGCAGAGCTAAGCAATTTTCCGGAGCACCATTTTGCTTGTATTCACGGTTATCAGGCTGCGGAAGGCCAATGCCACCACTGGGCGACCAATCTCCCTGCGAACGTTCCGAGGTGGGAGCCAACTTTTGGAGAGTGGCGGTCCAGAACCAACCATTGATGTTAGTGGGCTGCAAGTCGGGACGTTCACAGCCCTTAAAGTCACATAAACGACCGCTTGTCCAGATATATTTTACCTAAAAGACAGAGAGAGAAATTAGAACCGACTAGTTAATCAGTACAAAATTAATATTAATGAAAGCATGTATAACAGTATGAAATGTCTGAGGTAAATGAAAATTTTCGTATTCTTTGGCTTCTTAAGCTTTCGTGAAGAAATGCCTTGTCAGTA
Organism: Rhagoletis pomonella; assembly: GCF_013731165.1. Taxonomy (NCBI): domain Eukaryota; kingdom Metazoa; phylum Arthropoda; class Insecta; order Diptera; family Tephritidae; genus Rhagoletis; species Rhagoletis pomonella. The sequence goes on along the minus strand of NW_023458555.1, from coordinate 55,334,728 downwards.
GCTATTTTTCGTCTTTAACCTTGGTTATTGCTATAATATTGCTTGGGCTTCTCGATTGTTGTCTAAAATATTCAAAAGACTTAAGCGAAGAACTTCAGTTAGTTTTTTGTTACAAATTGTGAAAATTGTAGTTAACTTTACTTCAACTACTGAATCCCTTTGAGACTTACGAAAATATTGACGATTATAAAAAGCTAGTGTTGCCATGACAACTGAAGCTGGTAATATTTTTTCAGCTAATTCAAATTTGAAATGGTTGCTTAACCAATTGTTTGGTTAACGTATTGTTTAAGCGACTTATGCATTTCCCGCATAAATAAAGAATAGCGAACTCCCACACGCATTTATATTGCATTGCCCGCATTAACCAAGTGCAGCAAACAAACACACGCACTTCTCAACTGCCGCAGAACAAAACCTGCTAAAGTAGTTAATTGCTGGCACCCCAAATCATGCTCAACAATCCCGCTTGATGCCTCACAACTCTTCCGGAGTTGTATCACGGGGCTCTGTATGGCTTTCGGTATACAGAGGTGGTATAAATGTTACCATTGGTCACAGCGCATACCCTCTCAGTGAGTTAATCACATATGGACAATATACTTCTAGAGTAAAATATAAACATTTCATGCGCATCCTCTAAATTTATACTTAGAAACGTAAAGTTTTTTACCAGCAACTCTTTCGACAAGAGGCACAATTTTGAAAGGCGGTCCCTACTAAACTTGGAAAACTTCTTTTGGACTATAATGTATATATACAAATTCGGTTTCAAGTATATATTTCTGCGTTAACCTTGTATCTGCAAAAGAGTTATTCTGGAGAATGTAAGAGAAAATGCTTATTTTCTTCCACTAGGATACAATAAACACATTTTTTACTCAATATTCCTGGTTCTACTAATACTAGCGAGCATCGACAATAAGTTTTCATTTTATTTTCAAATAGTGTGACGCTTAAACTTTTGTTAAAAGTGGTATTATTAGTTTTCCCAAAAAATGTAGAAACGGACGATATATACAATAGAATCCAAAAAATCAGCGGCATGGGATAACTAAATGGCTAGGTAAGTATGTATGCGTCAAATGAATGCGACATAAAAGTGATTTGCAGCGTTGGCGCATGCGGAATCAATTGCGACCGATAGAACATATTAAAATTAATGAGTGACAACAAAATGTAATAACCAGGGAAAGGATTTTTAGGACCTAAAAACCTAAAAAAAGGCATAATAAAATAACGAAATAGGCTGGAAAAGGCAAAATAAAATAGCGAAAAAGGCACTAGGTATTGCAAAAAAGGCAAAACAAAATAGCGAAAAAGACAGGAAAAGGCACTAAAAAAAAGACAGAAAATACGAAGAACAATCAAAAAAATACATTTATTTTAGAAATTTTTATAATAATAATAATAGATTGGCGCTTACACATATGTTAGTGTTTGGCCGAGCTTCTCCTCCGACTTGTGGCGGGCGCCTTGATATTTTCACACAAAGCGGAGGGACCTACAGTTTTACGCCGACTCCGAACGGCGATTGTGTTCTTATGAGAAGCTGTTTTTCATGGCAGAAATACACTCGGATGTTTGCCATTGCCTGCCGACGGACGACCGCTGTTAAGAAAAAACCTTTTTTCTATATTTTTTGCGATGTTGCTTTGACCAGGGTTTGAACCCGGGTGCTGCGGAGTGGAAGCGCGCACTGCTTAAACTACACCACAGCGGCCGACCAAATGTTTATATTACAAGTAAAAAGAGAAAAACTATGAACTAGTTTCATTATATGAAAAATTTGTACTTGGAATCTTTGACTATTTTATCCTTTCGAGTTTCTAACTCATAAAACTTTAATCCGAATAGTTATAGAGCATTTTGCATTTTGAAGTTTTCTGGAAGCATTTTAATTCGATTTTCGCGAAGAAAAGCCTTGAATGTACTAAATGTGCACACGAGGTAAGTTGATACAAGTGGAGCCCAATTTAAATATGGAACGTTTGAAACGTTCATATTATCAGGAATAAGGGCGTTTTCCTCGCCCTTTACAATTTTATCCACACCCATTATTATCTCCAAGCCTACGTGAGCTGAGAAAACGGCTTTGAATTTTTCCAACACCAATTTGGCAAGAGGTCCCTGCGCTTCTATTAGCCGCATGGGCATGTGTATATTTTTTAATCTTAAAAAAAAAATTGTAAATGCTATAATCACTTTTTTAAAGGCAGAAAAGGCAAAAAAAGGCAAATATCTTAAAAAAGGCAAAAAAGGCAACGTCAAATGTGTATATATGGAAACAGGGAAAGCTAAATCGTGGACATTCTTGATCGGATATACTCTATCTCTTTAGCAGAAAAAAGGCAATTTCCATAAAATCTGAACCCTGGTAATAACAGACCCATATTTCATTAATCAGTTGGGTTTATAATAGTTATAAACACACACTTCTGTTACAAATCTGTGTTCGTATGGAAAAGGAGCTTATGTCGAAAGGCTGGCTTTAGTATAAATCAGCATTCGCCGCATACGATTGCGAATGACTCACTGGCGCTAAGCCGTTGAACACCGTTTGGCAAATAAACGTTCAAGAAATAGTTCCGATACTAGCAAGTCAATATTCTTATTAAGTCTTATCAAAAAATTCCTTCTCGTTTAAAGAATAAAGGGAATGTCGCATTATACTAAAGCCCGCCTTTCGACATGAGCTACTTTTCGATATGAACTCAGATATGTATGTGCAGAAAAATTTCACGTCAATCAATCAAAAAATCACAACAATGAACGAAAATTTTGGTGTTTGATTGATATAAAATGAATTGGTTAAAAAAGAAATATTCAAGTGGTAAAATATAACAGCAACACCATTGTTGTGTGGTGGAAAGTGGCAGAATAAATTTAATGAGCTAATTAATGTCAAACAAGAAACACAAGAGGCTAAAACCAGGTGTCTTTTACACATATATGTATGTATGTACATTGTACCTACATTACGGTGATTCCGAATTTTTTGTTTATTTTTTTCCTCCGAACCATGCTCAAATGTTTCGTTAGATGCCAGAATAAGTCTCAGAAAATATGAGCACTTAATATTAACATTAAGAGTGTCCGCATCGCACTTTTCGATTTCCCATAAGAATAATACAGGAACAATTTTTTTTTTCTACTTCTGATGTTTATATTTAACGAATGATACGTTGTAATGTAAAGGTCTTGGAGTATTTTCTTAAAGAATTGAACGCTCTACAAAAAAGGTCAAAAGTCATTTTTCAATAAGCCTACTCGGTTAAAAGTTATTCGAGGTCAGTCGAATTCACCATTCTTTCGAAGACCTTTACAGTACAACTCATCGTTCGTTAAGTATAAAAATCAGAAGTAAAAAAAACACCTTTCGATTTCCCATAAGAATAACACAGGAAAAATAGTTTTTGTTTTAATTCTACAGTACAGTACAACGTATCGTTCGTTAAATATAAAAATCAGAAGTAAAAAAAAACAATTTTTCCTGTGTTATTCTTATGGGAAATCGAAAACTGTGATGCGGACATTCTCAATATTAATATTAAGGGCTCATATTTTATGAGACTTGTTTTGGTGTCTAAACGAAACTTTTTAGCATGGATGCGAGGAAAATTTTTTTTTTTCTGAATCACCGTATCATACATTCATATGTCTATGTTTACACAATGAGTATGAGTAAACCTATGTATTGCAATTCATACAAATTTAGACATACAACACATGCACATACAAATGCCATTCTTATTTATAAATCCAAATGCACTCTATTCATGTACATTAATATCTATGTATGTTTTTATACATACTTAATTGCAGCTTAAAGCATTTAAGACTGGGTTGTATTGAGTTCGCTGTTATTGCCATTGACATTCCCTTTTGTCATATCACACCTCAGCTGCCAACGGCAAGCTTAACCACATTATTTATTTTTCACTTTCTCTTAGGAAAAAAACGGACAAAAACACACGACAACGAAAGCTAGCAAACCGTTATATGAAGTATGGCTTTTAGCTAAAAGGGTCAATAAGCTGTAGGGAAGTGCGGAAATACAAAACGTTGATACGTATGTACTTATATACATGCGGGCTTTTGTAAATATGTACATATATGCGCATGCAAATATGTATACAGAAAGTCAACAGAAATATGAAAAATCGTATCTTAACGACACTGGCTAAGTCTTAGCTTGTGGACATTACTAAAAGAAAGTGAGTCCACCTGTTGAGGTGCTCGTTTGTTATATAGTTCAAACACATACTCATATACATACTTATATGATGTACGTATGTCTTTATATACATATAAATGTATATACATATATATATTTAATACCTGAAAATATTGCGAAGCTCTCAGTTCAGATTAATAAATGCAAATACTTATGCATTTAAAATTTAAAATTTAAAATTTAAGAATAAGAAGTTTAAATATTGGGCGAATGTGAAGAGTTTAACACCATTATTCTAGAACCCGAAGTTTCATAATTCGTGATTCGTTGCTATGTCACGAAAAACGAAAAATCCACATGTCGCAATCCTTGCGGAAACATGTGCAGCATTACCAGCTATCAGTTGTTTTTTGAAGACAGCTGTTTGAAGGAAAACAGAGAGGAAAAGAATTAAAAAAACACCTAGTAAGGTTGTTTGATTTTACATATTTTGAAGAAAATGATGGATTCTAAAATATTTGCAATTATAGCAGCGGAGTAAAAGGGCGCTATGAAAATGAATTCACAAAGGTATGCGGAGCTGTCGGGCATAGAAACCATGCACGCATCAATGTCAGCTTTTGGTTGAATTGTTGAACCACAAGCCATAACTCTTCTATGCTTGAAAAACTGGTTCTCAATCCAGTTAATGCAATAACAGCTTCTTCTACGTTATTGAAAACATGCACTTTGTTAGGTCCACCACCTGTTGCGCTTGCTTCTGCCTTCGGCCGCGCTTAGGGATTATAACCCTTACTAGGTAGAATTTTCCTTTCTGTGTTGCCGCATGTCAAAGGTTTACAACATTTCTTGTGCATATCACTTCGGCTACGCAGTCTACAGTATTTTTGCGCAGAACCCACGTCGAAATTTGCGAAAAACTGCATAGTGCAAACCGAGTTTATTAATAAGCTAGTGCTCGAAGATTTCAATTCCTTTCCACTTTGTTTTCCTTCATTAAGCTGTCTTCGAAAAATAACTGATAGCTGGCAATGCTTCGGCAAGGGTTGCAGCATGAGGATTTTTTTAAACCTCCTACCGTCCTGTACCGTATTTATAATTAATAAACTTGATAAGGATGTTCACATAACAGACGACTAAAGTTCCCAAAAATGGCGAAGATATGTTTCTTTCCATCTGTCTTTCGGTATACTATTTGATTGCGTTTTCCCACAAAATTAAAATTTTGAAATAATTCTGTATATTATTAAACGTGCGATGTATAGTAGGCGTTGTACATAAATAGTGTTAAAAAGGGAATGTAAAAAATCCGCATAAAAAACTACACATTTCGATTCACTTTTGAAGAACGTCTACGTATACATATATTGATCATACAGTACATACCACACGCAAGTATAAGGTTGATTGTTTATTGAATAAACATATACACGTACATAAGTATGTATATGCAACGGTAATAAGTAGTATATACGCTCCGATAAAGATGGAAAATCCGTTCCACCGCTAGCCGATTACTCCTGTATGAATGGATGGATGAATGAATAAGATATACAGAAATTTCTCATTACTTCCACTTTTGCATATTAGATAATGTGATTTTCTTTTCCTCTACCTTACTTCCTATTCCATTGTAGATTTACGAAATTTTCACTAACTTTGCGCTACGTCATATTTTAGCCGATTTTTAATTTAATTGAATTGCAACATTTTGCGTGTATCCTCACTGCATAATTAGCTACAGTGCTCTATGTTTATCTCTGCATTTTAGTAAGTTAATTTAAAACGTGGAAAATTGGTTTTTCCAACCAGTGACTGGTAGATAAAATCTAAATACATGCACATATGTATATATGGAATTATGTACTCATGCACCAGTGCTGTGGTGAACGTACCATTTGACACTACTTCGACACTTCATGCGATGTCCGTTGAGCGACAGAAGGCGTCACTGGATGACGCCAGACGATTCGCTACGATTTCACATTGCATTACCGGAACGTAAAGGTTATTTTCATATTGAACTTTGTATAATAAGGAAAGGCGGCATATTTTTTCTTGCAATTTTTCCATGCGGTACGCATTTGGATATTATTATTACATATGAATGGTCGCTTCAAATAACGTTGTAACCGACAAAATTATACTTTTACAAAATAGAAAAAAGCTTGTTTACTGACGCACATACGGGGATTTGATTTGGTTTTCTACTTTTTCGGTATAGCAGTGTTCAAGAATCTTACTTCTAAAAAAATAAAATACACACATTAATATCTTCAAAGTTAAGGAAACTATCTTTGAACAAATCCATTCATATTATGACCGCTGTGGTTAGAGGTGCGGACCTGGTTTCGATCACTGGTCCGAGGTACATCTAAATTGAAAAGGTTTTTTCTAACAGCGGTTCGGTAACCACATCCAGACGCGCACCACAAATTGGAGGGGAAGAATAATAAAAATGTAGGCGCTAAAATGTTATTATTGTTATTATTATTATATATTACAATAATAATAATTATTATTATTGATATGTTTATTGTATAATAAATCATACAAGAATTTTAAACAAACTAGGCACTAACAACTACGGTCTTCAGCCTATGCACATGTAATTTGTCTTTAGTTCAGTGTTGCCACAAAAAATTACCAAATTCCTCAAAACAAATGAAAAACCTTCAAAATCCGAACAAATTACTCAAAGTTTTCTTATTTACTATTTACAGGTACTTAGCCTAAAAATTAATTGCATCCTCTAATTCAATTGGTACATTTGTTCTTGCGGTTCAAACATTTTTATTTTTATACCTTTCAAGACCATGAAATGGTATTACAACTTTGGTCTGATGTTTGTAAGTACCAGAATAAGAAGAGATAGACCCATTAAAATGTATACTTAAATGATCAGAACGGCGAGCTGAGTCGATTTAGCCATGTCCGTCTGTCTGTCTGTCCATCTGTTTGTATGCAATCTAGTCTCTCAGTTTTCGAGATATCCGAATCAAATTTGGTAGGTGGGTGTATTTTTATAATGTATTAATCATTTGTCGGAACCGGAAGAATCGGACCACTATAACATATAGCTCCCATACAACTGATTGTTCAGATATGAGATTTTTCGTTATAACTTCTCCAACTTCTAGGAACATGAAATTTTGCAATACTTCCACCCATTATCAACAGAAAACTTAGAGTGCAAATTACAAAGATCGGGTCACTATAACCTATAGCTCTCATACAAGTGATTGTTCAGATATAAGATTTTTCGTTATAACTCCTCCATTTAGGTAGCTAGACACTTGAAATTTTGCACGTTGTCACTTATTACCAAAATTATACTTTCAGTGAAAATGGCGAATATCGGGTCGCTACCACCTGTATCCAACATACAACTGTTTGTTCAGATATGAGATTTTTTGCCATAACTTCTTCGTTTATGCAGCTAGGAACATAAAATTCGCACCGTTTTCACTCGTTATTAACAGAATACTTACAGTTAAATAACAAAGATCGGGTCACTTTTACATATAGCTCCCATACAAGTGCTTGTTCAGATATGCGATTTTTTGTTATAACTATGCAGCTAGAAACATGAAATTTCGCACTATTTTCACTCATTATCAACAGAAAGTTTACAGTAAAATTAACAAAGATCGGGTCACTATAACCTGTTATTGCCCCCATACAACAGATTGATACAACCGATAAATTTCGTAAGCTATTTTTTAAATAATAATACAAAGTCTACTGAGAAAATCGTCAAAATCTATGCTGTATAATCTTAATCTCTTTTACCACTGATTGTTCAGATACTAGTTTTTGCGATATATGTATCTTCTTTATGTAGGAAGCTAAACCCGGTTTACGTACCGATCCCACAGCAGTGAAAATCACTTAGATTAGTGCTATATAAGGTATATCTTCCATACCTCCGATTTTATATATGTATCTCCTCTATCTATGCCTGCTGTGAATATATAAATTTATTCAAATGCAGTAATCTGTTAACGTAAAATTTTCAGATGCTCATGAAAGGTATGAAGCCTTCGGCATAGCCGAAGACAGCGCTGTTCTTATTTGTTTATGCCTTGGTTTGTATATAATACTTCTGCAAATATATCAGTGCTCAATCTGGTCCTCAAGTCACATTTTTAAATTACTAAATATACGTTCTACTGAAGCATTAAAAAAGGGCTATATTAGTAACGCAGATATAATATTTATACCCGAGCGCACTTGTGCACAAGGGTATTATAATTTTGTTCACATAACGGTTGTTTGTAACAGGCAAAACGAATCGAAATAGATATAGACAAATGTATACATAAATGATCAGAATGAAGAGAGAGATTGATTAAGCGGTGACTGTCCGTCCGTCCGTCCGTCTATGCACACGATAACTTCAGAAAAATTGAGATATCTTAACGAAACTTTGTACGTGCACTTCTTTCGGGCGTAGGACGGATGGTATTGAAAATGGGCCAAATCGGACAATTTCTTCCAAACTTGGTACAGTTGTTGGTCTTGACAAAACATACCAAACGGCTGAAAAATTTTCAAATCAGACAATAATCACGCCCACATCCCATATAACGGTAATTTAGACAAATACGAAAACTTCGATGAATCAGTAAATACCGAAGCACATTTATTCAAAATTGATGTTTGCAATAATTCTTTAGCAAATTTTAGAAAATGGGCGGTGGCACCGCCCACTTATGATCACTTATATGCATCTTGGTAACCGCTCGACCAATATATACCAATCTCGGTATGGTCATTGTGCTTGCCACATAAAAGCAAAGCGTTGAAAATTATTGAAATCGGACTAAAATTACGGACACTTTTAATATAACGGTAAATTTCAGAAATGCTTGAAACTTCTATATTTCAAAATTTAAGGACGCTAATTTACTCAAAATTGATACTTACAACAATCCATTGAAAATAAGTAACAATTTTTGGAATTTTAGAAAATGGGCGTGATACCGCCCACATGTGACTATATATGTAAGTTTATCTCATTATTTCTAACTGAACGCTCTATTGAAGAAGTTTAAAATATGGGTAAAACCATCCATGCTTACCATGAAGCGGTAGTTTTCGGAAAGGTGAAATACATTTTTTTTGAAACTTGCGCCGGGTATTTAATGTTCGGCTCCGCCCGAAGTGAGACTTTCTTACTTGTTTTAATTGGAAACTTATATGAACCTGAAGAATCTTTTGATTCAAAAACTTTTTCCTAGAATTTTCTGGATCTAATGAAGAATCACTATGAATATCCTTATGATTGAACAATGAGTGTTCTTTCCATTCGTTTTCGAGATTTTGCAAGTTCAAAATAAGTTGAAAATATAACGATGGAATGAAAAAAATTATCGATAACATTTTGAATATTTACCAGCAAATGCAGATGTGCTTAAGAGCGAAAACACCACACACTAGGAATGTTAATCGCGGGATCCCGGGATCCCGGTCTTTTTAAGTCCCGAAAATCCGGGATTATTTGCCTAGATCCCAGGATTTTCGAGATTTGTAATTTACACTGGTGGCAATAATAGAAACGCTTTATGCTGACCAGTTTTGGCTGTATTTTTGTTTTGTTTATTTAATACTAGCAGACCCGGCGAACTTCGTCCCGCCCAAAATTTTTATATATTTTATTGAAACTTTTTGGTCCAACATTTTCACGAACAATTCACGTTTACGATTTTCATTGGCACATTTGTCTGCTAAGATTAAGGTTTGGTGGTCATTTGCCGCTTTAAATAACTTTAGGAAAGTGTTATATCCAGTGTTAATTCTCCAGTTTTGCGGCATTTCATAGCACGGTTATTCGCAAAGCGAAATAAATTTTTTCCTCTTCACTCCCTGGCGGCAACAATGAACCGGTTCTATAGTGAATGTCCTAGAAACTTTACGGTATAGTAGGTGGCAATTTCAAAATGGGTGCGAATCATTGTTCTACAGAAATGCAATATACATATACTTATTTCAGACGAAATACCTTAAAAGTTTGAACGAATAATAATATTGGAAAATCACATCCATTGGGCCAATTGCAACGCAGGATCGTCGATACACTCAATGGTGCAACAGATCGATTTAATCTGACCTTCACGGCCCCTTTTCTCACTTGGCTATTTTTAGTAATAGCTCGACTTCAGCACCACTTGGCAGCACGTTTTTGCAATAGTATTGCATACATATTTAAAACATTAGCCAAATCGGATCATAAATAAGATTTTTAGTAATAACTCAACTACAGCGCCAACTGTCGGATTAAATTGTGAAACTAAACCATCCAGAGACCCACTCAAATACACAAAAAGTTTCGTTAAAATCCGTACAACCATTTAGGAGGATTTCACTCACAAACACACCTACAGAAGAATAAAAAAATTCATTCAAAGATAGCTAAAGGTCGGTAGGTATGTAGGCCTCACACCCCTTTTCAAATAGCCCAAATTTTCTCCATGAGTATGGGCTTGATTTCAACTAAATACATATCTCCATACGAAGTTCCAGTACTGTACCATGAATACTTTCAGAGATATGCAGTATAAAAATTCGAATTATATGGGAGGAGCCACGCCCCCTTTCTAACAGCTGCCCTCTTTCTTCATGAGTATGCGATTGATTTCGTATAACTCCATACCAAGTTCCAGAACTCTACCATGAACACTTCCAAAGATAGCCAGTATGAAAAATTCGGTTTTTATAGAAGATGCCACGCCCCCTTTTCCAATAGCTCCAATTTTTCTCCAAGAGTATGCGATTTATTTCGTACATCTCCATACAAAACTCTAGAACTCTACCAAAAAATTTCCAGAGATAAGCAGTATGAAAAAATCGGTTTGTATGGGAGATGTCACACCCCTTTTTACAATAGCTAAAATTTTTCTCCAAGGGTATGCGATTGATTTCGTATATCTCCATACCAATTTTCAAAACTCTACCATGCACACTTTCAGAGATATGTAGCATGAGAAATTCGGTTTGTATGGGAAGTGCCACGCCCCCTTTACATATCGATTTTTTCAGCCTAAAACCATCCTTGGGACACGTGCGGCAGGTGGCAGTTTCAAAAAAATCGGTTCAGCCGCTCTCGAGCCTTCCGAAAACTAACAAATGGCTTTCTAAATATAAATTAGTTGAGATATATTATATATTATAATTATATTTTGACAGTATCCGTTGTTTCTGATTGGCGCAAAAAAATCTTGCATACTGACGAATTCGCCCCTTGATATGGTCGTTACTTAAAGCTATTTATATTCGAAATTGCATGAAAATTGGAAAACAGGAATCTATAAGCTTATCCAGAAAAAAAAACTACCTATGTACCGAATTTTAAGCAAATCGGACCATAAATACGATTTCTTCGAACAGATCGGTCCTTGGTCCACTTCTCGGACAAAATGGATCATATATGCTAATATATGCTAAAAGGCTACCTACGTACCGAATTTTAAGCAAATCGGACCGTAAATACGATTTTTTCGAATAGATCAGTCCCTGGTCCACTTCTCGGAAAAAATGGACATTATATCCTAATATATGCTAAAAAACTACTTACGTACCGAATTTTAAGCAAATCGGACCATAAATGGGATTTTTTGGAATAGATCGGTGCCTGGACCACTTCCCGGAAAAAATGGGTCATGTATGCTAATATATGCTAAAAAGCTACTTACGTACTAAATTTTAAGCAAATCGGACTATAATAAGATTTTTTCATAGACCGACCGGTCCACCTACCCGAAAAAAGTAAAATTTTTTAGCCTAAAACATGGTGGTTACCGAAAGCTAATTGTATACAAAATTTCATGAAAATCGGACCAGCCGTTCGCGAGATTACCTGTTACAAAAAAAAGGGACTTCTCTTTATATAATTAGTATAGAGTATAGATAGTATAGAAGTATAGATAGTATAGAACATACATATAATACCTTGCGGCAGGCAATTTTGCACAGAAAAAAAATCAATATATTCGCCAACCCAAGGGTAAAATATAGTAAAATTGCGTTCTTAATTTTTCTCTCTGACGTCAGTATTTTTTAAAAGAAATTTGAAAGATATGATACTTAAAAAACCAGTATGGGTATCAAATGAAAGGGAACATTCTGTAGAGTTAAAATACATAAAATTTTTTGGTGCGTATGGGACGGGTAGATATGTATTGAAATTACCCTTTTATAATTTTATCCTTGAATATCCTTGAAATTTTGCAATTCTTATTTTTGAAAAAATTATATGTTAAGGATTCACTTTATAAGCTTAAAAAATTGAGTAAGGGGCATTTTCAATTCCTATTCGCCCTTGTGAACCCAAAAATAATTATTTCATTTGGTACCCATATTTTTGTTTTACATTGCATTGAATTTTTTAAATAAATTTTGGAATTAATCATATCTTTGCAATTATAGTATTTTCAAAGAAATCATGACGTCAGAGAAATACCCATTTATATGCAGCTTATTATGTGTAATAAGAGGTAAACTTTAATAAAAAATTTAAACTTTGAATAAACAAAAGGAATATAGACAAAACTGGTTGAATTAAGGCGCTTCTTTTATTTCTGCCACTAGTATTATGGACTTCTTGCAATAATTTTTTGACTTTTTTTTATGCATCGAACTTTTTTCGACATACCTTAAACTACTTTATCAGATAAGTACACGCTAAAGTATTATTAAATGCATATAAATTTAATTATTGTCTTTCGTTTTGTTACTTATGAAATAATTTTCACTTTAAATAAAAAAGTATGTTCTAAACCCATTTACTTATTATTTTTTATATGGTAGGAGAACTTCTCAAACCATATGGATGCGATTTTTGCATGTTAAGTCGTTGAACAAAAAAAATAAATAAATACCGGGACTGATCCCGGGATCCCGGGATTAAACCAACGGCATCCCGAAAATCCCGGGATCGTAAAAATCGAAAAAATGAACATCCCTACCACACACGCAGCTTGACAAACCAAGCGAAATATCAATACCCCTTTGCTTAAAGCTATTTGTTGTGTATGGGGGTTTTTGAAGGTTTGACAAGCCATTTGAGGGAAATGTGATAAAAAATCTAAATTTTTTGATTTTCTGACCGCCATGTTGACCTTTGACCAAACCGCGCTCGTCGTGTATGATAAAATTGCCTCATTCGCAACGGAATTTTTACCGAATGAGGACGCAAGAGAGAAAAATCGAAGAAGACCAAACCCTTTTACATTATGAACCGGAAAAAAACTAAAATTCTTCGCTGGAACGAGTCATGTTTGCATAGTGTATGGCGTAATGAGAAAAGTAGGTTTAAAGAATGTTTGACAAGCCGCTTGTGAGGTGTATTTCGCTCTTTATAAAACTTCGGAAAGTTTTATGTTCAAAAATTTGTAGAGCGATTTAACAACTCTCTTGTGTAAAACATGGTTGCATTTGTTATCTGCAAATATATCGAGAGAAACTTCCTTAAAAATTCCTCAAAATAAAAATCCTTGATCCTGAGGAATTACTCACAAAGTGGCTTTAGTTAAAATAACGGTAATCAGTATTAACTTATGTGAATACCATTGTTTGACTATATATCCTAGTATATTTTACATAATCTTAGGATTTCTATAAAATTCGATATATTTATTTCTGGTACGTTAGAAATTAATTGTAAGATTGTACTACTGTAGTTATCACATATGCTTTTGATTATATTACATTCTACTGTAAGGTGTTGGATTGAGAGTTCGGTTAAATGACATACTGGACATATTGGTGGATCGGAAGTGGTAAATATGTGGGAGTGTGTTGAGCGCGTGTGTCCTGTACGGAAACATATGTATTTATGTAGGTTTTCTTAGGAGATGGTGGACGGATAGGTGGGCGCTTGTCCGGATGGATTGGCTTCCTTATAGTGGTGATGAAAATTGTTCCGACTATGAAAATGTTTTTGGCTGTAATAGCGAGTGATGGTCCTCAGGAGGTCGTTTTTATGTTGGGCAGCTTTCTTTATTAATGGGGCTATAGTACTGAACTTTGCAGCTTCATCAGCAGAGGTGTTCCCTTCAATTCCTACATGTCCACATTAACTTTATTTTATTCTTATGGTGAATCACAAGGTCTCTGATCTCGCATATAGTGTCATTTTATGGGAAATAATCATAACGGCCTTGATGCTGGATTGTAAGTCCGAACCAGGGTAGTCAACTCATTTTTGAGAATTCCCCGATCTTGCCCGAAATTTAGTAAAATTCCCCACTTATAGATAAAAAAAACACACACAAAAAATTAATGTATTTTGATATATTTCTGGTCTTTCTGTTTATTTTCTTTTTAAATGGAATTCAGAAACCAAACCATACTTTTATGAAGATAACAAATAAATAATAAAATATGTTTATATTTTTTTTTTAAATATAGTTATTCCTTAACAACTACCGTATAAATGTAGATTTTAAACTTTGTGCGATATTTGAAAAAAATTCAACAAACTTTAGTAAAAATTTCGAGCTTTTTAACTCGATTTTCTAGAAAGATTTCCAGAGTCCAAAAATTTTCATTTAAATCAAAGACCATTTTTGGATATTTGAAACTTTATTATACTAGAATTGAACGAGCTGAAATTCCCCACAGAAAACGGTCCATTCCCCGATTCCCCACGCAAACTGAAATTCCCCGTAAATCGTGGAATTCCCCACGAGTTGGCATCCCTGGTTCGAACATACAATATGTTTGCTAGGCTGGGTCGATTTTGTATGGGGGAAAATAAAAGGCATTTCACCGTATTGTAATAGTAATATTAGGATGTCTAAGGTCTAAGCCAATTGTTATTGGCCACGAAAGGTTAATTTAAAACTTATCTTTAGCCCGCGCTGTTGAATCAAAATGTATGAATTTTGAAAATGAAATTTTGGCTTCTAATATCTATGGAATGCGCTAATTGTTATAAACAGAACGATATATCAAGTTAAGGGTTATTAAATTTAGTACCTCACGTTCATTTATCATTTTTCAATAAGTCTACAAGTTCTTAAGATATTAAGATAAAACTTACAAAAACTATAATTTTCCCTTATGCATTTTCAATTCTTCATTACTTCAGCAACCAAGTGAAAAATACAAAAAAGTGAGACGAGATTTATCTCAAACGTTTTAATGTTTTCGGATCTTAATGACCCTGGACTTGGTCGCGCTGATTTGGTCAGTTTTCAAGATCGTGGTGAATGAAGTCAAACATGTATTGTCAAGGATTAGGAATCGTTTGATAAGTTAATAGTAGTTTCAAGCATATATGTAAGTATTTACATACATTAACATGATACAATTAGGGTGTGAACGCCCGTTTTAAGTCCATTTATACAGTCTTGAAAATTGGTGCGGAATGGTTTCATTGTTCACCGAAAAAGCACATTTTTTGCGGATTCTGAATTTGCCGTTATATGAAAGTAGGGGACGAGCAATAAGTGTTTAATATACATAAACATTTTAGTTAATTCCATTATGTGAAAAAGTGACTGTAGGTAGTCCTTAACATATGCTGGGAAATCCTTTTGAGGACTCTCCAATTGTATGATATTGCTTTGCACCCAGCTCTTTTCTGTAAGTTATTTGTACAATTGAAGAGAATTTTTTTTTAGAAAAAAAAGTTGTTCGATATAACTTTGATAAATGTTACTAGATTGGTACGCAATAATTACCAAATTGAAGGCGAGACTACTGTTACTGACTTATGATAATAATATGATGAAAATCGTTCAGATTATAAACAAATTATTTTAAAATAAAAAAAAATGTTGAACAAAATTTTTTGTTGTCTTCCTATATTTGCAATTTTTATATTGTATGCATAAACATAAGTAAACTAATTAGTGTTTCTAGAAGTTGTGCCTGTTCAGTGTTTCCATACTCATTTTCATAAACAAAATTTTTCCACGATTATGGAAAACCATGGCTTTTCTATTAGAGCTACGGAAATTGTTCCTAAGTTTACAAAAATTCGCGAACTATAGCGAATATAAAAAAAATATTATAATATTTGGAACCATGGACCTAAATGCACGCCGGCAATATTAATGCTGTTCTTTGCATCTTTTGACTATAGGCCAGTTCAATTATCAAGAGAACATTAAATATTTTATTTAATTATTTTCAACAATTTATATTGAGCTCGAGGCCGTTTTAAATGAAAATTTTTATTGTGGAAAAGCATCAATAATTTGAAACAAGTAATTTTTAGCAAAAAAAAACGACTTCAACTCCCATATAAAAAAAAATATATATATATATATCTCATGATCTACTGATCGGATCTCAACCAGATTAGTATGGGACCACCTCTGAGGCACTACCTTTCCGAGAATTATCGAAATCGGTTGACGTAGTCCAAAGTTATGCGGTAACATACATAAAAAAAAAAAAAAAAAAAAAAAAATATTCCGACGAACTAATAACCTCCTCCGTTTTTGGAAGTCGGTTAAAAATGGTAGAAGTGATAGCTATTTCGGAAATCACCACATTTCCTCATCAGACTTCTTTCAGTAGGATTCGAACCGACGATCCCACTGACTCAGCCAGTTGCCTATGCACCGTGCTAAGTACGCCTTGCAAATTATCGTTTGCTTTTTTCCACTATTTTCATTTTTATTATGCCAACACAATCAAGCGCAGCTATTCCGCTGCAATTCACTTGATCATGTGGTTGTTGGTATTGTTGGTTTTTTGCTAATAATTCTATTTTTAGAATGTTTAACTTTTAGGTGTGCTCGTCCTTAAGTTATTAGTTTTTGTTATTTTTTTGGCCTTTATAACAATTATATTCAACAATTTATATTGAGCTCGGTGCATAGGCAACTGGCTGAGTCAGTGGGATCGTCGGTTCGAATCCTACTGAAAGAAGTCTGATGAGGAAATGTGGTGATTTCCGAAATAGATATACTTCTACCATTTTTTCAAATAATTGTGGCTTTTCCACAATAAAAATTTTCATTTAAAACGGCCTTGAGCTCAATATAAATTTTTGAATATAAATGTTATAAAGGCCAATAAAATAACAAAAACAAATATTTTATTTAATATTAAAAAGGTAACTTTGATATTAACGATAAGTTAAAGGGCTGCGTGAAATGATATTTGACTTTATCATTTGCGTTAATGAATTCATTTTCTAATTATATGCACCAAACCTTTTTGCTGAACCCAGAGTTTTTATCAAGAATTGGTTTTATTCGGCTAGTGTGCTGTGGGTCACTTGGCGGTCGATGCGCGGGCTCTTACAATTAAAATAAAATACTAATATTTTGCAGGCTTGTTGTTGACTTCATGATACAATATATTTTCAATATTACCCTAAGATTTGAGAAAAATTAGATTTTCGACCCGCCCTAATGTTTGCCTTTAATCGCTTTAAACCATTTGACTGGGTCAAGTAGTGATTCGGCCTCAGCCGTAAATATTGAACAATTTTCATCGAGTTGAGCGAGTTTTATTATTCCGTAGTTGTGGTTCACAATTGCATAGTCCACTCCTGCCTCGGATTTGGACCCGTCAGTGTAATGAAGGGACCGTCCAGATGCCTGATACGGCTCTACTGTTTCGTAGAAGCGTGTTGTGTAGGCATTGTGGCATGTGGATTGTTTGGGTAGTTGCACAAGTGTGGAAATAATGCTGCTTTGTTGAAATAACCATGGTGGTCGGTACGGTAAGAACTTGCTTTTTGGTTTTAGATCCAAATTCAAATGGTGAATACTATAGGATATTCTATCGAGAGCTGACAATAGCTTCTTTCGCCGATGGCTTTGTATTCGATGCGGTGTCTTGTCTGTTTTGTAGGGAAGAAGTTGTTGCTCTGTAGGCATTAGGAGCTTTGTTGCTAGTTTAGCTGTATTTATACAAATTCCATCCCTCAGGGTACCCATTCCGGTTTCAGCCTGTAAGATCTTCACTGGTGTCGTCCGGAAAGCTCCAAGACCATAGCGTCCGGCAGCATTATAAATCGCTTCGATTTTTCGTAAGTTTGAGTTAGATGTGTGTCCGTATACAGCAAGTCCGTATAAATTTTTGAAATAAGAATTTATTTTATTATATGTATTTATTGTTACATTTGGATGGGCATTACTGTGATAACTACATATACACTTAATGAAATTTAGTCTGCTGGTTAGCGCATCTTTATTACGGTTGTTAAATATAATCCCTAGGACTTTTAGGTCGGATACATATTCAACTTGCTTTGAGTCCATCAGTATATCCATTGGTGTGCAGTTCCTGCAGCTCCTGCAAACATGTAGTGCTTTAGTTTTTGATATGGATAACTTTGCCCCGTGGTGCTGCACCATTACATAATTTTTGAAAAGAAGGAATTTAAATGAATTTGAGTTGAATGCGGATTTTCATGATTAACATTGATATAGAGATCATCGGCATAAATGCAATGATTTAAAGTTGGATGGCTTACAACGATTTTGTTTAATTTGAAAAAGGTGTGTTGTATCGTTTTTTTAATATATATTCAAGTTCTTCCTTTTAAGAGTGTTGAATTAGTGTTAATTAAAATTTCATTATAGTTGTTCAAGTAGATTGAGTCAGATTTTAGGTGGGTTTTCTGAATAGCAATGATATCTGGATTATTGCGATGAATAATAGCTGGAGTTCATGTAAATTATTTTGGTAACCATTCATATTCCATTGAAGAATACGTAGGACCATAAACTATTTATTACATATGCTGACTCTTACACCGATATATCCAGTATATCGGAAAGAGAAAAATTGACTAGTTTTCTATCGTCGTTTCTTCATCGTTGACGGGTCTTGGCAAAGTCTGAGAGTGGTTTGGTGCAGGAGAGAGGTTCGGGTTGGGGAAGTTAAAGGTATTTGTAGTAGGTGCGTTGTTATTTATTTTGTTTGTTTGAGTTGCCTGATTTTTGTAGCAATGTATTTGTTTGTGATGTGGTTGTGGATAGTTTTTTAATTACTTATTGCGTTTTGTATTTCCTTATTAAATCAACTCGTTTATTTCTTTTCTCTATTGCTTCCTTTAGAGTCTCTTTGGGGATATTGACAGTCGTATTATTTTGTTCTTTTGTGATTTTAGTTGCCTCGGTATATGTGCATTTCCTAATAATTTTTACTTTAACAATTTTGCGCCTTTTTTTGACACTGGGACATTCTTTGTGAAGAGCGTTATGTTCATGTTGACAATTAACACATTGTATTATTTCACATGGCGCATATTTCCCATTTCTGTCATTCATAATTTTTGCAATATTTTTGTGTGTGTCCAAGTTTAAAGCATTTTTACACTATATGTCGGCCGCTGTGGTGTAGTGGTAAGCAGTGCGCGCTTCCACTCCGCAACGCCTGGGTTCAAATCCTGGTCAAAGAAACATCGCAAAAATATAGAAAAAAGGTTTTTTCCTAACAGCGTTCGTCCCTCGGCAGGTAATTGCAAACCTCCGAGTGTATTTCTGCCATGAAAAACAGCTTCTTATAAAAATACAATCGCCGTTCGGAGTCGGCGTAAAAAGGTAGGTCCCTCCGCTCTGTGTGACAACATCAAGGCGCACGCCACAAATCGGAGGAGAAGCTCGGCCAAACACTAACATATGTGTAAGCACCAATCTATTATTATTATTATTATGGGCGAGCGAATGTAGGGGTCGGTTCTGAAGTTAAGAAAGCCAATTTTTATTTCGTTTGGCAAATCGTAGAGGTTGAAAGATGATGTGTAGAGAGGTGTTTACTATTGTGCCGTCAACAAATTTTGTAATTTTTTTCACTTCTACCACAGATTGGTCTCGAAGGCCTTCGACGATTTCTTCTATTGAGAGGTTCTTTAGTGAAGGAGCAAAAATTACACATTTTATTGTGTTGAGTGTTGGGTGCAACATTGAACTAATTGGATATACATATGTTCGGCAAATTTTAAAAATCGATTGCTTTGTGAAACATTTTTCGTTAAGATTAGTAGATCTCCATCGCGTGTAAATGAAATGTTGATTGATTTCTCACTGCTTATACTTTCAATTGCTTTTAACACCAGAAAGATGTTAAAGCTTTGGAGTGGCTTGTTTTCTATTTTACTCTTTACTAATACACTAGCAAATACCCGGCGTGCTTCGCGACGCCACGTGAGTAATTTTGCATCAAAGTTAAGGAGAAACTGTATTGAAACTCAAATGGGAAAACCTCTTCAGGGGAAGAATTTTACCTTTATTAGTATCCATAATTCATCTGGCCGGCCATTGTAACCCTAGTACGTATGTATGTACATATAATGCGTTGTAATCGATTGGTAATAATAATAAAAGTTAAGATCAATCTTCACAAATCAGTGCCATATCAGTTCGGTATCATTGCCACTCAGCATCGATCAGTGATACCAATTCACACCCATCCGTAGCATGTCGTCCGATACTTTAGGTAAAATGAAGTTCATTGAAATCAAGAAGACTTATTTTACTAATGATCAATTGGCAATTATTGCCAAATTGTAAAATTCAGGATAATTCCGAAAAAACTCGATTGATGTTCCCTCCAAATCAAACAGAATTTGCTATAGATTACCGTCAGCTCGTCAGTGAAATACACAAACAAATCTTTACCGAGTTAACTACACTCTAAAGATGTTTGTTTAAATTTAAGCATATTAAAAAAGGTAACGTGCTAATCAATTTAAATACTGCTTTTTAACTTTTACTTACCATATCTGTGGCGTAGAACAAATTTGAAATTCGCTTGTTGAGTTCTTAACACTTAAGGCCAAATTCACAGTACATAGTTAATTCAGAATCGACAGTTAACTATAAATTTTCAGTACAGCACTGTGAATTTGGCCCTTACGGCCGTTATATATATATAGATTGGCGCTTACACATATGTTAGTGTTTGGCCGAGCTTCTCCTCCAACTTGTGTCGTGCGCCTTGATGTTGTCACACAAAGCGGAGGGACCTACAGTTTTACGCCGACTGAACGGCGATTGTATTTTTATGAGAAGTTTTTTTTCGGAGGTTTGCCATTGCCTGCCGAGGGACGACCGAATTCTCATGAAGCCCAACAAATAGACATACATATCGCACACCGTCTTCAAAAGAGTCACAACTCAAAATTTGGAATTTTTGAGGTTATACGCTACAAATGTATACAGAGCTTTTATTTACCCTTCAGCAAAAGCTGGAGCATTCTTGTTATAATTTGTTAAAAACTAACCTAAGGTAAAGTCGCCCTTGCCCATATGATTATCATGTGCTAAGAAATAGTTTTTCGCATATTCCGACAAACGCATTATTTTGTGCTGTGACTCTTTAGAAGACGGTGTGCGATATGTACATCATTGATTTGCTGTTGTTTGTGCATGCGACTACAGCGTTGGAAAAATGGAATTGGGCTAGACAGAAGCAGGATTCCCATAAAAAAAGGGCTGACCATATAAATTCTAATTTGAACATAGTTATACACATATGTATGTATGCATGTATTCAAGTCTAACGCAATTGATTGAATGTTGATTTGTTGAAGTTGAGTTTTGCTTTGTGCCGAATTTCCATGAAGCGAAACAGATATTTTTTGCTGTTATTTATCACGATCCAGAAAATAAAGGTCGCGCCATTCGGGGACGGCATCCACCCAATCGCTGACGTCATAAATACTTTTGTTGACATACACTGTTGCCAACTTGATGATTTTCTCACCAAATTTAGTAGGTATTCAAAACGCAAACTTTTGAGTTTTGGTGCTTTTGTTTTTAGTTTGAAGACACCAAAAGATCAAAAAATTAAAAAAAGATCATGGCATAGTGACAATCATAAGCGACAACAAAATATGTGTCAGCATCTTCAATCATGCCAGAAGAAGTCGACAGTCGTGCGTGAAACATGGATTTTTATTAATTTGAATCGGCATCCTTACAATAAAATTATGTATGCATATAAAGTCCATAAAATAAACCAATAAAAATGTTGTGCTTTTTCAAATTCAAAACTTGGCAATACTGCCTTTTGTTCGAAGCTTCCTCTTTTTCTTGTCGAGTTCGTCTTGCTCTCTTAGAGCGCGGTTACCCACGAACGTGTACGTAGCGTAGCGTAGAAGTACGTAGAGAGAGAAGCAACGTGTACGTCACGGTCATGCGGTGGTGAGTTTTTGTTAACACGCAGATCCCATAAGATAGATCGTGTCAGCTGACACGTTCTCCGTTTTTACGTCCGTGGGTAACTGCGCTTTTATACTGGTATTTGTTGACGTCACGGCCAGTTGCTCTCAGCTCGATAGGTGCAATCTTGTGTTCTTGGCTATTTATTCTGTATGCTACTACAGCGATTTAAAATAAGGTTTCTGTTGCGTAGCGGCAACCTTTTTTCACGAACTTCATCTTTATGAAATAAAGGAAAAGAAGATCCATGTATGTATGCCACACCAAGAAGCTTATAGTGAGCATACACTCAGAAAAAGGTTTAGTTATAATTACCAAGATTTGGTTATAGTGACCAAGTGGCATAGTTGGATATGGCGAAATAAATATCTAGTTCACGAAAGTCTGCAATTTACTTGAGACTTCTAGTTGGGACAAATGTATATTTGTTAATAATTACAAAACGACTATCTTGACAACGACTATCTGAACAATATTGTTAGTTGAATAAAATCATTGTTGAGCAAATATAAACAATGCTTTGATTGATACAAGTTTTCAATTAATTTTGTGAACTTGCTGTAGACGTGAATCAGCTAACCGTTTATTAATCGAAAAAAAGTTTCCGTTTGCCACAAATAAAAATTTACTCGATGGTTGTTGTGTTTACTTTCATCTTTTATTTGCATATATTAAGCATACAAAATACATACGTATTTACATAAATAGGTACTAGTGTAAATAATACATATGTATATGGTGAAAAGAATTTCCTAAAAAGAAACGATGAAACAGGAATAGTCGTGCGAAAACCCAGGTCAATATCTGCTGGAAGTGCTGGTTTAGGTATACTGCTTTGCTTTTTCCTTGGCTAAATAGATACTTTCAAGTTATAATTCACATGAATTATATATCTACTGAGAAACCCCGGTTGTCATTAAACCTTATATTTTTAAATAACTATGCGCACACCGAAACAACTCGCGGCGATGGCAAAACTGAAACCGGGACAAACAAGTATTGGCATGTCATAGCACACACTTTTCTTTCTCTACCTAGCGCAGTGATCGACATGTCATAGCTTACTGAGCGCTCTGTGACCACACGCATGTTTCACCCACGATCCAGAAAATAAAGGTCGCGCCATTCGCATACCGCTAACCCTCTCTTCGTCGATTTGACAGCATCCACCCAATCGCTGACGTCATAATATACTTTTGTTTACATTCACTGTTGCCAACTTGATGCTTTTCGCACCAAATTTAGTGGGTATTAAAAACGCGAAAATTTTTGAGTTTTGTGTTTGGTGCTTTTGTTTTTAGTTTGAAGACTTTAAATTAAAAAAACTTTCGAAAATGGGAGCAGAATTTATAGCAATCGTAATTGTGCTAAGCAATTTTACAAAACTTTAAACAAAATCATGGCACAGTGACAATCATAAGCGACAACGAAATATGTGCAGCACCTTCAATCATGCCAGAAGAAATCGACCGTTGTGCAAGAAACATTGATTTTTATTAATTTGAATCGGCATCCTTACAATAAAATTATATATTCATATAAAGTCTATAAAATACACCAATAAAAATTTTGTGCTTTTTCAAATTCAAAACTTGGCAATACTGCCTTTTGTTCGATGCGTCTTCTTTTTCTTGTCGAGTTCATCTTTCTCTCTCATTCTGGTATATTTTGACATCACGGACAGTTGCTCTCAGCTCAATTGGCGCAATCTTGTATTCTATCATTCTTGTGTTTCACCCATATACGAACAGCGGGAGCGGAGCAATGATTTCTACCCAGTCTCATTTATTGAATCGTTTTTATGCAATGGTCGGCATCCTAGCGCATTCAAACGATTCAATAAGTGAGACTGTGTGCATTGCTTAGCTGGCGCTCTTCGTATGTGAAACACGCATGTGCTCAGAGAGCGCTGAGTATTATTTAAGGGTGGCTCACAAGCACGAACCTGTTCCGCTCTCAAACCAAATCGTGGTTGCCTCAACTAAGATTTGCCAACTATGACTAACCCGTGTGTTGAAAGAAATCTTATAATACAGAGCTTAATGACATCCTTTTATGAACCATACGTTCAACTATGACTAACCCGTGTGTTGAAAGAAATCTTATAATACAGAGCTTAATGACATCCTTTTATGAACCATACGTTAAGTTGGATGTAATGTGTAGAAATATGCTTCAAAAAAATATTTATTAGTATTTACCAATCACTTCAACTAAATTAACGATTTGGTACAACCTAGATGAATAGTAGAAGCTTTAATATATTTAGTTATAATTACCAACCCATGGTAATATCTCCCAATCCTCGGTCACAGTTCCCAAATATTGTCAAAATTCGGGAACTAAATATCATTAGTTATCGAAAGTAATCCTTTTTCTCAGTGTACTATGGTGATCATGTGCCGATATCGCAGCAAGCAGCATTTTGAAGTAAAAAAAAAACAGTTGCCAAACGAAATACACGATGTACAGTATTTGTTTGTTTTGAACGCAGCGCTGCTTGCACATACATAAATTTCGCTTTGGGCGCAGCGCTGCTTGTACATAAATTTCGCCTTGCGCATGCCTGAAGCTGGCAAAGGTTCTTTTTACCTTCCTTTTATTAGCTCGGGATGTAACTATGTTATATTGATGCGCCTAAAAGATGCAGCGATTTCTATTCTCAAGTTACATACCTGATGACAGTACGAATGGCAATTACAATAGGGAGGTTTTAGTTTTTTAAACTATAATTTTATTTTAATTTGCGTTGTGCTAGCTGAATATAAAAAGAGAAGAGAATAGAGAGAAATATGTATAGGGTTTGTTGATGCTCTCTAAACATAAACGCGTGAAAGGCAAATGGTCTAGCAATGCGTGGTATTGTTGATCAACTTAATACTTTAATTAAACATACTTATTCTTAATTGGAGTGCAATGGGGTATAGTCATTGCGCTGGGTATGCAGTTACAGTTGCATGGCTATACT
>NW_023458555.1:55289601-55304446 GCF_013731165.1 Rhagoletis pomonella | reverse complement strand
GGCGCAGAAGCATGGACAATGACAACATCCGATGAGGCGGCTCTTGGGGTGTTTGAAAGAAAGATTTTGCGGAAGATTTACGGTCCTTTACGCGTTGGCGACGGCGAGTACCGCAGACGATGGAACGATGAGCTGTATGAGCTTTAGAACGATATGGACATAGTGCAGCGAACTAAAATACAGCGGCTCCGCTGGCTTGGTCATGTCGTTCGAATGGACACCGACGCTCCAGCTCTGAAAGTATTCAACTCGGAACCCGCTGGTGGTAGCAGAGGAAGAGGGAGACCCCCACTGCGATGGAAAGATCAGGTGGAGAAGGACTTGGCTTCACTTGGCGTTTCCAATTGGCGTCAGTTGGCACAGAGGAGAAACGACTGGCGTGCTTTGCTGAACTCGGCCAAAATCGCTTAGGCGGTTACAGCGCCAAAAAAGAAGAAGAGACTTATTCTTAAAATTTCATTTTAAAAATACCACTGTGTCCTACTGTGGTAGAAATATGCCATTTTAAAACTTGAATTATAGAAATCGACCTAGTTCATCGGCTGTTTTGCTCTCACGTTTTTTGGGCTTTAATTTTATATATAGTATAGATATAGATATTTCGGGCAGTAGTTTTTGTTCACTAGAATTGTATTTGTAGATATGCGTAACGGTTGGGAAGTCGTACTTATTGTTTAAGTCATAATTAGTGTTTCTTTTTCTTTTTGCAATGATTGCGATGTCAGGATCAGGGTCTGGGTCAAGCGACGCAAAGTAGTTTCCTCCGGAGCTGGAGGACATTGTTTATAAATACGCGATGTTACTTAAATGTCACTCACGAATATATCAAGTAGTCACGTGGCACAATTTTATGCGAAGAAAAGCGAACATAGTATACACGACTGCTCTCAATGATTGCAAGGTAATGACTGATTATAATTATTATTATGAAGTTTATCTATGCACATTAGGGTGGTCCTTAAAAAATCAAATGAAAGATTTTTTCAATCTCAGCCCTCAATCGGTAAAGTAAAGAGTGATTCTGCGTTGGATTTCCATGCTGACATTATTATCGGTCTTAATGCTGGTTCCCAAGTAAACGAAATTCTCTACTTTCTCGAAATTATAACTGTCAACAGTGACGTGGGTCCTTAAATCTACGAAGCAAATTTTTACATCAGTTTTTCTAAGCCTCAACCCCTACGTCGATGCTACTATATTCGAAGATATCATATATAAATTTTGATCCCGATTGGAGTCGGTTAAGGCGTGTCGCAAAGGGGTCAAAGGTCAGACGACTCTATAGAGACTCAAAAAAATTAAAAATATTTGTTTCATTTAATAGCCAAAATCACTACTACTATAGTCGAAGATATCACATATAAATTGTGGTCCCGATTGCAGTCGGTTAAGACGTTTTCATAGGATAATCTGAACTTTGGCCCCTATGTACATCGATTTTGGGTATTATATGAAAAAAAAATTTACTTAAATTTTTTGAGTCTCCATAGAGGAATCTGAACTTTGCCCCCTTTGCGACACGCTCGCTCCAGCTCTGAAAGTGTTCAACTCGGAACCCGCTGGTGGAAGCAGAGGTAGAGTGAGACCCCCACTGCGATGGAAAAACCTAAAGTTGGACTCTATTGGAGTAATCCTACACAGTATATTGTATCTTTGCTTAAACGTATACTACCTTCCTTCATAAAATTCTTAAATTATCCAAAATTTCTCAAAAAAATGGAGTAAATTACTTTCGTTCGAACGCTGTTTTGTGGTATCAATGAAATAAATATCACATTCAGGTGCTTAAAATGTCACACTATTGTGTGGCAAAAAGGCACATTCTCTGCCCTGTGAAGCTCTGTCAGCGGAGATGGTTGCCCTGAAAATCAGATGTTACATCAAACACATTTTGCACCGGGAAAGGGCAACATTTTTTGGAAGAAACGAAATCAACATTAGTAAAGGAAACATTTCAGTGTTGGTTGGACAATGAACACATAATGTATGTCAGTCAGTCAAAATCGTACAGTAAATTTTTTTCCATATTTTGTTTTATTTAAATTTTGTTAGTTTTTAATAAAAGTACAGTTGTTACTACAACAAAATCCCTAAAACCCAAAGTTTAACAATTAAAAGAAATCCTAAACTTTTTATCACAATCTCGCACTTTTTATTAATAATTTTTAGAATTCACCATAATAAAGTGCAAGTTTGAAGTCACTACAAAATACCGTTGATTTTTGAGAATTTTTTTTTTTGTTGGCGGTGATGCACATTTTCTTCCATATAAAAAAAAAAATTTCTTCATGCGTTATATGGAAGAAAATGTGCATCACCGTCAACAAAAAAAAAAAATGCCAAAAGCAACATTTGTAGCGAGTTCAAACTTGCACTTTACTATACTATATTTACTTTAAATTGAATGGGCTGTAAAACTGCATACCCCAAAAAATATAGAAATTTTGAATAAAAAGTGTGAAATTTCGATGCAAATTTGACGACTTTTTTAATTGTTACAAAGTTAGAAACTTTGAGTTTTATGGATTTTGTTGTAGTATTTATGAACTATATTTTTATGAAAAATTAAATGAAACAAAATATTTTCAAAATATGGAAAAAATTCCTGTACGATTTGACTGACATTCACTATACATACATTTTAGTATGAATAAAGACTCTCGGCAGGAATTGAGACAAACCGAAGACCATCGCGAAGAGTTGGTTACTTGTTAACCCATGGCAACTTCTTAGATTCTTCAACTCCACTGGCCGGATCTGAGAGAAATAGCCAACTTCTGATGTTTTCTTGTTTTTCAGGATAAAATGCGAGTTGTGGTTTATCTAAACAAGTACTTATGTTCATAAATTCAATCTATGAATTTAGTGCAGATATCTTTATAGTTATAATGTACGCAGTATGATTAGGGGTTGGCTTTCCATTACATCGGTTTTTGGGTGTGTTCACAAAACTAACACGAATTTCATCATGAAACTTGGCGGGATGTTAAGAATCGTATATAATTACATTATTTATCACTCCTTTCACTTTATTGGTAATAGTGTTAAACTAATTTCTTGGTAAATTCTTTGCAGCTTCACTGGCAAAGTTTCATATAAAAAGAGCACTTAACACTTATATTTTTATAAATGTACGATCTTTGCAATGTGCACGTGTATTTTGTGTACATTAAATGGATTTTATGTTATTTTTTAGCAATATAAAACGCGTTTAATAATTACACTACTCTTCTCCGACAAACTAAACAAGCAAACAATGGCTGTGATGGTGAATAGCACATGGCCATAAGCTGCCAGCACATGTTCGAAAATTCAACAAACTAAAACGAAGGGATTTTCAATAATCCACCTTTGTTTCACAATGATCTCGAATAAATGAGTATAAGGTGTTTTTAAAATATGTTAAACAAAGAACTCTGCATAAAAATATTGCGGAAGGCATAACCGATGTTGCAGTGATGAGGTTTATTTATTTTTTCTCTGGCGTTTTTAATCTACGCAGAAAGGTGTTCTCTGCAAAAGGTGTTCAGCCCCTTTTCTAAGCAAAACAAAAAGGAGAATTCTACTTAGGGAGGGTTATAATCCCTAGGTGTGGATTCACCTGCGGCGCTTTTTTTTTCAAAAAAATTAATACTTTGAAAAATAATAAAAATTTTTTATAAAAAATCGGTTTTTTTGTTAAACATTTTCGCCTGCGGCGCCTTTTCTACAAAAACTAATACTTCGATAATTAATGAAAGTTTTTTATAAAAAATCGTGTGGTTTGTCAAAAAATCAATACTTCGATAAATAATAAAAATTTCACGCGATTTTTTATTAAAATTCTCGTCTGCGGCGCTTAAAAAAAAAAACAATTCTTTGATAAATAAATAATGATAAATCATTGCCTACGGCGCTTTCTTATAAAAAACGATAAATCGATATATAATGAAAATTTGTATTAAAATCAATACTTCGCCTGCGTCGCTTTTTTATATAAAACAGTATTTCAATATAAGGGGAATACAAAACCCCTAAATTTTTTACTATTCCCATCATCTGGCAGCACCAATATCTGTGTTCATTTCCACCACTTCCACGTAATCAATGAAATTTATAAAGTGAATTGTGCAACTTTAAAATTTAATAACTTTTTAAATAAAAGCCTCCGCGCTCTGGGGTTTTTACTTTTAGAATCGTAAAAGGCTGCTCTATAAGGCCCCATATTTATTTTTTTCAAATTGGGACCGAATTTAAGGAAAATTTTCCCATGATTAGTATTAGACGCGTAATAATAAGCTTTTCATCCAATTTGTGATGTGCTTGATGTTGTTACACAAATGGAGGGACATACACTTTAACGCCCAAGTCCTACGGAGTAATACGCACCTCTAACCCGTCAGCGCCACAGAATTATGTTGGCCTACTGGTAAAAATTCGGACGACAATTTCCACCACAAACATATTTCTTTACTTACGTACACATATAATATAGAATGGCGCTTACACAAATGTTAGTGTTTGTCCGCGCTTTCTCCTTGATGTTGTCATACAAAAAAGAATTAACTTACAGTTTTACGCTGACTCCGAACAGCGATTGTATTTTTATGAGAAGGTGTTTTTCATGGCAGAAATACAATCGGAGGTTTGCAATTGCAACCGCCACATATACCATCAGCCAACTTCATAAAAAGTTGAGTGGATTTGCGATGTGAAGCACTGTTTGCATTATTCAACTTTGCGTTCAACAATTGCGTTCAACTCAACGCAGGGTTGCTCGAAAAAAAAGTTGAATGCAAACACACTTTCGTTCGACTCGGCCTTAATAGCTCAGTTATGCATACTTAGCACTGCATATCATGTCATTTCTACGTAGAAATCAAAAACCAACAGACTTCTACATATGTAATGCTGTGCGTTGGGTAACCGCGTACACGCAAAGCTTATTTAACAGATTCCTTATGTGACAACTCTCATGCAATGTCAACTATGTATAAATCACAGTATAGACAGTAGCCAACCTTTTTGGGTTGTTGTTGTAGTTATATTCACTCCTGAGGAAGGCACGGGGTTGTGTGCTGCTATTTAATGGCCTTCCTCAGACTCTTTCTTAGATTTCAGGGGTGTGTGCTGCATTATTATTAGATAAATAAATTTAAGCATTTGACAAATCGTGATTTTATTAAAAGAAAATTATAAATGGTGTTGAAAAACCAAACAAACGCTCGTGCGAAATCTCTATTTTTGTGTATTGTTAAAATGTATACATGGCGTATTGATGGTAATATAAGCAATTTATTCTTTTGTGGACTTTATGTTACTTGAGAATTTTGACAATGTGCGAGCTGCCAGGTTTTGTTACCAATATAATTAAATAGAATAAACAAATATTCGCAAATAAATTGGATTTATTTTATAACTGACAACTAACGTACGCTTTTTGTTCTTTTCTCCATTTTAATTTTGACTCGTTATTACCGCCAACAACTTTATGTGTATACATATTTACAAGCTGTCAAAATTTTGTGTAGTCCCATGAGGTAGGTAAAAACTATGGCATTCGTATTCACAACGAGAAATCTCAAAATTTTTGTTTGATCTTTCCAAATTTTCTCTTTTTTATCAGTTGGCAGCGCTCCGAGCGTTGAGATAGTAATTTCACGTCAATTAGTAGAAAAGTTCCATGTTGAAAAAACTTTTTATTATGGCGAGAAAAATTTACATTTAATTTCTGCTGTGCCAATTCGTAACTTTTTACTGCTGGAAATTTTTGACAGTTGCTCTGGTGAAAAAGAAGTTGTGCAATTAAAATCAGAAATTATACAAAAAAGACTTGTCTTTACTGACATTTATTCTTCTAGAACTAAAAGCCTTAGTAATAAAATTAGAACAAAAAAACTCTTCAAAACCGTCAGGCCGGGTTGAAAATTTTCATTCACCTCATAGTTAACAAAAATATACAATCCGTAGTACTTTTCTATCAATTCGCAAATGCCGTTTGCACAAAAAAGGTTATGAAATGCATTTTATTTAAATCGTTTAGAAAATGAGTCATTTATGTATACCATTTTATGTGGAATTATTCAATAAATTTCGTTTTACACTATACTTTTTGAAACTATTTGGAGTTAATTATTTTTTGTTTCTTAAAAGCAACCCTGCGTGGTTGGAAGGCGTGTGCACCAATAATTTCATCTCTAGCATATTCATCCCCGAGGAAGGCAGTCGCCAAATTCACCGAAGGTTGTTTACTGGTTATATTGTGGTATAAATGAGCCATAAGCTAAGCGTACACGGTAGAGAAATCTCTCGAGAGTTTCACTGAAATAAAAATCTCCTCTCTCAATTAAGTTTACACGGTAGAGCAACTCTAGGAGATATACACTCTAGTCATATATGTAATACTCCTATATTGGCAGTAAGAGCTAGTACCGTCCGGAAACACTACAGTACAGATATATCAATAAACACGTACGAACCCTGCAGGGAAACCGTAGACTAGTGAATCAAATTTCTAGTTCCGTACTAGGTCTTTATTGCCAAAAAGGAACTAGTCCAATAGGAACTAGATCCCCACCAGTCCAAAATCGGCGAAAAGTGGTACTTTTAAGAAACTAATTTTTTCAGTTTTTTTCACTACAAATCTATATCTAAAGTGACGAATTTAGAAATGGTTCGGAACTATAGAAAAAGGGATGCAGAACGAACTAGATCCTATTTGTCGAATTTAGAACTATTTCGGAACTATCGAATAAGGGTTGCAGCGGGGGGCTTGTTTACTTTACATAGGTATGTGTTCGGCGGCTTTTTCGTTCAAATACGCTTCTATGCTGTACTTCGCAGATGCTATTTCATAGTTTGGTAATACAAAACAAAGCTTTGTGTTAACATATTAACATCTTGGGGCCGTCTGGAATCTAACCAATAACAGCGAGCACCTCTGCAAAGTCAGCTACAGCAAGGTATGTAAACGCACATTTCTTACAATCATTCAAACAAATTTAATTTCAAATTGAAAAAACGTTTCTTTGAAAATAATGTAAAATCGCACACGGAAGAACCGAAAAGATTGTAAAACCATGATACTTTTTTCTTTCGTCTGTCGGTTTTAGAACTGGTTCGGAACTATAGAATTTAGGACTAGTTCGGAACTATCGAAAAAGGGATGCAGCGGGGGGCAATTGACACTTCCTAGGACATCGCCATGTTAAATTCGCCAGTTGCGTGCATGCAAAAGAGATTTATCGCGAACCAGTACTGGGTCTAAATGTACTAGAAGCGCCCCAGTTCAGAACTAGAGATTTTCCCCACAAGGGAAAGAAAAGGAACACATACGTTTATAAATAAACATGTACACAACACATATACAAAACCGGCACTCAAGTACACAATACATTGACAAAAACGGTACTAGACTGTCTCGCTTTGATTTCGGAATGCTTACACATTGAGAAGTTAGCTTACTGCCAATATAGAAGTATTACATATATGACTCTAGTTAGAGACAAAATAGAGAAATCTCAACTTTTATCTATCACGTACTCTACAAGCTGTGTACACGGTAGATAATAGTTACCTCTCGCCCAAGAATGATAGAATACAAGATTGCGCCAATGAGGGAGGATTTTTGGTCGTAATTTTTGCGTGACGTCATCTTTGTGCAATTGCGAGAGAGAAATGCCAAAACGCATATAAAAATATGTAAACAACGCAGAAAAATGTGTTAATTTTAATATTACATGGCCCAATTTTGCAGGAATCAATAAATATACAAAGATTGATTAATTAGGAACATGTAGAAATAATTTTGGACATGTAGCCCTTTAGGTAAGTCGATTTTTAGCACATGAAAAAATGGATGTATTAACAGTGTTTGCAATTTTATGTAGACCAAAAGGAAGGTGTGCAGCAAAGTGAATTTTTGGACTCGCCATTGTAAAAAGCCATGCAGAGTGCATATTTATATTTGTGGACGGTAGCCAACCACCATAAACTCCACAGCTGTTGACTCCACAGCTTTTATTTGATGACTTTGCTACCATTTCCGAGAGGATGCATGAGTGTGGCTTCTTTGGAAACAAATATTCTATGTAAGTAAAACATAATTTAAGCTGAACTTTTAAATGTATAATAATTTGACCACTGTTTTGTATTAGGTACGTAACAACGCGGTAAGATGCCGCTTGAATTAGCGCCTGGCGACCTTACCCACTGGTGCATTACCTCATACCAGCACTAAAAATATTATTTTCAATATCTTCCCTAGTAAAGTGCTTCATGCACACATAGATCGATTTGGTGTTTAATGCATCTCCTCGCTAGCAGAACTGTTTCCACTTTTTCGCCAGATTTGCGTCGATAGGAAACGAAAAAAATGTATATCGCACGCTTTCCTTTTGTTTTCACTATTACACTTTGCCACGGCACACTTTATTTTGCTTTGTAATGTCTCAATAATTGTTTAAAACCACGCAGAAATATTAACGCACATATCTTAAAATTTTTATTTGGTTTTTTCGTATGCTCACAATCAACAATTGCACCAAGATGACGTCACGCACACAGCTGATTCTGTCAAAATCACAAAGAGCGGATTAGCGGTACCGTAATTGGCGCAATCTCTATTTCTCTCAATCGTGCCTCTCGCCTAGAGTTAGTTTTCTATCTCGAATTGTTGTCAACGCTTGTTGTATGTATATATGTATTTATATCAAAGCCACGATGTAGAATATATAGTTGGCGCCATCAGCGGAGCGCAAACCCTTCGCCGATTTGACAGCATTCACCTATTTTGTGGGGTCATAAAATATATTTTCGCAATATGAACAAAGAATTAAATTTTCAAATTGTACATATTTGCCGAAAAAATTTTACCTAAAAGTAGACAAATGTAGCTAAAAATTAAACATGGCAACCTCTCTCTTCGGTACTATGTGTACTTTTGGACTCGCATCAAACAACATTTAATATTTAAAATTTCCTTGAAAGCAGTTTCTCCGAACAGTTCCAGCCATGATACAATAATTTTTAGAAGGTAGTTTCACTTCTTCTTCTTATCCGCCATGTTAGCTATCTGACAGAAAACGTGTTTCGTATTTTTTGTTGTACACACTTTTTCAAAAAAAAATCCAGCTTTTGACGTTGGAAAAATAAAACAAAGAAAAGCCAAACATATAAGTAGAGAAATTTTCGAATATTTTGTAATAATTTTCTTCATAAAAAATTAACTGCTGCTTTCGTGGATATTGCAACACACGGAATAGATGTAAGGACACAGAGCCACCGCACACCACAGACTTTATCGGCCGCCTATTTAAATGATAGGGCTCGCTTGAAATATGTACATGAAGATGTATGGAGGTGCGCACATTACACCAGCTTAATCGCTCTGACCAATAAGTTGTGGTGCAATGGAAAGACTAGCGAGCACGTCTAAATTGGCGGCCGATAAAGTCCGTGGTGTGCGATGCATCTAATCCATTATAAACAAGAAATATTGCTGTTATATTTTCATTTTTATGATTTTTATTCATGTGATTAACAGTGGCAAAAATGTATGCATAAAATACGTTTACGTTACGTATATTTTGCTTAGCTGCACATCCCTCTTTGCACGAAAAACTTGTGCACCTAACCGAAAAAGGCACTTAAGCGAATTTTCTTTACTACTTCAATGATGAAGGTATCCGAATCCCTATTAAACCAAATAATGGAGAAGCACTTATGGTATCTTATTATCTATATAACTAGAAAAATTGATAGCCATTTCCGTTGTTCTGAGATATGAGTAAAATAAATAAAAGCTTGTAAAATTAGGTAATTGTAGGCCAGTGCAGGTAAACGTAATACTTTCTTTGATAATTGATACTAGTTGCACAATTTTTAAGGCAGCTATCGCCAATGCGCAGGTATGTTGAATGCATATATCGGAGCAGTTTCCTTATAAATGTTAAAAATAATGTCTCAGATGCGCATTTTGGGGTAGGTATCTTAAATGTGTACTTAAGCATAAAGGCAGCAAAGCAAAATATACTGTATTTATATTAAAAATTAAGTGATCAGTTATGAAACATTTAAATCTTTACATGTTCTGTTAAAAAATATCTAAAATAACAAGCGATAATCCCCAAGTTCTATATCGTAGCAGTGGCTACATTACGTGTTTGTCACAGACACGGTTTATGTCAAAAATTTTGAAGTGAAACTACCTTCTAAAATTATTGTATCATGGTTCCAGCCAAAGTACTATATATAGTATGTATGTATGCACTCTGACAAAACAGCAGATAACTCAAGCAACGACTATTGCCAGAGTGCCAGACCACCTGCTCAATTTGTGAATACCCCTTATGTTTTAGCCAATAATTATGCCCCCTTGCAAAGGACGGAGGCTATTGGAAAATCCATTGGAATACCAATGAAAGTAAGAGGATGATTCCCGGTACATTATTTTCCTACGTTCCAATTGCACTTAAAATTGTGTGCTTGTATATACGAATATACGATTTAATGTCGTAGCAATTTCAAAATTTAACAATCTGTAATGAAGTTCATTGTCAAGACTTTACTATACGTCTCTGTAGAGCAAAAAGTCTATTTAGCTTGCTAAATAGACCGTAGAGTTGTAGAGTTTTCGATCTAGCTTCGTTGGACTATTTACACGGCGAAAAAAACTCGCTAAATAACTCTCGCAGGGAGTGTTTACACGTCTCTAGCGATTATAACATTTACAATTTTTTTTTTTAAGATTAAAAAATATACACATGCCCATGCGACTTAGAGAAGCGCAGGGACCTCTTGCCAAATTGGTGTTGGAAAAATTCAAAGCCGTTTTCTCGGCTAACGTAGGCTTGGAGATAAAATTGTGGATACAATTGTAAAGGGCGAGAAAAATGCCCTTATTCCAGATAATGTGAACGTTTCAATCGTTCCATATTTAAATTGGGCTCCACTTGTATCAACTTACGTCGAGCGCACATTTAGTACATTCAAGGCTTTTCTTCGTGAAAATCGAATGAAAATGATCCCAGAAAACTTCAAAAAACATCTTGTGGTTCAATGTTACTACAACTATACTGATTAAACTTTTATAAGTTAGAAACTCGAAAGGATAAAATAGTCAAAGATTCAAAGTACAAATTTTTCATATAATGAAACTAGTTACTAGCGAACATTTAGTACATTCAAGGCTTTTCTTCGCGAAAATCGAATGAAAATGATGCCAGAAAACTTCAAAAAACATGTTGTGGTTCAATGTTACTACAACTATACAGATCAAACTTTTATAAGTTAGAAACTCGAAAGGATAAAATAGTCAAAGATTCAAAGTACAAATTTTTCATATAATGAAACTAGTTCATAGTTTTTCTCTTCTTTCTTGTAATATACACATTTCTAAAATAAATGTATTTTTATACCCGAGCGCACTTGTGCACAAGGGTATTATAACTTTGTTCACATAACGGTTGTTTGTAACAGGCAAAACGAATCGAGATAGATATAGACAAATGTATACATAAATGATCAGAATGAAAAGAGAAATCGATTAAGCGGTGACTGTCTGTCCGTCCGTCCGTCCGTCCGTCCGTCCGTCCGTCCGTCTGTGCACACGATAACTCGAGTAAAAATTGAGATATCTTAACGAAACTTGGTACGTGGACTTCTTTTGGGCATAGGACGGATGGTATTGAAAATGGGCGAAATCGGGCAATAACCACGCCTACCTCCCATATAACGGTGATTTTCAGAAATACGAAAAGTGCGATATTTTAGTAACTACTGAAGCTAATTCACTCAAAATTGATATTTACAATAATTTTTAGACAAAAAATAAGAATATTGTAAATTTTTGGAAAATGGGCGTAGCCACGCCCACTTATGGTTACATGTGTATATCTTGGTAACCGCTGCACCAATTTCTTCCAAACTTGGCACAGTTGTTGGTCCT
Source organism: Rhagoletis pomonella (assembly GCF_013731165.1). Lineage (NCBI taxonomy): Eukaryota > Metazoa > Arthropoda > Insecta > Diptera > Tephritidae > Rhagoletis > Rhagoletis pomonella. The sequence goes on along the minus strand of NW_023458555.1, from coordinate 55,292,520 downwards.
GCTACAGCATACCAAATGGCCGAAAATTTTTAAAATGCGACAATAACCACGCCCACATCCCATATAACGGTAATTTAGAAAAATACGAAATCCTCGATAAATCAGTAAATATTAAAGCTAATTTATTCAAAGTTGATGGTTGCAACAATTTTTTACCAAGAAATATGCTTATGATACAATTTTGGAAAATGGGCGTGGCACCGCCCACTTATGATCACATATATGTATCTCGCTAACGGTTCTAGCAATTTGAACCAATCTCGGTATGGTTATTGTGCTTGCCACGTAAAAGCAAAGCGTTGAAAATTATTGAAATCGGACTAAAATTACGACCGCTTTTCATATAACGGTATATTTCAGAAATGCTTGAAACTGCAATATTTCGAAATTTAAGGACGCTAATTTACTTAAAATTTATACACCCCGGCTTATCGTGTAGCGGTAGCTTTCGGAAAGGTGGAAAACATATATTTAATAATTGCGCCGGGTATTTAATGTTCGGCTCCGCCCGAACTTAGACTTTCTTACTTGATTGATTGTTCTTTGTATTTTCTGTCTTTTTTTAGTGCCTTATTTTTCTTCTTTTTTTTTGCAATACCTAGTGCCTTTTCCTGCCTTTTTCGCTATTTTGTTTTGCCTTTTTTGCCATACCTAGTAGAGGTTTTCGCCGACAGGCTTTGCGGCGGCGGCGTGGTCAACTTCAAAAAGAACCGGCGGCGGCGGCGACGCCGGCGCTACTACCCATAAGGTAGATTCCAAAGAGCCATGGGGCTACTAATCTTATCATGTCATCAGATTATAATTTTATTTAATTCATTCATTGAGTTAGTCTTAAAATTAAACTATGTTACTTCCTACTTGAATTTAAATATTGAGTGTCTGCCGCTTATGGCGGGGCGAACAGAAGAAAGTCTATGTAGTATTTACATTAGGGTGCCCATCGAAAATGCTTTTTGTTTTTCGAAATCTCAAGCCCCTACTTCCTAATTTGATTCGTTTTTATGAGAAATATTATTGCCTATTTTTGTAAATTTTTTAAAGGTCAGTTAGAGGTCGCGACCTGTCGATTTAGGTCAGAAAATACGATTTTGTAGATTTATGAGTTTTTGGATGACTATTTTTGCTTGGATTTCAAAGCGCGAATATGATCTGAGAAGAGGATATATAGGCCTTTAAAATGGTGTACAATAATCTATTGTCGGACTTGGCTTGTTGGGATTTTTTATCGGGTAAAATGAAAACAAACCATATTTCTCTTAATTTTTTAAATTTTGACCATCAATAATTCCCACAATTTCAAAATATGTAGTACAAGCGTACAAAAAAACGATTTTCGATGGGCATCCTAATATACATACATCTCAATGTATTCTACAAATCCGTATGTAATATTTCAATTTAAAGAAATAAAAATATTTTAAAAAGTTAAGTTATTGGGATAATTTATGTCGTATCCTAAAATTTTTGCAATAAGCTTGTCAACCGTTATGTTAAATTACGGAGTTCTTACGATTTTTTTGCGCGTTATATATTGAAAACAAGGTTGGTCTACTTTTCTCCAAAAGTTCAACACATCAACTCCCACCAGAACGGGCCTTTTTGGCCTACTGTTTGAAAAATGGCTTATAAATGGTTAAAATTTCCACTAAAATATTAAGCGCCAAATTTTTCTAAGCAGAACAGAATGTAATGCAAAATAATAGCAATTTTTACCATAAAGGGGGACTTAAACCCTGTGTAGAAAACGTTGCGATGCGCGGGAGCAAAACCTTCCTGGGGTTTGACCACCACTTGGGAATACTAATGTAATTTTCACACAGCCACCTAGTTCTTGTATACGTCAGTCGGACCCCAGAATAAAGTAACTTACGCATGTAAAAATTAGCAACAAAAGTGTTTTCTTTTTGTTAAAATTCTGTTTAAAATATTAAAAAAAAAAACAGGAAAATCAACTAGTCTTGGTTTTATCTCCAATAATTAAGGAGTTAGATGCAAAAAGGGCGCTTCTGCTAAAACTGCTTTGTGAGATATTGGCGATAAATTTTTGATGTGTTATGTGTTTATGTGTTGTTGTGGTATATAAAAAAGTGGTATTGTTGTAGTATTGACAAAAAAATTGCCTACTCCGGAAAAAATCGTCAGATTACCAGTATTCGACCCTAATTTAACTGTAATAAACGCTTTCAATCGAAAAATGTGTTACCTATGTCTTTTCTGAGTTACGCTTTTTTTGGAAATGTTCAGCGGCCCAAATTATGCAAAAAACCCTCTTTTAAAAATGTAATTTTCATTTCGCAAAATAGTGTTTTTATACGAGTAGTATTTAGTTCCTTCAAACGATGTATTTCAATGTGTATACAGCATTAAAATTTTATACAAAATTCCGTATACCTCTAATACCTAGTGCCTTTTCCTGTCTTTTTCGCTATTTTATTTTGCCTTTTCCAGCCTATTCGTTATTTTATTTTGCCTTTTTTATAGGTTTTTAGGTCCTAAAAATCCGTTCCGTGGTTATACCCATAAAATGTCAACACTATCGATAGTACTATTGATAGTTTTGATTAAAAAGTCCAAAAACCAAACATAACAACTTTTATTGAAAATGATATCAGAATTGCTAAAATAAGTATGTCGATATTTTTGTTAAGGAACAAAAGTTTATCAGCATGTGCGCCCAAATATGCAAGGAAAGCTTAACGTCGAAAAGCTGCATCACAACAGACAGCCAATGCTTTCGCTACTCTACTCTCACACCTGCTCTCAGAGAGCACTCTTCAACAAACCGACATATGCTAGCAGTGAAACCACATTTCCCGCTCATTAAGTACCGCCGCCGAAGAAGTAGTCGGATTTCAGCGAGCCCGAAAGAACAACTGGTACGATGAGGAGTGTCAGGAAGCTGCAGAGAAAAAAGATGCC
>NW_023458555.1:55261248-55289201 GCF_013731165.1 Rhagoletis pomonella | reverse complement strand
GGCGCAGAAGCATGGACAATGACAACATCCGATGAGGCGGCTCTTGGAGTGTTTGAGAGAAAGATTTTGCGGAAGATTTACGGGCCTTTACGCGTTGGCGACGGCGAGTACCGCAGACGATGGAACGATGAGCTGTATGAGCTTTACAACGATATGGACATAGTGCAGCGAATTAAAATACAGCGGCTCCGCTGGCTTGGTCATTTCGTTCGAATGGACACCGACGCTCCAGCTCTGAAAGTATTCAACTCGGAACACGCTGGTGGTAGCAGAGGAAGAGGGAGGCCCCCACTGCTATGGAAAGATCAGGTGGAGAAGGACTTGGCTTCACTTGGCGTTTCCAATTGGCGTCAGTTGGCACAGAGGAGAAACGACTGGCGTGCTTTACTGAACTCGGCCAAAATCGCTTATGCGGTTACAGCGCCAGAAAAGAAGAAGAAGAGAACAAAAGTTTATCAACGATTTTTGGCTTCAAGTAGCATTTGCGCTCTGAAATATGTATATTGCTGAATAATGTATGTATGAGTGAAAGCTATCGATAGTGCTTCCAAAACCATCGATGTTTTCGATAGTCAAAAACCATCGATACTATCTAGTTAGGGTTGCCAGATTTTTTATGCGCGAAATCAGTACGTTCGACTTTTTCATGTTAAAAAAATCAGTACTTTTCAGTACATTTTTACTCAAAGCATAATTATGAATGTAAGTAACATATAATAAGGGTTTGAAAAACTGTCAGCACAGCAGCAACAGCTCTTTTATTTTTTCCTTTGCGAAGTTGCCGTACAATCAGTAATTCCATACATAAAGTCCACTGTAAAGTTAGTTGCAGCATATTGACATAATTTTCAATGCGATATCTGTAAAAAATTGCAACAAACTTTACAGTGGACTTTATTTTGACTATGACTACGGGCCAATCACTTTAATCCTATTTTTAGCTAATTTAAAAAAGGTAAATTAGATGAAGTCAGTGAACTTCCTATTCTTCTTAAACGGAATCGCTATATCTATAAATTATTTTATACTTTTTAGTTCTTATTGTAATAAAAGAGTGTTTATAGTTTTTTAACTATAATTTTATTTTCTACTTTTTAGTTTTTTGAAATCTTGCAATTAATATTATACTGTCTGTATATTTCTCACTCTGTCCATTTCTTTCAATGTGAAGAAAATTTTCCGCACCCTGCTTTTTAGCTACACTTTTTACCTAACGTGCTAGATTTGACCTTAACAAACAAATTTTTCAATGTATTTCAATTAAATAGGTAAGACACATATTCTGAATATAAACCAAATCGGAGCACAGATGCCGATTTTTCAATTATATACCACATAACTGCCAAAATTTTTTGTGTAGTTATTTCTTTTCATGTAAGCAATATGCATTTGAAATGTGAACTTAATCGGATCATAAATACGGTTTTCCAAATATCTCGACTCCTGCGCCACCTATCAGCAAAATTTTTTGCGAATTTATTTCTTTTCACGCAAGTAATATATGTTCTAAATATGAACCAGATCAGACTATAAATTTGGGTTTTACAAACATCTCGACTCCTGCGCCACCTAGCGGCAACATTTTTTTTTTTGATTTATTTCTTTTCATATAAGTAATATATGTTCCAAATATGAACCAAATCAGACTATAAATGCGGGTTTTACAAATATCTCGACTCCTGCGCCACCTAGCGGATTAAGTCATCTTTTATATTGCATTGCCCTCGCGTACTGAGCTAAGTTTGAAGTTTCAAGTCTGTAGCTCATCGGCAAGTTTGTTAAATATTGACTGCAAAGTTCCAGGACATACAAAGATACATACATACATACATACAAGTGAAGTTAAATAAAAGCTTGTAAAAATTAGATAATTTCCATTTTCAGTGTTTAAATAGTCAAAGAATTCTATACATTTCATTTTGAAATTAATTTTAATTTGAATTTCACTTTCAAAAAGTATAATTAAAAAAAAAATAAAAAATTTCTTATTATTAAAATGAAAATTATTTTCGAGATAACTAACAACACTCGACAAAACAATGTCCGCCTTCTTTTTAAATAATTTAAGCTTAAGAAAGTCCTAAAGTATTTTGTTTGAACTGAAAATTCAGTACAAATTTTGAAAAATCAGGACATTAGCGTACTGATTGAAAAAGTGAATAAAATCAGTACAAGAGTTGAAAAATCAGGACTATACTGATAAAATCAGTACGTCTGGCAACCGTATATCTAGTTTGCAATAGCGCTGCAAAACTATCGATTGTACTATCGATAGTTTTATTTTTGGAAACACATCGATTATTTTCTGGAGATAGTCGATAGTTTCGATAGTGCCAGTGCAGTGAAATTTTATGATCTTTTCTTAAATAAGTCACGATGTAAATTTAACTAAGGAAAATATTTAGAATTTCACGTTTAAGATGTGATATTTATATTTACATATGGGAAATATTTACATTTACATATGTACATATGTATATATTATACACATTTTGTTCGGAGTTGAAGTTTCGCTACATATACAACACGGTATTATACGATACTATCGAAAATATCGATAGTATTTTTCAAACTATCGAATGGCGTCACTACCGATAGTTTTGCAGCTCTAGTTTGAAACAAACATGAAGAAAATGTCTATTATCGATTTTTCGCCATTTACAAATTTTGGTTTTCAACTAATGATCTGATTGATAAAAAAAATTACGAATTTAGTTTTTTGAATTTTTAAAATTTGTAACAATACTGACCCGTTGGTTGTGCTTATAAAATTTTTTATATGAAGTATTTAAAGATACCAAAAGCGGAATGACTGTAACAAAATCTTGGCCGCTGGTCAGTGTACTTACGTTTTCATTAACTACGCGCTGCTTTATCCATTCATTTTCTAAGCTAGTTTCCAATGATACTGAATCCATGCAACGTCTGCGACAGAAGTTTCTGGCTGTCAACCAATCTTCTTCCACGCCTTTCAATTGAGGATCGCGCCAAGAAAAGAAGTAGCTGCAGAAAAGAAAAATGAAGAGAAGTTAAGATTTTTTCAGGGATCAAAAATAATGATTTTTTTTTCATTTGAATGAAATGGTTGCGCAAAATGTCTATCTTTAATTTATTTTGGTCGCGGAACGAATATAAGTGAGAATATCCAATATATCAATGGTTATCAATAACCGTTATCGTATGCTTTTTAGTTATCATACCCAAAAAAAATTTGTCTTATAGAAATTATAATACCGGTTGAAACTAGCACGATATTTTTTATTCTTGTTGTCCCCTTTTGTTTTAGCATATCTAATGAAGGACTAAAACGATAATAAAAGCTAGTCGCTTTTTAAAAATCAAAAATAATAAAATTCGCTTCGCATGAGATTCGAATCGCGGTGCACAGTGATGCTAGGCGACACTCTATCTGTTTGCCAACGCCACATATAAAATCTCGTTGCTTAAGCTGATGCTTGTACCCAAACGAGATTAATCTAGGAACAGTTGAGAGATTAATGGCATAATTTTTTGTAAGGAATGTATAATTCAGTTTTTTTTTAAACTGCAAGTGCTGAAAAAGCAGGAAACAAGTTTTAGTGATTGCATACATTTCAAAATACTGTTAATTTTTCTGTTTAACTTTCTATCTCTTGAATCATTGTTTCATCACATATACTTACAACTTTCTTATATGCAACAATAATTGTGTAAAGCTTGATTTTAATTAAACATAACTAGTTAAAAAAGATTGAATTAAAGTAACGAAGTGGGATAGTTAAAATAATCCCCTGATGAGATAGTTACTAAAAAAAAGATTTCTCAGCCGGCCCCAGGATTCGATCATAGAACTTTCAGAATGGTGATTTGACACTCTGGCCGCATATCTCAAAAGTATTAAATACAATACTCCAACTACATGGATACCTAGCTAACGCGATCTTCTTTCTCCAATTCAAAAATGTTTGTCTAGTGAAAATAGAAAATGAACATACATAAGTCTTGAAAAATTTCCAAATTTTTAAGTCGCAAAAGGGTATTGACGGAAGTAAAAAATGAAAAGTGAGTAGCAGTGGCGGATACACGGGGGGATTTTGGGGGTTAGAACTTCGTCAACTGAAAAATGTATATCTTTGTGAATATTCATAGATGCTAGACAGTTGAGCCTTTCTTGACATGTCGTATTTCTCAAGTAGGTTTTAATTCTTTTCAAGCCTGAAAAGCTTCGTTCAGGTGTGGCTATTGAAACGGGAAAAAGTGCCAATATACGTAAGATCTTAAAAACATTCCCAAAAGACGTTGTACTAGCTACTTGTAATGCTTCGAGAGCATTTCGAAAATGTTCGTGTGAAACTCGCTTTTTCCCACATTTTTACCTCCAGAAGAAAGTTTTTTTTCGAGCAGTCGATTACTTTTTCATAGAAAGCAAACAATTCTTCAGTTTTTTTTCGTTAAAATCATACTTTGGAAACAAAACACTAAAATTATTTAAAACTGATTTATGGTTTAGGAACCGGCTTTTCAAATGAGCAATATATGTATCGAGGAAGGGAATGTAAAAAGCAATGCGATAGTATGCCGCGGCGTCTCCGGTTTTCACATTAAAGCGATTCTTTTGGCGACTGCTGTATCGCGGTACTTTGATTTCTGTACCTAGGTTGGTGCATACTTCTTCTACGTGTTCGAAAAGCAAATGAAAGTTTTTTTCTGCATCTTGTCGCATTTCTTCAAATTCCTTTAAAGCGTCGTCGGCTAAGCTCATTATCATACTTGTAATTGCCGGCTAGCAAAGCAACAACAATTTATAAAAAAGCAAATGCTTGGCTGTTGTCGCTGTGCTAACAGTTTTTCAAACCCTGATAATTTCTATAGATATTCGCACGATACAAATAATTTTTACGGTATTTTCCCCGTGACAAATAAAAAGTTTTTTGACAATTGGAAGAAATACAACTTCGAAAGTCTTTTTTTAAACGATTTTTCATATTGCTACGTTAGAGCTGTTGCCGAGAAACTTATGGATACATATACATATACTCAAAAATTGCTCGTTTAATTTCCCGCAAATTTGACAACATCAAGGCGCACGCCACAAATCAGAGGAGAAGCTCGGCCAAACACTAACATATGTGTAAGCGCCAATCTATTATTATTGTTATATGATGATGATGACCCAACTGCTGTTGTTCTTCGACTCCAATGCTTTCAAGAGACTGAGAGACCAGGGCATGAATCACGTAACTTTGAAACGATAGTCGTTCAAACGATGCTGACAAAACGACCTCGTAAAAACACTGATTTATGCATGTGTGTTGCTGTTACGTGTTACTATTACTGTTACGTGAAGCGAAACTGGAATCGAGTTAACATTATTATTTCAAATGTTTTACTAATTCAAAGAGAGGTTTGCTTTTCCATTAAATTATATCACCTGAAAAAGATCAAATGAGATTATAGAACTTAACTTCAGAAATAATAAAATTTATGAAACTAAAATAAAAGTTGATTGACCTTTTTTAATCCAAGTTTAAAAAATCTAAATATACAATCACTAGCTGATAGTCGCAGCAGCCAGAGATAATTTTGATTGTAATAGATATTTTTACAACTAATATAAAAAATGTATACAATGAAATATAATTACTAGGGCGGGTCAATTTGTATTTGGACTATGCGCGTATAGCCCAAAAGAATTATACGTGTAATTCGAAGCAAATTTGCCGAAGAATCCATGGGTCTAAAATCAATTTGGAGTTTGCCAAACTGCGCAAATAGGTTTATTAGCATTTCGCTGTAGCGTCGTAAAGAAAGGCTTATATTCGCAATTTGGCAACTCCACATTGATTTTAGAGCCATTGTTTCATCGGCAAATTCGCTTAGAATTATGCTTTACGCGCATAGTAAAAAAATTTACCCGCCCTGATAATCACACTTTAAATTAGCTCTGATCCAATACTTTTCGTGAAAAATCCCGTAAAACTGGCAAACAGCAAAATTACTCTCTGAAATGAGAGTAAAAAGTGAGTAACAACAAAAAGTACGGGAACAAAAAAAAAAACATTTTTCCCGTAAAAACGTCAACCAGTGATTGCTTGACACTTTTCATGATTTTACCAGAAGAAAAAGTACGGGTAAATCTTGCAACTTCATTCTCTACACAACTTCCTAAAATTCGCTCTCATTTACAGGATTTTGGAACGAGAGCATTTTTCCTGGAACTTCCTGCAAGTTCGGGTAAAATCCTGTAAGTTCATTAAGAACTGGATCAGAGCTATGGTGTATCATCGGACTTATAATTTTATGAGACTATGTCACACTCAATTGTCAATTGTGTAAGCGAAACTTATTATTTTTTAATTCAATGTCAAACCTTCTAAAGTCATTTAATATGTTTTAATAAAATGCCACAGAATTACATATACATATGTAAGCATACTCAATGTTAGTCACCCTGTGACATTCCCACGTTCTAATTCATATACATACATACGTCAAAATTCAGAATGATAGAATACAAATCGGTAAAAACCAAAGTAGCGGTATCCCTGATGGCACCACCATTGTTTTTCATTGTGCTGTAAATTTCCTCATCACTACCGAATATTCTGGAAAATTATCTTACCATCATTGGCGAAGAAAATATCGACGAGAGTAGACGTGCCAGACCAAATACAGTGTTGAAACGCGCGCAATTAAGCGTGCCTAGTAGAAGTTCAAATATTTAAGCATTTTATATTGCAATTTATTTTAAATAAACACCAACTACAAGCGTCAATCTACGCCAATCGTCTTATCATTTCTACAGCTTTCAACATTATATTTGGTACGTCTGCGAGGAACAAAATTGAGTCAACACTTGCTGGTACGTCTGCGAGGAACAAAATCGAGTTTGCAAAATTTGTGGTACGTTTTTGAGGAACAGTATTGAGTTTTACAACTTTCGGGTGTGTCACCATGATGTGGGTCTGGAGTTGCATAGTTTCTGGCACGAAACCGGCGCAGTTGTTATAGCTTATTAATACGTCTGCCCGGCATAAGGGGTGCATGTCACGCGAGTCGGATAGTTATTTTCTACGGAGCCGAGTGGTGGAAAGGGTAGCCAGCGAAAGCGAGTCATCGTTTGAAAGTACGATTATGGAGGATTCAGTACGGCTAGCCACAGCGGGTGAAGACCACTTGAACGCTATTATCGCGACTTTAAATGCCTTGCGGGCATCAGTTGAAGAGTTGCGGAACAGAACGCTGGAAAGCCAGAGGGACATCGTGAGGCTACGAGAAGAAATGCAACCACAAAGTGAAGAAAATGTAACTGTACATCCAGCACCAAGCGAGGTAAGACACACAGTTGTGCCAGCCAGATTTGGCGGTAAAATTATACGGCTTGCCAACGTTTAGCTGCAATGCCGAAGAGTGGCCTCTGTTCGTAACCAACTTTAATGAAACTACGCAGGCATTTAGCTACAATAATCGACAAAATTTAATGCGTTTACAAAAGTGCTTGGTGGGGCCAGCAAAAGAAGCAGTGGCATCAATGTTAATTTACCCTGACGACGTGCCAAATGTGTTGAACGAGTTGGAGTTTAGGTTCGGTAGGCCCGACATTTTAGTAAAATAGCAGCTTAGTAAATTACAATAACTCCCGACTATAGTCGATCACAAGCCTGAGCAGATAGTGTCATTTTCTACCAAGGTGCGTAATGTGGTAGCGTTTTTGAAATTGGCGAAGTGTGACCAGCACTTATCGAACGTTTGCTTACTAGAGCAAATGATTTGCCCCCGAACAAGCAGTTCGACTGGGCCAAGCATGTCGCTACGCTGAATAGGTACCCCACAGTAGAAGATTTTTCTGCATGGCTTAGTGACTTGGCTAGAGTTGTTTGTTTGATGCCGGCTGCCAACACAAATATTTACAAGCATAATTGCCGTCTTGTACAGCAGACGTCCAAGCAGCTATTTAAAATTCTTCCGGTTAACCTTTATGGGCCGAATGGTAAATACAAAGTTTTGCAATGTTCGATGAAGGGTCAGCGATCACAATAATAGAAGACGAGACTGCTAAGAGCATTGGGCTTAAGGGTCACCGTCAACCCCTTACGCTCCAGTGGTACAACGACAGGGTCGTGACCGAGGAATCATTCAAGGTAACCTTTGAAATTGTTAGCTGTTGCGATAATACTAGATTTTCATTGAAAATCGTACATACGGTAAAAAATCTGAATTTACCTAAGCAGTCTTTTGCTAAAGAAGATTTCTACCATTTAAGAGACCTGCCATTGCAAGACTACAGCATGGCGAAACCTGTTTTGTTGTTCGGTTTAAATGAAGCATATTTAGGTATCAGCTCGAGTACCGTTCTGGCTGACCATGAAAGTCCGGTGGCTATCAAAACGTCATTGGGTTGGGTGGTGTATGGTCCGACCAAGTTTGTGTCAACGACAGGCTTGCGAATGTTGCACGTGCGAGAATGCCAACAGCTACACCAACTGGTTTTAAACTATTTCGAAACGGATAACTTAGGCATAAGCCCAGTTACAGAGAAGTTCGAGACCGACGCAGAGAAGCAAGCAAACGCTTTATTGAAGTCAACAATGCGGCAATTAGGTAATCGCTACGAGGTCGGGGTTCTGTGGAAAACCTTTCCACCTCAGCTTCCACGCAGCCGAGAGATGGCGGTAAAGCGTTTGTTATCGATTGAAAGGAGGATGAGCCGTGACCAAGAGTTTGCACTCCGGTATAAGCGTGAAATAGCCAAGTATGTGGAAAAAGGGTAAGCCAGAGAGGTAACCGATGAAGAGCTCAATGCGTCAGATCCTCAAATCTGGTATCTGCCGCACTTCGCTGTTTTCAACCCGAATAAACCTACCAAGCTTCGCATAGTTTTCGACGCCGCAGCCTCAGTCAATGGAGTGTGACTGAATTCAGCTTTGCTGAAAGGCCCCGAGCAAGCACAACCGCCACTACGCATATTGTTACAGTTAAGACAAGGGTAGATCGGAGTTGCGGCAGATATCATAGAGATGTTCTCACAAATAAAGGTACGACCGATAGATCAACACGCACAACGGTATTTATGGCGGAACGGGCACTCCAACGAACCTATACAAGAGTATTTGATGACAACGATGATTTTCGGTGCAGTTTGCTCACCGCGTATCGCCGATAGGGATGCAAATTTTCAGAGCCAACATCGATACATCGATATTTCGATGTATCGTAAACATTAACATCGATGCCGAAAAAAATCGCCCTAAACCTACAGATACATCGATATTTTCCGATGTTTCTCTTTTTTAATAAGTATATTTCAGGTACTTCATGATTTGCAGGTTTTTACAGGAAGCTGTTAACGTACGCCAACTTCCATAAGGTTTATTAATGGCGAAAACCGCTTTACTTGTAAAACCTGCAAATCCTGAAATACCTGGAACTGACTTGTTAAAATTTCAAGAAATACCTAGTTTCCATCTAAACTGCTACATTGTTAACATTTCAATGGGTGGTTTTTTGAATTTAATTAGATTTCCTTCCAATGTCATAATAGATTTGCTGTTTACGCGCAGATAATACTTACACTCACCTTAAGTCGTATTGAAATACTGTAACTACGTCATGGAAATCGCCTATGTTCAACGTTGCCGATTGCTTTTATTAAGTGCATGGCTGCCACCACCCGTAATACGCTCACCCAAAAGGGCTCTGTCCCATGGTCAGTAATTATCACGATATTTGGATCGCGATCGATATTGATGGATTGATGGATCGCGCACGAATGCTACATGTTCAATATTTATCGCGTCAGTATTTGCATATTTTTTTTTGCTGAACGCTTATTATGACGCAAGAAACTATTTTTATTTTGTACGTATAATTAACAGATAATGCATTCCACAATTATTTTAAGATTTGTTAAATTTGTTTTGAAAGATTTTAAGCCCCGAGAGTGAAGGCAGGGCCGATGTTTACATTATGAGAGTAAAAGATGTACTGAAGAAATGTATGGATCGCGTTTTGAAAGTGCTACACGTTCAATATTTATTGACGGTATTGCGATCCGCGATCCAGATTTCAAAATTTTTAGAAATTTTGCGATATGGATCACGATCCATCAATACTGCATACTACACCGTCAATAAATATCGCGATACTTGGATCACGTCAATAAATACTGACCGTGTGACAGAGCCCAAAGAATATAACACAAAGATGTGAACGTAATGGCAATTTTGAACCGAAACTAAAGTCGATGTTTAAAACATCGTTAAAATTGACGTCGATATATCGCCAATTTTTCGATGTTGAGTAATTTTCAAATATCGATGGTAAACATCGGTTTTTTACCCGATGTTATCGATGTTTCAGAAACATCGATGCATCGTTTGCATCTCTAATCGCCGAGCGCGTGAAGAATAAAAACGCCGAAAGATTTGAAACAGAATTCCCGAAAGCGGCATTTGCCATAATAAATAACCACTACATGGATGACCTGGTTGCCAGTTTTGATGATGCACACGAAGCCATTACAGTCTGCCAACAGATTATAAACATCAATTTGGAAGCAGGTTTCGAATTAAGAGATTTCATATCCAACTGCAGTAACGTAGAGAGAGCGTTGAACAAAACACCACCAACAACGCGTGAATCAATTAACATAACATGGAACGCAGTGAAACCGCCGAAAAGGTCCTCGGCATGTACTGGAACACCAAAGAAGACGCATTCGAGTTCCATACGAAGTTTCATCACGTACCGCAATCAGTGCTTTCTAGTGAGCGAGCTCCTACGAAACGGGAGTTACTCAGCATCGTAACAGCAGTTTTCGACCCATTTGGGCTATTGGCGAATTTCTTAATCTCTTCGAAAATTATGGTGCAAGAAACCTGGAGGCAAGGCGTCAACTGGGACGAAGCTCTTTCTGTAGATCTGACAGCGAAATGGATACCCTGGTGGAAAGAGTTTCAGCGCATCAGAAATTTTCATATTCCATGGTGCTACTCGGCCAATATCTCATGTAGCAGCAACATAGAACTGCACATCTTTGTCGACGCTAGCCAAGTAGCATTTGCAGCAGTTGGTTACTTACGCGTGGTGCACAACGGCGTAGTGGACGTGACTTTCGTAATGGCCAAAACTCGCACCGCCCCTAATCGCTTAATGTCTATTCCTAGACTTGAGTTGCAAGCAGCAGTACTGGGCACCAGATTAAGTAAGATGTTTGTTAGCTACCACGACTTCAATATCAGCCGCATTCTGTTTTGGAGCTACTCGCAGACTGTATTTCAATTGATTTATTCCTCCGAGAGAAAATACAAGGCCTTCGAGGTCATCGCGTTGCTGAAATCATAAGCGTAACTGTTCCTGAGCAGTGGCGTTGGGTTCCCACTAATAGCAACCCAGCAGACGCAGCTACACGACCGTCAAATCCAACTAGGTTCAATACAGATAACCTCTGCATCAACGGCCCTGAATTCCTTAAGTAGAACGAGCCACTATTGTCGAGCGTCCCGCAGTAATGCTTGAAGAAGTTCAACCTAACCGTCTCCTTTATTGTCAGGCAAGTAAACATTTAATTGATTTTACTACATTTCGTTCATACTTGAAGACAAAACGGATAGTCGCATGGGTGTTACGAGCCAAATTGTTGTTTAATAAAAAGTCAGTCAATATGCGTCTGTCGAATGTACTTACCGCTGCGGAAATTGAAGAAGCAGAAATAATGATCTGTAAAACGGTGCAACAAGAGTGTTTCGCAAGCGAGATTTCGTCGCGTCAGCTTTCAAGACAGAGTGCAGTGTACAGTCTCACACCCTATCTCGACGAAAAGGGTCTTTTGCAATGGTCGCATCGATATGGCAACGTATTTACCTTTCGAGACGCGTCATCCTATTTTATTGCCGGCGAAGCAAATCGTCGCAGAACTATTCGTCAAGCACCATCACGGGAAAGGTCAAACTGTCTTGAATGCAGATTGAGCAAATGGGCAGCTGCCAGCTGACCGCGTTACACCCTATGCACGACCATTTTCTTACACAGGCGTAGACCTCTTTGAGCCTTTTAATGTCGCAATCGGGCGGTGACGAGAGAAGAGGTGGGGTGTTATCTTCACTTGTTTAACTGTAAGAGCAGCGCATATCGAACTAGCCGAGGATCTGTCTACAGACGCATTTATTTTATGCCTAGGAAATTTCATAAGTCGACGGGGGACCCAAGTAAGGATTAGAAGCGACAATGGGACTAATTTCATCGGCGCCCAAAAGGAGTTAAAAAACGCCGAGCAACTATTTGATACAGACCGCATTCAAGAAGAAGCCGCGAACTATAATCAGCCTCATTGCGTATGTCGTAAATTAGGCTAAATTGTACGACTCGTCAACAGTAGCATTGTCTATTGTCGTAATGAAATAAGTAACGACTAAAATCGTCGAAAACTATACAGTGCTGCCAAGTTTTTCCGTTTTAATACACTAGTCGAGTGGAAATTTTAGGCAATGGCGTGGAATTTTCGATACGATTCGACTCTCGAAAAAGACTTGCATTCGACACGACTCTCGCAATGAGGGTGAATATTGAATGGCTATTCAACTGCCCCGCCCATCCCAGTGCAGGCGGTTGCTGGGAGCGTCTTATACGAATTGTTAAATCTCTACTGAACCGAACTCTACGTGAAACAACGCCTAAAGTAGCAACCTTGCAAAGCGTGTTGAGATGACCTTGGCTTGACTTCTAGAAGATCTTGAGGAATCAAGGGCCCTCTATATTCAGATTCAGCACTGAGAAAAACAAACAGATTTTACTTTTATTTTTATTGAATAAATTTCTTGTTCAATTTGACCCTCAAACGACGTCGGATCTGACATAATGGAAGTTAACGGACCTCGGATTCGGGTTCAGCGAGTCTAAAACCCCATATTATTCAATGACCACGAACCTGACGTAATGGGAGCTGACAGACCTCGGACCTCAGCGCATCGAATAACATAGGGATAAAGACGTTTGGTTTAATATGCAGACACTCTTGTTTTTGGAGACCTGTGTAATTAGTATTGAGTTTCATTTTTTGGCTCAACGGAAATAATTATTAGTTGATTTTTTTTGGATCACAAATGACGGTTATTTTATGATTTTTATTTTTTCGCCCAGAGATAATATTTATTATTGGGTTTTATTTTTCCACCTAAAAATAATGATTATGCACAAAATTTAAAAGGCCATAAAGACGCAACCAACTAAAATTTTGACCTGAAAATTTCGGAACTTATCTACATCTATATATAATACGCGAAGGGATTTTTGTCCAGGTCATCAGATCTGTACCGTTGTTCTGGTTTGTACAAATTAGGTGACAAATGAAAGGACTGGGGCTCTAGATGTGCAATAAGGTTCTACCTTTTCGGAAAGAGTCGCCACCTGTTGAACAATTAAACTCTAATTATTTACTAATCAGTGCCATTAGAACCCGCACCGTTTGTTCGATTCTCAAAAATTACGTGTCAAATTAAAGGGCTTGGAATGTAGAGTTGCAATAAGGTTTCACTTTTTCGGAAAGAGTTGCACCCTGTTAAGGATTTAAGCTCAAATTATTAAAAGAGTTAAATCAATTGTTACAATATGGGCATCAACCGAATTGGGTTGCCACAAGTTATATGAAATATTAAAATTGGTTGTCGAATTATAGTTTTAAGAAATATTTAGTTTGACAATTTATAATATTTTTGATGTGTCTGAGGGTTGCCATCAGTTGAAACGGTTAAATTTAAATTATTGAATAACTTAAATGAATTATAAAGAGATTGTTGTCGATCGTAATGGGGTTAAAACCCTTTATTTCTGAGCTATATTTACTGGGGTTGGCACGTGTTTAAAAAATCAAATTGAACTTAGTTCATCAGTTACTTGAAATATTTATGACAACAATTTCATACGAAAGATATTTAAGAAGATTTTAGTTCGAAACTGGTTTTGAATTGAGTTTAATTTAACACAATCTTATGCAATTTTAATATCTGGGTATCAAATCAACGAGTGTTTAGAAATTTGAATTTTGAACGTTTAGAATTTTTTTTGGGTTGCCACCTGTTGAAAAAATTAAATTAAATTATTTAGTAAGTTAACTGCATTGTCCAAATATGGGTATCATTCGAAACGAGTTTCAAAATAATTTATTTCTGATCTGTATTTAAAAGAAATATCTACCACGTCTCTAAAACGTCTCACGATCTAAAATTTTTTTTTGTTGGAAAATGCTTTTAAATAGGCCCACCTGTCTAAAAAGTCGAAGTTTTACTTATACAAGTTAAATGAAATATCGAAATATTAGTGAAAAACGAAAGAGTTTAAGGAAACCTTTAGTTTGGAATACTTTTAATTGCGGTTGCTACCAATTTTTTTTAAGGTCATTATATCTTCATCGTTATTTCGAAATTCCATACTAAGAACTCAAGTTAAATAACTGGGATTGTACATAGATGTGCAATAAGGATTTTGTTTTTTGAAGTTAGGACTTTTTAACGGTATAGAGTGATTGAAAATTTTATGGAAAGAAAAATCGACAACATGCGACACCTCTCTTTACTCAGAAATGTCTTAACATGAATCACTAGGAATATTTTTTGGGGTTTCGAAAAGGTTTTTAAAAAATTAAATTCAATTCAGGCGTTTAAACGCCATGCGGGTTCACTAGTTCCGTTTGTTAGGGTGTCGCTACCTCTAAAAAGGGTGCGTCGGAAATCATACTGGTATACATAGCTCTTGAGTTTTTTGAGTGAAAAAATAAAACTCACTAATAATTATTATCTTTGAACGAAAAAAATATATAAAATAATCATTATTTTTTATCAAAAAATAAATAAAAATAAGATAATAATAATTTCATTTGAGCGAAATATAAAACTCAATTATTAGTTATTATATTTAATCGTTATTGGTTAAAATCGAAAAAAATCATTGTAAATTACAATAGAACATATCGAGCCCTAACCGCCAAAATAACGTAAGCGACATTTTTTTTCAAAATTTTCTTTTTGAAGCAGAAATATTCCTAGAGCATCTAGATACATTTCTGCATCAAAAAGAAAATTTTGAAAAAAATTTCGCTTACGTTATTTTGGCGGTTAGGGCTCGATATGAACACAAATACGTGATAGGTTAAATTGTATTACAAGGATCACAACTTCTTGATTTTTTTGGTTAAAATTTAAAAGATAATGATTATTTTACATTCCTGTATAAGAAACTTATTTGTAAGAAACATGAAAAATTATCAGAATTGTTTCATTCTTTTATTAAAAGGACGCGCATAATTTTATAAAGGTAGACAATTCAACATTTTTTTTTTTGCTTCATGAGAAAAACGTCACCATGGGTAAAGTGGAGTAGTGTAGTAAGTTTCAAATCGTAGTGGATCTAGTAAACTTCTAACCCTGCTCAGGACTAAGTTTTTTGATTCGCTGAGCAAAGTGGAAATGAGTAAAGTTTCAAACAATGCAAACTCTCATTGAATGGCGACACAAAATAATGATTTTCTTTGCAAATTTTAGCGCTGCGAATTTTGTATCTGAGAATGGACGGTTTTTATTTTTTTAGTTTAAGTACCATAACTGTGTGTCTAGCATTTTGAAATCAGCACTTTGCATATATAAAGAATTTTATCGAAAATTTGCTATGTTTATAAGGATTTTTAGAGCAAACATAAAATACGTGCGCACAATAAAAGTATGAGAGTTGTACTTCTAATTATCTGTGATTATCACTGTTCACCCAACAATTTTGTTTCAAACTAAGTCTTAACAAGCCACATTTTTATTTAAAACATTTCTACACTTCTCAATTTGTTAGCACGTATGATTATTTTAAAACCTTATTATGCAATCCTTTATATTCTAATATTTGTAATTTTGTGTTAATTGATTAGATATTTCCTCAGCCACTACGTGCCACTTTTCTATCCATTACTCACCCTTTGCCATCGGGTGTCTTTTCGTGAATAATCCTTTGAGCGCACAATTGTGGATTAGGGGGATCCAACACGCGTCCATTCGAAAATTGTGCAGAGCTTAGACTCACAATGCTAATTAAGCAAATTCCGGCAAATACGAACACTTTCATTTTACCACAGTATTATTTTTTTTTGTCTAAGTAATTTCTATTTACACAACACTTTCGTTTTCGTTTCAGTCAGTCGCGAGCACCACCACAACCGTATTTTTCTAAGTGACATGAAATTTTTTATGCTACCTTGCTTTATATACGACCTGCGGCAGTAAGTCGAATGGTGGTACTGAGTGGATAACTTAGTGAGTGCGTTACTCTGTCACTTGGCCTCCAACAAGTCTTGGCTCGCTCAAATGTTAATTGAGTTTTGAGATTGTTTTGACTGCAGTCGCATGCTTTGCTATGGCCATATTTATTGCTGGTTTGAGAAATTACAACGTGAGGCGACTACCTGACACGTTCATAACATTGAGTGGATTTGCTGGACAGTGTTGGTTGTTTGCGATTATCGGCGGCTCAAAAATATTAATGAGAACACCAAAAATGTGAAAAAGGAAAAACCTAAGTAAACGAAGAAGGAAAGAACGGCTAAGTTTATTTAAGTACGTGATTATCGCTTCTTATTTGTTAAGTTTTTTTTTTAATGCTGAAAAATAGCTACTTGTGTTCATCATCCGGCTCCACACTTGTAAACATTTAGACTTACGTGCGTATATATGTATGTATGTATGTATGTAGATGTCAATATGTGTTGGCTTCCCGTTCAATGTGAGAGTAGAATACCAATTTATTTTAACAAAATTCTTTATGTTAAATGCGTGAGGCAAAATTTACTTTATTCAATAACTCAAAATAAATACATTATAGTTCTTGATACTTCGTTCTATGCCGGTTTAGCACTAGCCGATTTGTTGAACTGCAACAAAATCTCTTTTATATTTCTAATTGCTGTGTTGTTGCATGCAGCAATATATTTTTATATATGTATATGGGTCATTCCATACAATATTTACACCTCAATATTTTTTTTGGGATGCAGTATATTTTTTACATTTTTTATCGAAAAAAATAAGACACCTATTTTTTTATTTCGTCATGATATTCGAAAATCTCGAAAAATTGTTTGCAGTTAATAAACTATTTGTCGGAGAAAATCAGTTAAGGTATCAAAATGTGCGCAATTATCTCGGCTTTCCATGAGAGTGTGAGACAGGTTAAAATAAATTTTGCAATAACAATTGGATTTTTTAATTCTTTATTTTTTTCATTAACTTCATCATGTTTGATTTTTATTTTTTTCAACCTGAATAGTTGTCAGACTTAATCGGGTAAGCTGTAAAAATTTGCGAATGGAAATACCAAAACTGTAGAAGTTACGAGTTTTTTCATACCAGGTTGAAGTTAATGAAAAAAATAAAAAATAAGAAAGTGCCAATTTTTATTGCAAATCAGTTAAGGTATCAAAATGTGCGCAATTACCTCGGCTTTCCATGAGAGTATGAGACAGATCAAAATAAATTTTGCAATAGAAACTGTAATTTTTTTATTTTTTTCATTAACTTCATCATTTTTGATTTTTAATTTTTTCAACCTGAATAGTTGTCACACTTTATCGGGTAAGCTGTAAAAATTTGAGAATGGAGACACCAAAACTTTAGTATGTATAAACTTTACGTACGCAGGTATGAAAAACTCGTAACTTCCACACTTTTGGTGTTTCAATTCTCAAATTTTTACAGCATACTCCAAAAATTTTGACAACTATTCAGGTTGAAAAAATAAAGATCAAACATGATGAAGTTAATAAAAAAATAAAAAATGCGATTTTTTAATGCAAACATTTTTTAATTTTAATCTATCTTACATTCTTATGGAAAGCCGCGCTAATTACGCATATTTACCTTACCTCTACTGATTTTCTCCGACAAATAGTTTATTAATTGCAAACAATTGAAAAAAGATACTTCCCCGTGAGTTAAAAATTTCGGGAGTTTTTTCGAGATTTTCGAATATCATGACGAAATAAAATAATAGGTGTCTTCTTTTTTTCGATAAAGAATGCAAAAAAATATATTTCACCTCCAAAAAAATATTAAGGTGTAAATATTGTATGGGATGACCCATATACATATCTACATACCGTATCTTTAGTATAAATTTGAAGTTGTAATATTGTTTAGCTAAAGCACTTTATTTGGTATTCCTACAAGTGATGAAGCTTGTTGCGAACACCGGAATAAGATTGTTGTAATGATAATAAGGAGGGGCATAAATGACAATATTTTCTTAAATGTGTGGCGTTCAACTTACATATCGTCGTTTAAAGTGCAAAACCGCGTATCAACAAAATGCAAAACCGCTTATCAGCAAAATGCAAAACCGCGTGTGTGAAGTTGTAGAAATTATTTTCTAGAGCGTAAAAACACTCATATTTCAAAATGGTTCTCTTTTTTATAAAGCAATCGCATTTCTGGCTAGTATATTTCAGGACGAATGGATAAGGATTGAGCCAAGAGCTTGTGTGAGCAAATCCAATTTTTGGCAGCCAATGTCAGTTACGCGGTCTTGCAGAATGACGATACGCGGTTTTGTACTTTAAACGACGATATGTATGTACATGCATACATATCTTCCAGTGTTTTTGGTGCCACCTGAGTGTTGAATACCTAATTGGCCCTATGTCGCGTTGTCACTGAGGAAATTTTCTCAGACAAGTTTGCCTCAATTTATTGAGATCCCCTGCTTGGCTTTGAGCATCTTGGTGGCAAATATTTACTTGCGTTACGGTATGTACATTGTACATATTTATGAATGCATGTAGATACGAAGTTTGTGATTCCATGACAACTTTTGCCTTTGAGCGCTTAAGTTACGCAATTTTGTCGATGCTTCACTTTGGTTTCGAACACTTTAGACCAGAGCTTCTTAAACTGTGTTCCGCGTAGAAAAGTCACGGGGGTTCCGCGAGATCAATAAGCACGGGGGTCGGTTTGAGTTGCACACAGAAAGAAAAGTTCTATAAACAGCTTGACCGAGACGCAATTATTTATTTTTAAGTATGCATACAGATGTGCTTGTAGGTGGTATGATTGCCGTACTGAGTGCCATACCTACATAAGAGCTTGCGTTTGCTACCTTGTTTTTTTCTAACCGGTATGTGTTGTTGGCCGCTGTAGCCAAAGAATTATATAAAACTTTCTACAAGGAACGCGATGAATTGCCAAATGAAATGTGAAATGTCATAACTAGGAAATTGGTAAATCACCTAGAATCTCAAATTGTTTTTCGGATGGTAGTAGTAATATCGGTTTGGACATTCAGACCTTATATCGAACTACTATTTTATACAATAGTTAACAGTGAAACAATTTCATTATTCACATTAAAATATAAAGTATGTATACTATTTCTATTTAGTAAAAGTTTTTATTCATATTTAAATTGCACTGCCTTCGATTTTTATTAATTTGATATGGGGTTCCTTGAAGTGAAAGGTGATTTGTAAGGGTTCCATCATCTTAAAAGTTTAAGAACCCCTGCTTTAGACAACAATTGAACAAGCCAAGAAAAAATTATATGTAAATAAGTGCGTCTCTGGGTCTGCATAAAAGTGCGTGATTATACACTCATACACACAGTTATTGCAAGTAAAATTGGTTCACTCCAAAAGGCTTTCATGTTAAATAAATTTTGTTATTTTTTTTTTATAAACATTCGGCTCATAAAGTTTCTACAAACTACCGTTATTAATTGAGCTTTTTTTAACGGTCTCGCGCATTTTCTTCCATACAATGTGTGATTGAATTAATTTTTGTCAGAAATCAACGGTAATTTGTAGATATTTCAAACTTGCATCTTATTCTACTGAAATTCAGTGGGCTGCAAAATAGCATACCCGAACATTCCAAAAGATCCTGATAAAAGAGTTGAAAATTTTCATGAAAATTATTGGATAGTTTATCATTTTCCTAGTTTCTTTAAAAAATTTTGGATTTTGGTTTTTATGCTTATTGTTGTGCTATGAACCAAATTTAAAAAAATACCTAACATTTTTTAACATGAATGACTCCGGCGACATTAACACTTTTTTATTTGTAGAGTGGGCCATTTTGACTGGCTGCAACTATGTATATTAAGGGCGCCCTTATTTTTACAAATCCAAATTTCCACGGGCGCCGCACAGTGTGCTTCTTCAGCACTCCATGCGATTAATCGTAGCGCTTTCGACAGAGGCAACATTTTGATATGAAACAAAGGGTTGAAAGCTTATGTTATTCCCTTTCAGGGAAAAATACTACCATTGACCCATAATTACTTCTTGACCTTAAAAAAATTTGTCAAAAATAGTGTTCTTCGAAAAAAACATGCAAAATTCACCGGATTTGTTCCAACAATTTTTTTTGTCTGTTTTATTATTTTTATATTAAGGATTTTGTGACGAGAAACACGATTCCAATTTAAAAAATGCATTTTTGGGTGCATTTTGTTTTTATTTGCATGTAGCTGTGCATCCTTCTCACAATTTTTTATCACACGAAGAACAAGCACGCTATAGTACTATTAAAGATCTTTAATTTGAGCCATGGTGGAAATCTTTAGACCCTCTGAGAGCCAGGTTATAACAATTTTAAACCAAACATCGAATCTGCTGTACGAGATTTTACTCGGAAATTAGAAGTAAAAATGCATAAATGTCGAATGAAATTTCGAAGTTTATCTTCAAAATCGTTATAATATGGCTCTCAAAAGGCCTAGAGACCTTGGCTCGAATTATAGGTCTTGAATAGCACTAAAACGCACTTCGAGTGATATAAAATTGTGTGACGGATGCACAGCTGCGTGCAAATAAAAAAGTGCATTACATAATGCATTTTTCTAAATGAAGTGTTAGATTATTCGTCGTTTTTTTAACAGTGGAATCGTGTTTCTCGTCTCAAAATCTATAATCTTATATATAACAAGTAATTTTTAAGCAAAAAACAAAACCGACTTTAATTCTCATATAATCCAGTTATTGGGTCTAAGAAAATTAGTATGGGATCACCCTTGAGGTACCACCTTTCCGATGAAAGAAGAATTATCGAAATCGGTAGCATACATAAAAAAAATATATATGTATGCCAGACCTATTACAGATTCCGAGTGAATTCCCGTCGTGAAAAAATCTCCTGTCACGAATTCGGGAGAAATGTTATCAGAAATTCCGATGCATTCATAGTTAGTGCTGCTTTTGGTTTTCGTTTGTTTTTTATGTTTTGGTTTGATAGTTCTAAATCAAAAGAAAATAAATGACAATAAACTAACTCGAAATCAGTGATACCATTCTCACGAATCTCGAATTTGTGGGCGAATTTCGTGATCACGACGGAATTCATGATAGCGATTTCCGACGGAATTGATGATAGGCCTGTATATTCCGACGAACTGATAACATTCTCCTTTTTGTGAAGTCGGTTTAATATAAATGCACGTATTTGGTGTGACCTTATAACTTGAGAACGGCTTCTCTGAATTCCACCAAATTTATACGGCATATTTGTGATATCATGCAGATGCAGATGGTTTGCGGCACTAAAATTTTCATGTTGTATATCTCTTGAAATATTTGTGGTAGAGTTCTGGAAATCGGTATAGAGAGAAAATAGGCGGTATTGGAAAAGAGGCGTGGCACCTCCCATCTATATATATACAAATGTTGTGTGTGTGCCTCTAAACTTGAGAACGGCTGCATAGATTTGAACTTTTCTCCTAGATTGTTCAGTGAACAC
Source organism: Rhagoletis pomonella (assembly GCF_013731165.1). Taxonomy (NCBI): domain Eukaryota; kingdom Metazoa; phylum Arthropoda; class Insecta; order Diptera; family Tephritidae; genus Rhagoletis; species Rhagoletis pomonella. Next base: position 55,267,467 of record NW_023458555.1, on the reverse strand, counting down.
CAGGTTTATTTATAATGGAAAAATTTGGAGGTTTGCCACCTGTTTGAAAATTTTAAATATTACACCATGGGTATCAAATTAATGAGGTTTAAGAAAGATTACTGCTGGAAATACTTTTGGGAGGTTTTCCACCTATTTAAAAATTTGAACTCAGTTAAATTGATAAAATAAATGAAATGTGACAATGTGGGTATCAAATTAAAGAAGCTTAAGAAATATAACTGCTGGAAATATTTTTGAGGAGGGTACCACCTATTTGAAAATTTTAACTAAGTTAAATTGGTGAAATAAATGAAATATTGCAATATGGGTATCAAACTGAAGAGTTTTAGGAAGGCTTAAAGTCGAAATTGAATTGATAAAATAAATCACATATTACAACAAAAATACTTTTGAGGAGGGTTGCCACCTGTTTGAAAATTTTAATTTAGTTAAAGTAGTTAAATAAATGAAATATTGCAATGTGGGTATCAAACTAAAGAGTAAGAAAATTTGCAATCGAAAGAGTTTTAGAAGATTTACAGTCGCAAATATGTTTGAGGATATTTGATGTATTTTCTACCATTTTTACCAACAAAGACTGAAAATCTACCAATATTTTGCGGAAAGAAAGCAAAGAGATTTAAATGAACATACGAATTTTGTCATCGAATACACGTTAAATAAAAATGAAAATTTAACTTTAACGGAGAATAATGGTTTGAGCCTCTCTCAATTCAAATTAATACAGGGCCCGAATTGGATGCCTTATCCGCGATCGAATAAAATTTTATACGAATTTTTTTTTGAGCATTCGGTAGTGAGTTTGCTTTTTCAATTCAAATTGAATTGGGGAAGAAATGCTGTTGTTTTATTTCATTCCATTCAAATCGAGTTTCATTCGTGATTCGGGCTCAGTTTTATGAACATATAGGTTTTTTTCGCGCGCTACCAACAACAAAAAAATAAAAATTAACGAGTTTTTTATATTACCGTGTGCCCGGCAATGGCAAACCTCCGAGTGTATTCTACCATGAAAACAGCTTCTCATAAAAGTACAATCGCCTTTCGGTGTCGGCGTTGGTCCCTCCCTTTTGTGTGACAACATTGAAGCGCACGCCACAAAACGGAGGAGGATAATCGGAAAATACAATTTATCCCAAGGCAAATTCATATTAGGTGCTAGCAGGAGTATAAAAACAAAAATTACACTAATAAATTGTACGCACAATGCCATTAAGAATTACAACAAATACATTATTTTGTCATTAAGAACCACCGAGGCGAAAATCTAGCTGTTCCGCTAACACCCTCTTTTCTCATATTTTACCCCCACTTCTACCGAAGTCCGTGCATGGGTTCAATCAATCATATCCAAATTAAAACGTGAGAAGAGAGGCATTTATGATCGCATGATGCAAATGTTAAGATAATAAAAGCTGCAGAACTCAACCACTCTGGTAGAATTTTTTAAAGGGCTTTTAATTTTTGGGGTATGCCGATGACATCGACATCATCGGTAATAAAAACATCGAAGTCTGTTCTGCCTTTTCCACGTTGGATAAAGAAGCAAAGTGATTGGGTCTGGTGATCAACGAGGACAAGACGAAGTATCTGCTGTCATCAAACAAACAGTAAAGAATTTCGATAACTTGGGAACCAGCATAACACCGAAAAAAAATGTCGGCATCGAAATCCGACGCAGAATCACTCTAGCCAACAAGTGTTACTTTGGACTGAATATGCAATTCGGGAGCTGACGCAGAAACTTAAAAAAATACAACATTCGATTAAGCGGCTCTTGGAGTATTCGAGAGAAAGATCTTAGGGGAGATTTAGAGGTCTCTACACGTTGGCGACGGTGAGTACCGCAGACGATGGAACGATGAGCTTAATGAGCTTTACAACGAAATGGACATAGTGCATCAATCAAAACACAGCGGCTCCGTTGGCTCGGGTAGGTCATTCGATTGGGCACCGGCGTTCCAGGTCTGAAAGTATTCAACTATCTATCCGGTGGTTATAGCAGAGGAACAGGGAGGACCACACTGCAATGGAGAGGCCAAGTTGAGAAGGACTTGGTTTCACGTGGCATTTTCGATTTGCGTCAGTGGAAACAGAGAGAAATTACTGGCGTGTTTTGTCGAACTCGGCCAAAATCGCTTATGCGGTTACATCGTCAAATAAGAAGATGAAAATGATAAATAACGGAGTTGGAAGACCTTTCTCTTGGCTGCGCCGGGAGGAACTAGGAAAACATTCCTTGTCAGATTGATTCTGGTAACGTTTCGATAAAAAAAAAATTACATAGCCTTAGCTCTCGCTTCGTCTGGAATAGCGGCGACATTGTTAGCAGCTCTTAAGGTGCCATTGAAATCATCGAAACTCCCGGGTGCAATATTTCCAGAACATCCGGTATGGAAAAGTATAATAAAAATGTAAACTTATTGTTTGGTATGACTGCACGATGGCACATAAAAAATCACTTGAATTCCTTGATGGATCGGTGCGAGATTTGCGTAGAAACATTCAACCATTCGGGGATGCATTGCTCGCAGGAGATTTTACGCAAACATTGCCTGTAACTTCCTGATCTCCACCAGCAGACAAGATAATTGCTTTCCTAAAATATTCAACATTATGACAACACGAATATAGATTGCGAATTTGTATGTTCAGCCACAAAACGATCTATCAGCCGAGGTAATTTCGTGACAATTACTGACTATTGGGAGTTGATGAGAGCTCAGGACGAATTTCATTGCCTCATAACTTTTGTAACATAGAAACATCGAAAGGAGAGCTAATCGAATGAATGCTTCTTAATATTCAAATTAATTATAAGAATCACGATTGGCTCAGTGAACGGGTTATTCTTGCCGCGAAGATTAAGGATGTCTATCAACTCAATAATGATATTCAATCCAGCATTCAAAGTGAGGAAATATCATATACATACGTCGATAAACACAGTTGTGGAAACCGATGAACCAGTTAATTATCCAACGGATATTTTGAACGCGATTGATCTTTCAGGAATGACTCCTCATACTGAAAATGAAAATAGGCGTGCCAATTATCATGTTACGGAATATTAATTAGCCAAAACTCTACAACGGGACGGCATCGCTGTTTAGAAATTGATGAAGAACTAAGTGGAAGCAAAGATTTTAACGTGGCCTTTCAAAGGTGAAGATGTCCTCATCCCTCGCATTCCCATGATTCCGACCGAAACGCCATTTCAATTTAAAAAAGTTTAATTCGCTATTAATAAAGCTCACGGTCAATATTTGGAAAATTATGTGGAGATAAAAAGTACGTAAATTAATTTAAACTAGAGTGCCAGTTACTGTCGAAATTCGACAGTTTTTCTAGTTTTAGAAGCCTTGGAGGGGTTTTCTAACTTAACACGTAGCAAAACTTATACGGTACAAATTAACTAACCGAAAAATCTTCTGCTAAAACGGCACTAAATTTTTTTTTTATCTGAGAAGGTCTTTGGCAGGACTTGGAATTGACCCGATACATTCAAGTTTGTCGATAAATTTCAATGATTTGATACATATCGATAGTTCGATGAATTTCAAGAACACTAAAATTCGATAACTGAACAAAATTCGTTAACTCGACCAATTTCGATAACTGTGAAATTCGATGGCTCGATAAATTTCGATAACTCAAAAATGTAAAAACTTTGGATACCTTTATAAATTTTTACTTTTGACATCTCCACATTTTTTCGAAAACTATCTAAACATTTTGATAACTCGTTACACTCTGTTAAGACGATTAAATTCGATAAGCAGTGATAAATGGATAAGCTTATATAACCTTGAAATTTCGATAAATCGATATATTTTGAAAATTGTAAGTTGAAAGAACTCTATTCATTACGATACCTCGATAAATTTCGTTAAGTCTATAAATAATGATAATTCAATAAATATCGATAACTTGATACATTTCTTTAACTTGGCAAATTTCGTTGATCCCACACGTTTTTATAGCTCGATAACTATCCGTAAATTTGGACAACTAAGTTTCTGTGTCTATAAATTTCGACAACTCAGTAAACATTGATCAGTATGAATAATTCGATTCGTTGCGATAACTTAATAAGTATGGATAAATTTCGATAATTATAAACGTCGATGATTCGATAAATTTCAGTAACCTTTATGGCTGATTTTAATTCGATTCCTATCGGAAAATTTCAACTCTGTTAACCTAATTCCTTTGTATTTCTCATTGTCTCCATTTTCGCCTTTATCTCAATTTTCGTCTTTATCTTCACTTTTGCCTTTTTTTTGTCTTCACCGTTATCACTTGTTTCTTCATCTTCATATTTATCTTTATTTCAAAGTTTAATTTCAAATACGAAGTAAAACAAAATGCCAAACATCTTAAATTGAACAGGTTGCAAAAACAACCATACACAAATATGGAAATTTTTAAACGACGATTTTCAACCAATTTCGAAACTATGAAAACTCTCCTCATCTACAGAAAATTACCTTTCCAACGGTGTTTTTGGTTTTGAAATCGGCAGCTTTACCTTGGTCTACATCTTTGTTTTTATCTTTCACATCTTTGCTTATATCCTTTTCTTTTTGTGTTCACGTAGGTGAGATGAGGTGCGATGACGTGATAAGATGTGACGTGATTTTATGTGATGTGATAGGATGTCATGTCATGTGTTGTCATATCCTCTGATGTCATGTCATATGATGTCATATCATATGATGCCATATCATGTGATGCCACGTCATGTAATACCATGTCATGTCATACGATGTCATATCATGTGATGTCAAGTCATGTGATGTCATGCCATATAATGTGATGCCATATCATATAATGCCATGTCACGTGATATCGTGTGATGTGATATCATATTATGTGATCTAATATCATGTGATGTCTCTTCATATCATGTGATAAAATGTGATGTCATGTAATGTGATCACATTCCATGTTCCGATTAGTATATCGATAACCCTGCTGATAACTGTGTCGATAAAAATACCGATAATGATATCCATAAACATATATACAACGATTGTAAAATCGATTAATTCATCGATAAATATAACAATCATCAGTATCGATTATTGTACATATCGTTAGCAATATAAATGACTAAATCGATAACAAAATCAATTATTTAATCGATTATTATACCGATAACAATATCCATTATTGTATTGATAACAATATCGATTATATTGATTATTACATCGATTACAATATCGGTTATTTAATCAATAACAATATCGATTATTTTATCGATAGCAATATCTATTATTATTCCGATAAAAATATCGAGTTTTTAATCGATAACAATATCGATCTTCATCCTCATCCTTTTCTTCATATTTATCTTTATTTTTGCATATTCCTCTTCACCTTTACCTTAAAGTGTTTAAATTTACTTTGATCTTCGTTTTTGCCTGTATATTTAGGCATCTTTGTTTTTGTTTTTATTCTCAAACCGCTAAACCGCTGAGAACCATTGGCATGTGGATTATTCCCTTTGAACTTGGCAATTTACTCAAAACTAACCAACTGCCGCTAAAGAAGTTTCACTTCATAAATTCAAGAAATTTTCTTACCCTTTCAGTTACCCTAATTCTAATGTATCTGTCATTGCCTCCATTTTCGTCTTTATCTTCACTTTTGCCTTCTTTTTTTTTGATTTCATCGTTATCATTTATTTCTTCATCTTCATATTTATCTTTATTTCAAAGCTTAATTTCAAATGTGAAGTGAAACAACATGCGAAACATGTCAAATTGAACATGTTGCAGCAACATCTATACACAATTCCCAAATGTTTAAACGACGGTTTTGGGCGTAATTTTCAACCAATTGTGAAACCATAAAAACTCTGCTCATCTACGGAAAAATTCCTTTCCAATGGTGTTCTTGGTTTTGAAATCGGTTCGGTAGAATCGCCAAACGAACGGAGACAAAATTTATGTTAGCGTATTAATATATAGATAATTATTCCAATTTAAATATATACAATTTTTTTTTTAATTTCATTTGGAGAAGACCTCAGCCACCATCAGAATCATGGTTTGTAGTAGCTCTGTAAAACATAAATCAATTCATAAACTGTAATAACATGAATTCCGCGTGAATTTCATAAGATTTAAACATGTAACCTCATGAAAATTCCTCGAATTTCGTTTGGAACATTTGTAGTTTCTTTACGGAATTTCAAACGATTTTTGAGGT
>NW_023458555.1:55251664-55256248 GCF_013731165.1 Rhagoletis pomonella | reverse complement strand
ATGTTCACTTTGAGCAAATTGTGACAACTGGTTGGGGAAATCTTCGGTAGATTGGGCAAATCGCTAATTGGGCCCAATTGGGCCAAAATTAGAGCCCAATTGGGAAAAACTTTTGGCTCTGATCGGGCAACCTCAAAAAATTTCCAGCAAGGAAATTTTGTCATAATGGGCAACAATTTTTGTGCCCTCAACTGGCACGAAAATCTGCTAGCATCATATAAGTGCATTTTCAGAAAAAAAATCATAACTCGAAAATGACGAATTTTAGCATATTGCTACTCGTACTGAAAATAGTTTATACTATTCCCCAATAGACAAAAAAGTTTGAGAGAAAAACAGATGTGGCAATTCGAAACAAATCAATTTGAAAAAAATAAAAGTTTTTTTGTTTATAAACAATAATTAATTATTAATAAACAATTACTTATGTTTAGTTCACTAGATCGATTCAGTAGATCAATATCTGCAATTTAAAAAAAAAAATCGTTAAAATCCTTGGTTTTTTGCGGCAGTTATAAACGATTTCATCAAAAGTTGCTATTAAGAGAGGAAAAAAGAAGCGATCGTACTCAAAAAGAAAAAAATTCATTATTCGAAAAATTCGCATTTCTGAGCAAAAAGAAAAAATACGTGTCTCCTTAAATTGTTCAAGGAACCATCCCTGTGACTTTTATCGCAAACTTAAATTCACTTTCCGCCGGCCTGGGTGATTTGAGATGGAATGAGCCCAATGCATGTACCTTTTTTGTTTCTTATAAAAATACAGTTTATACTAAATACATCAGAAAACATAAAAACAAAATTTCTAAACTTTGTGCAAAACTCGAGAAAATGCAATAAATTTGCATACAAATTTGCAGCTTTCTATTCAGACTTTTTTTTAAAAATTTTGAAAATGAAGTTTTGTAGCCCATAAAAATTTAGTTGATTTTTGGTATTATTTTTACTGAGAGTTTCTTAAATACAAACTATGTTCGACATATTTTTGTATGTGGAAGACTCTGTCAGCAAAAAATAAATAATTGCGAAAAATCAACGAAATTTTCTGGTAACTTCAGACTTGCACTTTACTAATTGGCTCAAAAGCCACATTTTCAAAATTTTTCTAAAAGATCTGATTAGAAATTGAAAGAGTCTCCGAGCTAATAATTTTGTATGGCACGGTACTTAATCTAAGTTTCACGAAATAAAAAAATAAATAAATACATGGTGACATAAAAATATCAGTCATTTGTTTCGCTGCTGTGAACTTGTTTCAAAACTTCTGGCTTTTGCTTAATATAATTGTAAAACTCTGTGCATGTCATTTTAACGTATTTAGGTACATACCTATATTAATCATCAACTATTGCTTGTGCAAAACGTGCTAAATTAAAAAAAAAATCGCATATGAAAGAGCACCAACCCAACTCGTAATAAATTTAAATATACAAATTTTAGTACTTAGTATAGAATTATTCAATTGTAATACGCCAATATTAAAATGAAGCTCTTTGCATTTAACGGATGCTTTTTCATAATTAAGTTAAAAAAAAATATTCAAATTCCATGCTGCCTGTAATGGGATTTTAACCCTGACGCTCTGGAAATTAGCAAATTGTGGCAAGCATCTTCGTGCACTGAGCAGACATGCCAATGTGCATTCAAATGTTCGGTTTGATTCAACACCACGTGTGCGTGGTATGAGAGTATTGTTTTTAAATACGAACATTTTAAAACGATAATCAAATAAAAAATATTCATGTTTACTATGCGTTATTCTCCCAATGCGTTATTACAACGCGTTATTACAACGCGTTTTATCTCTCAGTGTAGTAATTTTTATGCAAAATTTGTGCAATCGAATCGAAAACCGGACACTTAAACGAAACCCGGGACATTTTAAGGTTGGACCGGAACACCGGGACAAATAGTCTGAAACCGGGACATGTCCGGGAAAACCGGGACGTCTGGTAGCCCTAATGGAAATATATTGTTAAGATAATCCCCTATATTAACGTTATGTATGTAGATCGTCACTAAGTTACTACGTATACACACATCCAAACTTACGCACTAATATACACACGCACACACACAAATGTATGTATGTATATTAGACTGCATCACCAAAAAAAGTTGCGGTTTTCCGCCAGGATTAGAAAATTTTTTATATTTTAAGACGTTCACCAAAATATTTGGGAAAAATATTAAGATTCAAGTAAGCTGGACCGATTTGAAATACCTCCAAAAATGGAGTTTTTTTATCAATAAAAATAGTTTCGTAAAGAACTTTTTCAGATGACAAAACAGATTAAGCTTAAAAAATCTGCATAAAAATATTTAAAAATCTTTTCAACGGAATCGTAAGAATGATATTTTCGATGCTGTTTTTTTTTACTTTTTTCAAAGATTGATTTACGAAAAAACTTGAATAACAGGGGCAAAACTATTCTGATTTAGGCCTATGGGATCTCAGTAGAAAGGTATTTTCACACTGTTTCTATTTCTGTCCAAACAAAAAGTCATTCGTGTTCCAATTTTTTTTTTTCAAATACCAACACATCTTAATTCAACTTTGAATGACCTTCGTTCATCCTACCTTCCTCTTTCATCCTTTGAATGATTTTATTAGTAAAGAAATATAAAGGGTGAGAAAATACCTTTCCACCGACACCTCTCAGGTCTAAATCAGAAGAGTTTAGGCTCAGTTATTCAAGTTTTTCTTATACCAGTCTTTGAAAAAAGTTAAAAAAACAGCATAAAAAATCTCATAACGGTTTCATTTAATTTTTTTTTTTAACTTTTTTAAATATTTTTATGCAAATTTTTTAAGCTTAAACCGTTTTGTAATTTGAGGGGATTTAAAAAAAACTGTTAAGAAACTATTTTTATTCATAAAAACTCCATTTTTGGAGGTATTTTGAAATTGGTCCAGCTCACTTAAATCTTACTATTTTTTCTAAATATTTTGGTGGACATCTTAAAATATAATAGATTTTATAATTCCAATGGAAAAATAAAACCGATTTTTTTTGTATGGGGAGTGATGAAGTCTAATGTACATATATCTACACATACAAGGACGAATTTTTATTATATGTATATAGATGTGATGTTGTGCAATTAAAAATATATAGATATGTGCATTTATATGTATGTATATCACATAAAACGACTTAAAAAAAACATTTAGCTATGTTTAAATCAGTTTTATTTTTTAGTTGACGATTGACCTCGGAATTCACGATAGGGAATTTTATTTTTGACGAATCCAAACAGTTTGGCTCTTTTCAGCAATACTTGGAGTTTAAGACACTATTTCATTTAGGTCTCTATTAATTTTCGATCGCTAGGTATTTGCTTTTATACATCAGTTTTATTTGGTTAAACTTTGACCTTGGAATTTAAGGCCAAGAAACCGTTTGTGAAGAATCTGAATAATTTTCCCGTATTCACCAATATTTCGGCTTTAGAATGCCGTTTATGTCTCTATCTGGTTTGGATCGGCAGGTATTTGATTTTGTCCATTTTTTTCCAAAACAGAATACAGTGCGCCGCCCGGATATTTTTTTTCCTTTCGTCTAAAAGACTAACAGCCTAAATTTGAGGTCGAAAGGATAACGCTTGATAGGAGCGAAAATGACTTTAAAAGGAAATATGTGTTTTGCTTCAGAAATTAAGTTATTTTACTATTGATATTGATGTAGTATTTACAGCATTTCGTAAAATTTATTAAAAACATATGTTGGATTAAATAACACTCCCTATAAGTATAAACTATGTATTTATTTTACTTCTCCAAGAATACATCAACAAATTATTTAGATTTTTAAACTAAATCTGATTTCATGTATGAAGAGTATCTCTTTCGATAGGCTTCAACAACCTGAAGCAGCAACAGCTTTTCTTCTTCATCGTTTGTCAATATTTTATCAAAATCTTTGATAAATTTTACACCTCGTTCGGCAGTATCATTTACAACAAATAAATTCCGGTAGTGGGTCCAACCTTCATATTCGAAAGTCATTTCCCAAGTCGATGGGTCACACTTACGGTGACCATCCGTCCTTTATTTTAAAGGACAGTCCTTTATTTTAACCCCCTGTCCTATATAATTTTTGTCAAAATAAAGGACGCCCTTTGTCCTTTATTTCTTAAACTGTCCTTTAAATCAGCTCTGAGTTCTTCAGAGGTAAATTTTTAAACACAAATCTGGCATTTAGTGTCCGTAATTCACTGGAGCCTTCATTTGTTTTACTTAATTTGATAATTTTTTTTATGAAAGCTTATAATATTTGCAAGAGACTAGTTGAGCCTGATTTGTGAATTTTTATTTGATTATATTAAATTTTGTAGTGCAAAATGCAGAAAAAGTGGCAATTTTGAAGAAAATGTATTCTCCTGTTCCAGTTAACAAAATGTTACATAACAAAGGCTAGTTAAAAACAATTGTATGGTTCCCCAAAACGGAAAAATTATAAAAAAAAATTATTGAAATGAAAAAAAAATGTTCACCAAAATAATTAAATTAATATAATATAATTAAAATAATAATAAGTCTAGAAAAAAGAAGTCTGATGAGGAGATGTGGTGATCTCCGAA
>NW_023458555.1:55249360-55251654 GCF_013731165.1 Rhagoletis pomonella | reverse complement strand
AGTGCTATAACTTCTACCGCTTAGACTTTGTTGCTTTTTCAATTTTTTCTAATAAATAATCGTGGTACAAAGCTCAATAAAAATATTAAAAAAAAAAAAAAATAAAAATAAAAATAATTTTTTTTTTTGGTTTTAGTAAAAGTTGGTTGACAAATTAAGACTTCGGTGAATTACGAACATTAAATTATAATTTTGAACCACTGCTGGCTTCGGCGTGCAGTATGAATTATGGTAAACGCATTTTGGGAGCAAAGGACGGCGAAGTCCTTGAAAAGGATTTGGCTTAATTTTTCGGAATAGATTAATTAACTGGTAAATATTTGATTTAAATTACGATATGGGTAAGGTATCATACAAGTTGTATGTGCGTATTCCCAAATAATAAAAAAAAATGTCCTTTATTTTACGTTGGTTAATATGGTCACCGTAGTCACACTGCACAAACGCCGGCGATAAACCAAAGATTCTGATGGATTTGTAACTGAGCAAACGGTAATATCTTAGATGCCACTTTTAATCGAGCGATGGTTAAGTTTCGGCCAAGTCTTCGCAAAACGTTCAAAAATTGTAACATCAGGTGCATTGTTTGAATCGAGTTACAATTCAAAAACAGCACGGAAAATAATGGCCATTCCATCACTTTCTTTTGCATTGTCAAGTGCTGCGGCAAACCGTGGCGCATGTTGCAACATTTTTGGCACCGCTGGAATACTTGGTCCAGCTGCAGGCTCGTAGCAAGTGGGCCCGACCTACGCCAATTCTATAAGTTGGTGACGTCGTGGCCATCCAGCAAGAGCAGCTTCCTCCATCTCGATGGCGCATCGGTCGCATTACAGCAGTGCATCCGCGGAGTGACGGGCTGGTGCGAACCAGCCACCATCGAATCCTGCACTTTCGAAAGAGGCTTCTGTCGCAAACATTTGTGTCAGCGCCCAGTCCAACGAGTATGCCGTATCTTTCAAGCTCACGAAGGCATTCTAAGTCCGGAGGACTTAGCCGGGGAGGATGTACGCGATTAAGTGGCAACGACCAGCTTTATCGTCTGCACTCTGCACTAACCTTTAGTGTCATTCGCGGCTGCACTCTGAACTAGCCTTAAGTGCCATGCAATATTTACCTTTTGTCGGCCGCTGTGGTGTAGTGGTAAGCAGTGCGCGCTTCCACTCCGCAACGCCTGGGTTCAAGCCCTGGTCAAAGCAACATATTTCTGCCATGAAAAACAGCTTCTCATAAAAATACAATCGCCGTTCGGAGTCGGCGTAAAACTGTAGGTCCCTCCGCTCCCTCAAGGCACACGCCACAAATCGGAGGAGAAGCTCGGCCAAACACTAACATATGTGTAAGCGCCAATCTATTATTATTATTATTATTATTATTATTATACATACATACATACTTCCATCTTTATATATAATATTCTTGAACCTGTAAATATTATAAAATCTAACGTTAACAAATCACGCTATTGTACCGTTTGTGGCCTTCTATAAAAGACGAATTTGCAAATAAATGAGTGCCATTATATTCTCGATGGTTGGTGTGTACAAACATAATCGGTTTCAGTTGCTTTTATCGTACATTGTGAATACCTGGTCTACGGTGGATTTTCGAGGCCTAGAGCCACACTGATAAGACCCTATGGTCCCGCGGTAGTTGGCGCGAATGGCGGGGTGGCCTTTCTTGTGGATTGAGGCGGAGCACACTTAAATTCCAATCGTCGGGCACGCGTTCATCTGACCATATTCTGCATAAAAGTTGATGCATGCACCTTATCAACTTATCGCCACTATAATTGAATAGCTCAGCTGGCAGGCTGCCAGCTCCAGCAGCTTTGTTGTTTTTCAGCCGCATTATTGCTATTTATACCTCGTCATAGTCAGGCGGAAGAACATCGACTCCGTCATCACGTCATCTTCTCCTTTCCGTGCTGCTACCATTCAGTAGGATGGAAAAGTGTTCCCTCCATAATTTAAGTACGTTCCGAACATTGGTAACTAGGTCGCCATTGTTGTTCTTATAGGAGTACGCCCTGGTCTTTAAACCTTCCGTAATCGCCTAACTCTCTGGTAAAATTTTTGGGCATTCTTACTGGCGGCCAGCATTTCAAGCTCTCCGCACTCACGTGTTTCGGCCTCTCCCTTCTTATTGCGGCAAATACGTCTCGCTTCCCTCTTCAAATCCCTATAGTGGTCCAGTAGGCGGCGATTTTTCTCTGCAGCTTCCTGACACTCCTCATCGTACCAGTTGTTCTTTCGGGCTTGCTGTAATCCGACTACTTCTTCGGCGGCGGTACT
>NW_023458555.1:55237968-55249350 GCF_013731165.1 Rhagoletis pomonella | reverse complement strand
GCACATTTTTTGTTTCACAGAGGCGGGTGCGTATCTTGGCTGCAACAAGATAGTGGTTCGAGTCGATGTTTGGGCCTCAGAGTGTACGCACGCCCAAAACACTGGAAGCATACCTTCTGTCTATCACAACAAGATCGATTTGGTTTCTCGTTTTTCGATCCGGAGACAGCCACGTAGCTTGATGAATCTTTATATGCAGATGAGCGAGATGTTGAAGAATCGGCGACGGAGCCTCTCTCCCACCCCAATTCCATCACCGAATTTGCGCTCTTGTATATGGCAGCTGTAGTAGATGTCGCAAGGCCCCAGGCATTGCTTATCTTGCCTCGTCCAACGTATTTCTTGGATGGCGGTGATGTCAGCTTTTGTTATTATGAGGACATCAACCAGCCGGGCAGGGGCACCTTCCCCATTAAGGGTCCGGACTTTTCAGGTGCATGCCCTCAAATCGTAGTCCCTTAAACGTTTGCCGTGGTCGTCATTAGAGTTGTAAAACTATGGATAGTTTTAATTTTATTAGAAAAAAGCCATCATTACTCGTGGATAGTTTGCAACAATACTATCGATAGTGTCAAGCGCTGCTATCGATAGGCAATGTAATTGTTAACAACTGTTCCAAATTTACAGGACGGCATCGAAATTAAACAAAGAATATGTAATTGGGGAAATAAACACGCTTAGGCCCGTTTTTGGAGTGCAATGGGGTATAGTCGTTGTGCTGGGTATGCAGTTACAGTCGCACGGCTATACTCAACGTGAGCAACCCATGTGCAAGATGCGGTAACCAACCCGAGTGGAGCCTTCGGTCACGGCAGAAAGAGAGGGAGCTTTGGTGGGGCCACTCCGACTTATTCGGTTTAAGCGCTCACTGAAGTCTGCAGCGTCTGCTCACCAGGAGGTGCGGCTGCAAGCGGGCGTCTGTCTTGGAGCAAGCGGCCCGCTATACAAATGTGTATCCGGTTGAATACTATCCACCCCAGCAATGGTTGTGCGCTGGGTTTGGGACCCGTCACGTAAAAAAATATTGCAAAAAATTTGCAGCATGCGACATCTACTACAGCTGCCATGAGACGGCGCACAAATTTGGTGTCGGATTTGTGGTTGGGCGGAGACTCCGACACCTTGTCTCCCGGTTCACGCCTATCAGTGAGCGAATCGCCACAATCCGCATAAAGGCGAAATTTAACAACATCAGCCTAATTTGTGTGCTCGCCCCGACGTAAGAGAAGGACGACGAGACTAAGGAGCTTTTCTATGAGCGTCTAGGAGAAGCGTATGAGCGCTGCCCCCGCCACTTTAACTCCAGGGTGGGCAAAGAAGGCATATTTGGTCCAACAGTCGGAAAATTCAGCCTTCATGACAACACCTCCGACAACGGAGAGAGGCTGATCGACTTCGCCGCGGCACGGAACATGGTAGTCAGTAGTACCAGACACCAGCATCGAAACATCCACAAAGCAACTTGGGTGTCCCCTGATCAAAGAACAAAGAACCAAATTGATCATGTTGTGATAGATGGAAGATACGCTTCGAGCGTTCTTGACGTGCGCTCTATCCGAGGTGCCAACATCGACTCGGATCACTACCTTGTTGCAGCTAAGGTCCGCATGCGCCTCTGAGCAATAAAAAACGTGCGGCACGTTTGATGAAGGAGAATCCGAACCAATGTATAGGGACGAAGCTCACGTCCCTCAACTGGACAAAGACGAGGTGAGAACAGCAATGAAGCGCCTTAAGAACAGCAAAGCGCCCGGAGCCGACAGTATACCGACTGAGCTGTTCAAAGCCGGTGGCGAAGAGTTGGTGGGCCGCATGTACCAGCTTTTATGCAGAATTTGGTCTGATGAATACATGCCCGAAGAATGGAATCTCAGTGTACTTTGCCCAATCCACAAGATCCCGCCGTTTGCGCCAATTATCGCAGAATAAGCCTTCTTAATATTGCATACAAGGTCCTGTCGACGATACTGTGTGAAAGACTGAAGCCGTTCACGAACCTGCTGATTGGACCTTATCAGTGTGGCTTCAGACCTGGTAAGTCCACCATCGACCAGATTTTCACAGCACGTCAAATCCTGGAGAAGACACTAGGTAAGCAAATCGACACACACCATCTTTTTGTTGACTTTAAAGCTGCTTTTTAGAGCACGAAGAGGAGCTGCTTGTACGACGCCATGTCCAAATTTGGGATCCCCGCAAAACTAATACGGTTATGTAGAGTGACGTTGAGCACAACCTTCAGCTCCGTTCAAATTGGGAAGGACCTCTCCGCGCCGTTTGAGACCAAACAAGGTTTTAGACAAGGCGATTCACTCTCGTGCGACTTTTTCAATCTGATGCTGGAAAGCGTAATAAGAGCTGCCAATCTGAATCGCAGCGGCACCATATATAGCAAAAGAACGATACTGCTGGCGTATGCAGATGATATCGTAGGTCTGAAATAAAGGGACGTAACCGCAGCATTTTCCAGTTTAGAAAACGAAGCCAAAGAGGTTGGTCTAGCGGTGAACGAGGGAAAGACAAAGTACCTCCTGGCAACATATAAAAAGTCCACGCGCTACGGGACACACGTCACTGTTGGCAGATATAACTTTGAAGTAGTGAAGGACTTTGTCTACCTAGGATCCAGCATAAACACCACCAACAACGTCAGCCTGGAGATCAAGCGAAGCGATCAACTCTTGCCAACAGGTGCTACTTTGGGCTCGGTAGGCAATTGAAAAGCAGAGCCTCTCTCGACGAACGAAACTCACGCTCTATAAATCTCTCATCATGCCCGTCCTTTTATATGGCGCAGAATCTTGGACGATGTCGAACAAAGATGAGAAGGCTTTGGGGGCTTTCGAGAGAACTATTCTACGCAAAATCTACGGCCCTGTTTTCTTGGATGGCGGATATCGGAGAAGATGGAATGACGAACTGTATGAGCTTTTTAACGACATGGACATAGTTAAGCGCATAAAAATACAGCGATTGCGTTGGCTTGGACATGTTATACGCATGGATGACGACTCTCCGGTGAAAAGATCCTTCGACTCCGCACCCATGGGTGGACAACGAAAGCAAGGGCGCCCACGAACGCAATGGAAGGACCAAGTGCAGAAGGACCTGTCTGCGCTCGGGATAACCAACTGGCGCAAATTCGCGCAGGAGAGAAGCAATTGGAGAAGCTTTTTGGTCTCGGCCCAAACCGACAAACGGTTGTAGTGCCAAATAAGAAGAAGAAGAAGGCCCGTTTTCTCAAGTAGCCTTAAACTTTAAAGCTCGCTTAATAATAATAATAAGGTTTGCTGTAGAATTTATAGTTGTGTGTAAATTAAATCCGCTGATTATCAGTTTTTAATTTGTTTACAGCCAAGAAAAATACATAAGTCAAAAACCATGAACCAAAAATACAAGAACGCCTAATCAAAGAAGCAAGAAAAAAGTACATTTCTGAGTGTTTTTGACATCTGCCTGAAAACAAACAAAGAATACGAGAGAAGCGTGGTGCTTGAGTGCAATTATATTGGCATTTATCATAAAATGTAATAAGTGAAACCGAAACAAGTAAGAAAGTCTAAGTTCGGGCGGAGCCGAACATTAAATACCCGGCGCAAGTATTAAATATATGTTTTTTCACCTTTCCGAAACCTTCAGCTAGATTGTAAGCCGGGGTGTATCAATTTTGAGTAAATTAGCGTCCTTCAATTTCGAAATATTGAAGTTTCAAGCATCTCTGAAATTTACCGTTAAATGAGAAGCGGCCGTTATTTAAGTCCGATTTCAATCATTTTCAACGTTTTGCTTATATGTGGCAAGCACAATAACCACACCGAGTTTGGTACAAATTAGTAGAACGGTTACCGATATACATATATGTGATCATAAGTGGGCGGTGCCATGCCCATTTTCCAAAATTTTATAATAAACGTATTTCTTGGTAAAGAATTGTTGCAATCATCAATTTTGAATAAATTAGCTTCAATATTTAATGATTTATCGAAGATTTTGTATTTCTCGAAATTACCGTTATATGGGATGTGGGCGTGGTTATTGTCCGGACCAACAACTGTGCCAAGTTTGGAAGAAATTGGTGTAGCGGTTACCAAGATATACACATGTAACCATAAGTGGGCGTGGCTACGCCCATTTGCCAAAATTTTGTAATATTCTTATTTTTCGTTTAAAACTCATTGCAAATGTCAATTTTGAGTGAATTATCTTCAGTAGTTACTAAAATATCGCAGTTTTCGTTTTTCTGAAAATTACCGTTATATGGGAGGTAGGCGTGGTTATTGTCCGATTTTTAAAATTTTCAGCCATTTAGTATGCTGTACTAAGGCCAACAACTGTGCCAAGTTTGGAAGAAATTGGTGCAGCGGTTACCAAGATATACACATGTAACCATAAGTGGGCGTGGCTACGCCCATTTTCCAAAAATTTTTAATATTCATGTTTTCCGTCTGAAACTCATTGTAGGTGTCAATTTTGAGTGAATTATCTTCAGTAGTTACTAAAATATCGCAGTTTTCGTATTTCTTAAAATTACCGTTATATGGGAGGTAGGCGTGGTTATTATCCGATTTCGCCCATTTTCAATACCATCCGTCCCACGCCCAAATGAAGTTCACGTACCAAGTTTCGTTAAGATATCTCAATTTTTACTCGAGTTATCGCGTGCACAGACGGACGGACGGACGGACGGACGGACGGACGGACGGACAGACAGTCAACGCTTAATCGATTTCTCTTTTCATTCTGATCATTTATGTATACATTTGTCTATATCTATCTCGATTCGTTTTGCCTGTTACAAACAACCGTTATGTGAACAAAGTTATAATACCCTTGTGCACAAGTGCGCTCGGGTATAAAAAAACGAGGAAAAGGTGTTAATTAATTTTTACTCTTAGTCTTTCTAATAAAAGGGAAAAAATATCCGGTCGGCGCTCAACAAAAATCCCATTATTATACTTGCCTATACATTCACCCATTCACCTGCCTATACAATCTAGAATAACCTCAATGTACATACATACATATGTATACATATTATGTATGTATGCATAAGTGTATTTTATATGGGAGTAAAAAGTTTTCGTAGAAATGGTATAGAATTCTTGAATATCATTCTTTTTCGATCGGAAAAATCGGTTTCTCCTTAGGAGACTTCCAATAACAATACCAAATTGTTTATTTAACTATTTTTATAGATCCCCCAAACCCCAACAAAATGCAATGGTCGACCCATAAAAAACCGTTATGATTAAAAAATGGTAAAATAAACTTGGGGTCGGGCGCTGTGGTGTAGTGGTAAGCAGTGCGCACTTCCACTCCGCAGCACCTGGGTTCAAACCCTGGTCAAAGCCACATCACAAAAAAATATAGAAAAAAGGTTTTTTCTTAACAGCGGTCGTCCCTCGGCAGGCAATGGCAAACCTCCGAGTGTATTTCTGCCATGAAAAACAGCTTCTCATAAAAATACCATCGCCGTTCGGAGTCGGCGTAAAACTGTAGGTCCCTCCGCTTTGTGTGACAACATCAAGGCGCACGCCACAAATCGGAGGAGAAGCTCAGCCAAACACTAACATTTGTGTAAGCGCCAATCTATTATTATTAAACTTGGGTATGTTATTGGAAGTCTCCTGAAGAGAAACAGAGTTTTCCCTTCGAAGGATATTGATTTTCAAGAATTCTATACCATTTCTACGAAATACTGTTTTTCCCCATATGAAATACATTGAACACTTCATGGGCTTTGATACAGTACTACATATGTATAATTTTTTTTAACAAAAAATACGGCTATCCTTGCCCTGTGCGCAACGGTATATTAACTTTGTTCACATAACGTTTGTTTGTAACAGCCAAAATGAATCGAGATATCTGTCTGTCCGTCCGTCCGTGTACACGATAACTCGAGAAAAAATTTAGATATCTTAACGAAATTTGGTACTGAAAATGGTCGAAATCGGACTATAACCACACCCACTTCACATATAACGGTATTTCCGAAAAATGTAAAATACTCAGTATATCAGTAAATAAATATTGGATCTAAACTGCTGAAAATCAGTATGTGAAAAAGAGTTTTGGTACAAAATACTATTATTATGAACATTTTGGAAAATGAGCGGGACCCCGCCCACTTATGATGAAATGCTGTATCTCACTGGCCCCTTCACCAATCCTTACCAAACTTGGTATGCGTCCAGCTAAAAAATCTGTTGAAAATCTTTGAAATCGGACAATAACCACGCCCGCGGAAACTGCGATAATCAGTAAATACTGAAGTTAATTTACTTAAAATCGACGACTGCAATAACCACTTAGCAGTAAATTAGATTATTATAAATTGTTAGATAATGGGACCACAAACGTGTAACTCGCTAACCGGTTTATCAATTTCTACCAAACGGCGTGCCCTTAATAGCCTTGCCTTGTAAAAAAATTCGTTGAAAATTATTCAAATCCTACTACTTAAAATTACACCCGTTTCCCGTATATGCATATAACGGTAAATTTCAAAAATATGGAAACTCTGATATCTCAATAACTAAGGACGCTTATTTACTCCAAGTTAATACTTACAACAATCAGTTAACAATAAATAAGACTGTTATAGACTTTTAGGAATTGGGCGTGCCACCGCCCTCTTAATTACAACAAAGGTGTATCTCGGTAACCACTTTAACGATTTCTAACAAACTTGGTTTAATAGTTTCATTAAGTCTAACTCAGCATATGATGAAACATGTTTGAAATCGGGAAAAACACTCCTGCTTATCATGCAAATTAATTAAATTTTTTTTTGGACCATCCTAGTGGACATACATACGTATTTCTGTGGTCATAAGCAATAATCGCCTAAATCGAAGAACCTGAATTCGATAAAAAACGCTTTAAAGATTTGGATTTTAATGTTAACCTTATGGGGAAACCAAAATATTTTCATCTATAACTTTTTAAATAGCTTAGGTAACGATATAGGAGTTTCACATACACATGGAATAGTAGTTGCAGAAAAAGATGGCATATATGTATAACTCAATTCTTTCTTAAGTCGACTTAGGCGTTTATTGCTTATGACCACAGATATATGTACGTACGTAGTACATACATTTCACTGGACGCATTCGCGACGAATGTTTAGTTTCGGCTATTTACAATTCATTAATTTCCATTAACGGCGGAATTTCGAAAACTTTGTATTGGAACACCTTCAAACACGCTTGAGTTTTCGGCAGAATATCTACATTGTTCAAATACACTACACTGTTACACTATGTAAAGTTTATGTGTATATATAAAATGCAGTGTAATGTAGCAAAAGCATTTCAGATGTTTTGTGAAAGTCTATGGACACAAAAAATTACAAAGAATAAAAATATTTTTTCAAAAACCAAATTTTGTGATGTTGTTGTTGTTGAAAATTTGTTTTCTTGGAGCATATATGTACGTATATCTCTTTCGATTTTCGAAAATTAGGTGCCAAATTAAGAAGCTTGGTCTTCAGATGCGCGGTAAGGTTAAGGTTTTTATTTTTTGAAAAGGGTTGCCAGCTGTTAGAAAATTGTATTAAAATTATTAAATAAGATAAATGAAGTATTACATTATGGGCATCTTTTCGAAAAGGTTCTGAAAGGCTTTAGTTCTAAACTTCACGCAGGAGGGTTGCCACTTGTTTAAAAAGTCAAATTCAACTTAATGAGAGATGTTAGGCCATTGAAATACATACGCATCACAATATACGTGTCAGACGAAAAGTTTTAGCATGAAAATATGTTGGAGTGGGTTGCCTTCTGTTTGTAAAATCAAACTAAATTAAATTGTACCAAAGTTGACTATATGAAGTAATAAATTCCAATTATTTAATAAGGTTAATTAGTAAATCCAACATCTTATACTTTTATTTACTTTTGGGCATTCCAACGTGAGTGGTGGGAGATTTTAACTCGTTTTTTGCCAAACTTTAAGTAATTTCTCTCTAACCATTAATTTAACAAGTTTCAAACCGTTAAAATTTGAAGTCAGATATCAGTTTAATAGGAAACTGATAAAGTACAAAACTTAATTCATTTAATTTTTCATTTATTGAACATTTTTGCTTATATCTCCATTGCCACAACGAGATATGTTTGACGTTCACATTTTGAAATATTTGACGTTCGATTATGTATGTTTTTATAAATAAAGTTGCGGACATTGAAATACACACAGATGAAAGGAAGGTACCGGGAGCGGAATTGCATTATGTGAATTCTTAATATTAGGCGTGTTTTTTTTTAACACGCATACGTATCTGAGCTTAAAAATTGTAAGGACAAACTTAACGTGCGTTTATGAATAGTTGTCGATAAAATCAAAATTACTTTTATTGAAATGGAAATTGTCGATGATTGTTTTTTTTTTACACGTTAAGCGTAGATGTATATGCGTGTAAAAAAAACACAGCTTTTATAGGCTTCTTATTCGTGGTAAATAAGTATAACATGTAGTTTGGAAAATTTTACGAATTTAAGAAAAATTATCAAAACGGTAAAGAACAACATTTGCTGAACGAAAAATTTTTAAAATTCGGTAATGGCTTAGGAAAATAAACTCTCTTCTTCATAAGCCGAAAATCCATTCGCAGGCCTTTGGCATATCATGAAGACCTAGCTAGCAAAAATGACTGCCCATGCATTTCTTGAGTCGAATTGAGTTCTAGAGGATTTTTTGTGCAATGTTATCGACGCAGAACCATTACTGAATTTTGTAAATTTTATGTCGTAGCGAGTAAAAGATTTATAGGAAACGGCCAAGACTCTTCATTATATTATCATAAAATATATTTTCTGAATTTGTAGTTTTTAAAATAATATATTCTTGACTTATTAAAACAAAAGTTATGTAAATACTAATAACTTGCCTTTAAAACTAACCAAAATATAAAAACACCCATAAAAATACGAAAATGCATGTTTTTTAATCGGCTAGATTTCAATGTCCGCAACTGTATATTGAAAATGCAAATGTCATTTGACTTATGGCATGTGAACAGTGTTGCCAGCACTTTTTGGGCCGACCGGCTAGATTGGCAAAAAAAGCGGCTAAAAACGGCTAAAATGTTTTAGTGAAATTTCACATAGACTCTGGCAAAAAACGGCTAAAATGTTTTAGTGAAAATTCACATGCTTTATTTAAATAAATCGCAAGAAACGAAAGACTAGTTAACACCTATTATTTATATCGAGTGTATATTCCTCATCATCAAATGAATCACTATTGTATATATCACCTGAATTCATAAATTTTAAGAGATCGTCATCTACAGTAAAATTATGGCAGCATTTTTCTTCACGTTTTAAACCGTATCTTATATATAAAATAGCGTTTAACGTTTTAACGCACATTGGATTTCTTTGCTTAGTTTTTATTATATTCATTGAACTAAATATTCGCTCTACTTCTGCATTACTTATAGGCAAAACAAGAAAACTAAAAACTAGGTTGGAAAGGTTTTCTCCTAGGGCATTCCGAAATTGATAAACTTCGGCCCAAAATTTTACAGTTGAGTCTAAATTACTCCAGGTATGTAACGTTAACCGTTGCCATTGCATCTCTATGGATGTTATTTCGTCGGCATTATATTTGTGTTTTTGTTGCTGTAGTTGAACAAATACTTTTGGTTTAATTACTCTTAATGCATTTCCAACCGAAAAAAGTAATTTTTTTTTAGTGTGGCAATATTTGTAGGGAGGCGTTGGCGTAATTCCTTTATTAAAGTGATAATAAAATAGCGACCATTTTCTCGAATTATTTTCTCGGCTTCGTGGCCAAAGGCGTTTGTGCTTACTTTTGTTTTTAAATACTCTTCAAAACTGTGATAAAACTGAGGAAATGGAGCAAGGTATGGTTCCAAAGGGGAGCATATAGGATCAAATGTGTCCGCGCTAATAACCACTAGGGAGCATAGATGCGAAAGTAAAACATTGAGTTCATTAAAAATCTTCATTGGGTCTGCATTATTGCTTTCGAACAACTTGTTTACTTTTTGCACCTGAAAATTAGGCAAATAGTAAAATCGGCTAAAAACGGCTAACTTTTTTTTACAAACCGGCTAACAAATCGGCTGCCGGCTAGATCGAATTTTCTCCGGCTAGTTGCTATCAAAACCGGCTAAATCTAGCCGGAAAACGGCTAAAATGGCAACGCTGCATGTGAATATGTGGATGCCACGCCGAACAAATTGTATTTATTGATCAATATTATTGAAGATTTAATGAAGTTTTAACTTAAATCTACTGCCTTTCGAAATTTAATTTTATATGACAAATCTCGAAAGATTTAACGTTAAATCTGGTCAGAGGGCTAAATCTTCATTAAATCTCACAATGGAGACATAGTATAATGCGGATTGAAGATATTATTTTAAACGGGATATGTGGTTACACCAATTAAAGTTTTGGTCAATGGATACACCGAGATATTGGAAGTCATCAATTATCTCAATTACAAAACAATTGTTACTGCAGGACGCAAGGGAATTTAAAGTACCAGATTTTACCTCAGGGCACAAATGCCTATGTAATGTAAGTCGATCGTAGTCCGAAGAATGAAAGGTAATTTTCACATCTGGTGATTTCCTCGCATTCAGGCTAAAATAAATTTATTTGCTTTTACTGCTAAAAACGAGCTTGTGTTTAGCAAACCAAGCTCTCAGAAGATAAACGTCATGATTTAGACCAGTAATGGGCACACCTAAATACTTTTGTACTTAAAGTACCACTTTGGGTACTAAATACACAAATACTTAGTATTTTGAGATGACTAAATACCCAAGTACTATTTACTTAGGTATTTAGGAGCTGCTAAATACCCAAGTACTATTTACTTATGTATTTAGGAGCTGCTAAAAACCCAAGTACTATTTACTTAGGTATTTAGGTGGTGCTAAATACTCAAGTAAAAAGTATTTAGGTATTTAGGAGCTATTAGATATTAAAGTAAGAAAAACTTGAGTATTTAGGACCTGCTAGATACCAAAGTACAAAAAACGAAAGTATTTAGCAGGCGCTAAATACTCTGGTCCAAAGTACTCAGGTACCCTGGGGATGCAAAATACTTTCACTAAAGTACCAAGGTATTTTAGTCGATGGCTAAATACTTTCAAACTAAATACTGTATAGTTTAGGAGAAATTTTTAGAGAATTAACACCTCAACTTACTTTACCACAACGCACTTCACCTCTCCTCAAATCAACTCACCACATACAAACTCACCACATCTCACCTAAACTCACCACACCTCCTACTGGTACACCAAAATCCGCCAAATCTTACCTCACCACAGTTGAACTCATCACACTCGTTCTCACCACACCTCACCTAAACTCACCACACCTCAATTTGGGAACT
>NW_023458555.1:55219478-55232968 GCF_013731165.1 Rhagoletis pomonella | reverse complement strand
GTTCCACAATCATTATGAAGTCATTCAAAATACATATCGATATAGGTCCCGGATATCCCGAAATACTCCCGAAGGTCCTAAAAATCCCGAAATTATTCAGAGAATCCCGAAAACCCCATAAATCCGAAATAGGTCCCAAAAATCTGGAAATAGTCCCGAAAATCCAAAATTAGTCCCAAAAATCCGAAAATAGTTCCCTGAGTCCCGAAAGTCCCAAATATCCGAAATAAGTCCCGGATATCCCGAAATACTCCCGAAGGTCCTAAATATCCCGAAATTATTCCAGAAAATCCCGAAAACCCCATAACTCCGAAATAGGTCCCAAAAATCTGGAAATAGTCCGGAAAATCCAAAATTAGTCCCAAGAAAGTCGATATACTCCCGAAAGCCCCAAAAATCCCGAAAATAGTTCCGAGCATCCCGAAAGTCCCAAAAATCCGAAGTAAGGCCCAAAAATCCCGAATTAGTTCCCAAAGTCCCAAAATTCCTAAATAAGTCCCAAAAATCTCGCAATGGTCCCGAAAGTTCCACAAATGGAGAAATGGTCCCGAAAGTTCCAAGAATCCGGAAATAGGTCCCAAAAATTTCGAAATACTCCTGAAAATCCCGAAAAGGGCGCGAAAGTTCCAAAAATCTAAAATTAGTCCCAAAAAATCGATATAATTCCGAAAGACCCAAAAATCCAGAAAACAGATCCAAGAAACCCGAAATAGTCCCGAAAGTCCCAAAAATCCGAAATAAGTCCCAAATATCCCGAATTAGTTCCCAAAGTCCCAAAATTCCTAAATAATTCCAAAAATCGCGCAATGGTCCCGAAAGTTCCAAAAATCCAAAATTAATCCCAAAAAAATCGATATACTCCCGAAAGCCCCAAAAATCCCGAAATAGTTCCGAGCATCCCGAAATAGTCCCAAATATCCGAAATACGTCTCAAAAATCCTGAATTAGTTCTTAAAGTACAAAATTCCTAAATAAGCCCCAAAAATCTCGAAATGGTCCCGAAAGTCCACAAATGGAGAAATAGTCCCGAAAGTCCCAAAAATCCGGAAATAGGTCCCAAAAGTCCCGAATTAGTTCTCAAAATCCCAAAAGTCCTATATTAATCCTAAGAATGAAGAAAGTCCCAAAAATCCGAAATTAGTACAAAAAATCCCGAAATACTCCTGAAAACCCTGAAATGGTCTTGAAAGTCTCAAAAATCCAAAAAAGACCCAAAAAATCGATATGCTCCCGAAAGCTCCAAAAATTCTAAAATTAGTCCCAAAAATACCGAAATCTGTTCCGAGAATTACGAAATAGTCCCGATAGTCCCAAAAATTCTTAAATAGTTTGGAAAGTCCCATAGATCCTAAATTAATCCCAAAAATCCAAAACAAAGTCCCAATAGTCCCAAAAATCTGGAAATACACTCGAAAATCTGAAATTATTCCCGAGAAACCCGAAATAGTCCTGAAAGTCCCAAAAATCTGGAAATAGACCCGGAAGTCCCAAAAATACCGAAATTACTCCCGACAATCCCTAAATAGTATCGAAAGTCCCAAAAATTCAAAATGAGTTCCAAAAATCCGAAAACAGTCCCGGAGTCCCAAAAATCCCGAAAGTCACAAAAATCCCGAAATTAGTCCCCAAAATACGGATTTTAGTTCCGAGAATCTCGAAAGTCCCAAAAAACTCGAAGCAGACCCGAAAGTCCGAAATAAGTCACAAAAATCCGTAAATAGTCCCGAGGTAGTCTAGAAAATCCCGATATTAGTTCCGAGAATCCCAAAATCTCAAACAAAGTTTCCGGGAACCCCTAAAGAATTACGAAATAGCTTCGAAAATCCCGAAAACCCCGAAATAGTCTCGAAAATTCTGATTTAGTCTGAAATAGATCCCAAATTAAGGTGTGGTGAGTTGATTTGAGGAGAGGTGAAGTGAGTTGTGGTAAAGTAAGTTGAGCTGAATGTAAGGTGAGGTGTCAATTCTCTAAATTTCTCCTAAACTATACAGTATTTAGTTTTGAAAGTATTTAGCCATCGACTAAATACCTTGGTACTTTAGTGAAAGTATTTTGCATCCCCAAGGTACCTGAGTACTTTGGACCAGAGTATTTAGCGCCTGCTAAATACTTTCGTTTTTTGTACTTTGGTATCTAGCAGGTCCTAAATACTCAAGTTTTTCTTACTTTAGTATCTAATAGCTCCTAAATACCTAAATACTTTTTACTTGAGTATTTAGCACTACCTAAATACCTAAGTAAATAGTACTTGGGTATTTAGCAGCTCCTAAATACCTAAGTAAATAGTACTTGGGTATTTAGCAGCTCTTAAATACCTAAGTAAATAGTACTTTGGTATTTACAGCAACACAAAATACCTAAATACTTTTGTACTTAGTACTTAATACTTAGTAAATACAATTTTGCCCATCACTGATTTAGACTAACTACCAGTTCAAATGAAAGGCAGACCAAAAATTGAGTTTATATAGACCAGGAATAGGATCGGACCTAGCACAGAACCTTGTGGAACTCCGATTTTTATTGTATTATAATTGCTGAAATTGTCGTGAAATTTTACCCTTTGTACTCTTCCGGTTAAATTAGATTCAAACCACTTATATATAAATCCACGAATATAATTTATTCAGTAAAATGGCATGATCCACCGTGTCAAATGCTTTCGTAATATTAACGAAAAGACCAGCACAACTCTTTTTATTGTCCAATCCCTGATAAATAAATGAGCAAAAATCTAGGAGGGCATCCTCGGTTGAACGGTTAGTCCTAAACCCGAACTGCCTTGGGCTAAAGAAATTCTTACTTTCAAGAAATAATAAAATCCTGATTTTGAGTGCCTTCTCAAAAACTTTTGAAATCGATGGTAGTAGTGAAATTGGCCTATAGTTATTTTTATCTTTCTTATTACCCTTTTTAAATACAGGAATAATAGTTGCACATTCAAATTATCTGGGAAAATTCCTGAGAAGACACTCTTATTGAATAAATGTTTCAGAATGTCTAACAAGTTAAGAGTAATGGTTTTAAGCAGTTGGTTTGAAACACCATCATGCCCACAAGAACTAGAGTTTGTGAGGTTTTTGATTATAGACAATATCTCTGAGCCTGAGAAAGGTTCAAATAAAAAGCTGTTTTTAGAATTAAATATATTGTTATCCGACATGACACACTTACACGGTGAAAATTTGCATTGCCCGACTGATACAAAAAATCATTGAATACACCAGCAACAGCAGAAGGATTGGATATGATATTACCACAGTCGTTCAATGATATTGTCTGATTGTCAGTTTTACAGTTCGTGTTAACAATACTGTTAATGATATCCCATTCCTTCTTCGAATTGCCTCGAGGTTCTTGAAACTTGTTGGAAAAATAAGAATCTCTCTGGGACTGGATATCTTTATTTAATTTTTTGCAAAGGTTCTTATAACGAGAACGGGGTGTATAAATGAATAGGGAAATATCTTTCTCAGAGCGAACTTTTTCCCAATCCTCAAAAAGTAGCTTTTCATTTAACAAAGCATAGTTTATTTTTGTTATTTGAGATTTATTTTTCTCAATCTTCTTGACGTAACAGAAATTTTCAAGTGTAATGCCAGTCATAGTGTGATCAGTGGTTTGAAGATCCAGATTTAAGCTGGTACAAGAATAGATACCACAGATTAGACTTATTTCCTTGTTATTAATTTTTAGTAAAACTTTTAACACATCCGCACTCAACAAATTATACCTAAATATCTCGTAATCAAATACGTTACGCACAAAAACTCCATTCATTACTATTCGCAAAAAAAGTGTAGTTTAGTAATGTATAAAATTGCGTCTCATAAGATCAAATCCTAATTTACGACACGAATATGAGATCCGGAGGAACTGGAAATACTTCTATATTACAAAGTAAAGAGTCAAAGTTTTGCCGCAGACTACGAATATTCTGACGCACTGCGTAAAAATAATTTTTCGGAGGAAGTAGCAGATTGAAACTGTTAATGGGGCTGTTAATGGAAAGTTTACTGCTGTTGAGATCATTACAGAACATGTTCATAAAATTGCGTTTATATAAATGAATTAGTCTGGAATACCAGACAAATCTTCAAAATATCTCACAACAACACCATTATCAGCCTTTTTTAACATAATTCTAGAGTTGCTAACCCACAAGTACTTATAACGCTTTTCTTTTTTAAATTTTTTTGCAGTAGCATACAAGGCTCTGTTATATCGAGTTAAGCTCTCGTTAATATAAATGTTTTCTTTACTACTTGCGCCTGAAAAGAGCTCCGTTGTTAATTTTTTCTTGGACTTCAATTTTGCTCGCATTGCGTTTTGTTTTCCTTCGCGCGAAGAGAAACGTACACACAGAATATTCAGCGATGAAGAGGATGAGTTGCTTCTCTTGACTGATTTTATGTAGCGCTTCTCTATCTGCTCAGCTGAGAGGGACACTCCTAATCAGGGATGAAAAATGGAAATTTCAGATTGTACCTAATATCATAAAATAAATGTACCTAAATGAGACAGATTGTACCTAAAAAAATTTACATCATTCATTTGTAGTTTTTTTATAATTTTTTTTTTAAACATGAATACAAAAGATGGATGTACTTTAAACATGATTAGGTTTTTTTTTTAACTGAGCCTATATCTATAGACTATAGTCTAATGGGAATCGAAGAAGCGTTGTTTTTGTTTAATTTTGACTACTGAAAAATATTTTCGAAAAAGACTAAACACACACTTTGCGAAGTATACTTCTTTATCCAGCTTTTTATAAAACAACAGGAAAAGTCTGCTAGAAAATAATCAAATTACCGTAAGTAACTTCGAAAGCATTTTAAATATATTTCCAGAAATCAAAAAGCGAATATGGGTCAAATAGCTATAGTTCTCATCTAAAGAAAATATGAAATTTGAAGAGATCCCAGACACTGGACTGTATGTAGGGATGCAAACGGTGCATCAATGTTTTCAAAACATCGATGTTTCGTCCAAAAAACTCGATGTTAATATCGATGTTTTGCTGGACGATATATCGTCGATACATCGACTAGGAAAGTGAAAAACATCGATATCGTTCACTCACTCCGTTCGTATTGTGCCGAACGACCAGTGGCAAGCGAGCGCTTGTTTTCGGAAGCTGGTGCAACCATCATTCAGGATAGAAGCAGGCTTTTGGGGGCTAGATTATCAAAGCTTGTTTTCTGAACTAATTTCAAAATGTTTATTCATATTTAAATAAATAAGATTTACATGTTTAAGATACATCATAATAATAAAACAGGTGCAAGTTTTAAGCGGCTAAAAATCGCTTCGATTTTTAATGATTTTTTTTGCGGCTTTTGCGTTTTTCATATAAAAGGTTAAAAATCAAGCCAATTTTTAAGGGCTTTTTCTAAAAATTCAGATAAAAAAGTTCAAAATTAAGATAAAAATGTGTTGCATTTTTCAAAGTTTTGTATAAAGTTATGGTTTGCAGCGGATATGTGAATCTAGTTCTTTCGAGTTAAAAAAAAGATTTCAGGCTACATTTTATTTCGTGTAGTAGATGAGATATTAAAACATGGGTAAAACATCGATGTATCGTTTTTATAACCGATGTTTTTTGACATCGATGTTTGTTGCGGGAACATCAATGTTTTTAAGAGCGATGTTGCATCCCTAACTGTATGGGCGAATAAAGACTAGTTTTCATTATGTGATATTTTAACAACAAAATTTTTTGACATGTTTTGACACAACTTTCTTTCCTTTAACCCTACTTTTGCCGATGATATTATGGGCCAAAAACTTACAAATAGCCACTTTAACAACGCCTGAAGGCCTATTATGATCTAAATCAATCAAAAAACCATTTTTTAGTCTCATTTGACAATTTGTTTTCACTTATTTGACCGCAAATGCCATTGAATTTGACTTAGTGAAAATAAGCGTTAAGATTAATAGAAAAAAACTACGAATTTGAGGATAGCTAAGTAAAGTGTTAATTTTTCGTAGTAGCTGCTCTAAAAAAAGTGTAAGATGTTTAAGAATAATATGACTTTTTTTAACTCTTCCTTTTGACCACTTGTCTTTAGAATGGTTTATTCTTCAAAATGAAAGCGAAGCTTCTCCCGTGCCTACAAGTAAATATATTAGCACGGTAAAGGAAAAAGAAAAAAAAACTAAAAATGCATCTGATCAAAAGATGATTGTACCTAAAATCTAGTGGCTGTACCTAATGTACCTTCAAACGTCGGAAAAAGGTACAATTGTACCTACTTTTTCATCCCTGCTTCTAATGCGTTCACAAATATTAGGTGCAATCCCGTATTCCTCGGACTCGGTCTAGTAAAACTGTCAAAAAATAAAAATTCGCTCAGAGCGAGAGAGTAACATTGAAAAGTACGGGATCGCTTTCTAATAAAAAATGGTAACTCCCGTCAACTTCAACATAACCTCCAAATTTTGGTTGTAAATTTTTGCTTATTTTGTATGTAAACACACTCAGCTCACACATGTAAATAACCAAAAATACTTTCAAATTCATTAGAATCCACTTAAACAAGTAATTAAATTCTTTTCAACATGAATTAGCAGAGTGCACTTTTCTTTTGTTTACAATTTGGTTGCCAAACACACTACAGTTGATCGTTTGACACATTTACCAGAATTTACCAGCAAAAAATTCTCGGACTAAAACTGGTAACTTCTGACAGAGAGAGAACCGTATTTACTCTCTTTTTTGTCCTCTCAATAGTCAGAGAACCGAGTACGGGATCGATTTCCAGTAAAATCTGACTGATTCTGACTATTTCTGACTAGTCCGGACTTGTACGGGATCGCAACTATTTTGTCAAGGCACTCGTCGATATTGTCGTTTGTTATTGCCGGGATACCAACAATTCCAACATCATTTTCTAGCTGTTTCTGCTCTCTCAAATTCACCTGACGTCAGTGTTGCCAAACATGGGCTTTTCCTACCAAAACTGGTAGGTTTTCTCCATTTGGTAGGTTGGTAGGATAGATTGGATTTTAGTAGGTTCCGCGACATTAATAGTTATTTGCAAAAAATATAAAATATGTGTTTCCAAACATTTTAGAAACCTTGTTTACACGAATATTTCATCGGTGCCTTCGTATAACGACCTCCGTATATGTGTAAATATACACAACTGATTCGAAAGTTCAAACGTATACACTTATTATTGTCAATATTTAACTATGTTTATGCTTCTTCTATTCGGTTATATTCAACTAGGGTAGAGCCAGCAAGCATAAACGGTCAACTTTCAACTCGAGTTATAAAACCCAATGCAACCCTGGCTAACACTTCTATACTCGTTTATGTAACAATTTCAACCCGTGTTAAGATTTCTACCGGTGTAGAAAAAATGTGTATATTCTATCCGAGCTAACTCAATTAAAAAATCTGTTTATGCATGTGGGTTGAATTTACCCGAGTAGAATATAACCGTGTAGAAAAGAAGCATACACATAGTATATGTAAGTATGTACAATATGAGCAGCCAAGGTATATACTTTATGTACCTACAACATAGTTTCAATTGAACTCAACAGAAACTGAACTCGTCAGAAAATGCGAAAAACTATTTCGTAGCACATGGTTCCAATCCCCTTTCCAATAGGTTTTTTTTTAACAAATTATAGCAAAAATTTGCTCCAGCTTTTGCTTAAAGGTAAATAAAAGCTCTGTGTAAATTTTTAGTGCATAATTTGAAAAAATCCAAATTTTGAGTTGTGTCACTTCTGAAGATCGTGTGCGATATGTAGTATGTATATGTCCCGAAGACCAGTGTGCTGAAAAGGGCTTGTCAATAAACCCACTGAAGTCCACCATTGTCCACCTGACAAAGACTTCATGGTAAGGCTTAGGAAATGTCACCAAAACTAACCCGTTGTCATATATACGGTGGCCAAAAGCTAAGCAAGTAAAGGCAGGTGCCGCCTTGAGCAAGGTGCACCGACTGGTCCGCGTGTGCATCACAGGAGCTATGGGAAAATGTCCTTGGTGTCATTACAGGCGTTCCTCTTTTGTCTATTTTGTCTAAAAAAGAGAC
Source organism: Rhagoletis pomonella (assembly GCF_013731165.1). NCBI lineage: Eukaryota > Metazoa > Arthropoda > Insecta > Diptera > Tephritidae > Rhagoletis > Rhagoletis pomonella. Next base: position 55,224,907 of record NW_023458555.1, on the reverse strand, counting down.
CTGCTGGAGCGTCCTACTACTGTCCAATATGATCAGGAAGAAAGTTATCCTTCTGCAAACCCTACAAGGTCAGAATTCCTAAAAGGGACTGCTGTGAAGTGATAATAACTATGATTTACGAAGGGTCCCAAGTATGGTATACCAACGGTTCAAGCATGGACTACGAGAGTCTTATGGCAGGCGTATTTGGACGAAGATTCCAGGCAGAAGTCTTCGTAATCGAAGTCTGTGTAGAGGGCCCATTTGTCCAAAACAAATATTATGTCGGATATTCAGGCAGGTTAAAGGCCTTAGACTCTTTTAAAATGGCTTAGGCTTGTGGACAGCTGTAAAACTCTTTTAAAAGACTTGGAAGCCCACAATAGCGAAACGGTCTGGTGGGTACCGGGACATGAAGGGTTTTAAGTCAACGAAAGGGCTGACTGCCTCGCAAAGCATGGAGCCTAAATGCGATTGTATGGTCCCTAGCCTTTTGGAGCTGGTGGAGGACATCCCAGAGCCCACATATAATAAATAGTAGACTGATTCACCTTGGATAACGATCTTCTTCATCCAAAACTTGAAACATTCGCCCTCCGAAGGTCTTAACTTCTTAAATAGCCTGGGGCTGGAGTATTACAAATAGGGTTAAGTACAATAGATATTCTTAGGTCGCAGCGCGAGTATCCCCGACGAATAATAATAATAATGTCGTCACCTGAAATGAAAAAAGACCTAACAACATCGCAACTGCAGTGGAAAAAGTCGAGACTCAAAATTTTTATTTTTTTTATTAAATGATGTGGGAGTTGTAATTCGATGAAATCCATCATATCAATCAAAAACTGAATTTTGAATATTTTTATTAGTTACGACTTTTTGAATTTCAGCGAAGATGTTTGTTACGTCTTTTTGCATTTCAGGTGACGATGTGTAAAGAGACAAAAATTTGTGTAAGTCTGTACTGTAAAATTAATTGTTATACGTAGTAAATTTGTTTTTATTGTACTAGCTGTGTTTTAGATTTAGTAAATGTTATGTTATCTACATTTTTAATAAACTTGGCATTCGAAAAAAATAATAAAAAACTTAAAAAAAAATTTGGTAGGTTTTGGTTGGTCTTGGTAGGAAAAAAAATTATCCGTGGCAACACTGCCTGACGTTCCAGCTTTGCGACTTTCTCTTCAAGAGTTTTGTTCTCATCTTTCAACTGGTTAATTGTTTGAAGGAAATCAATGTTAATAGCAGGGATGAAAAATAGAAATTTTAGATTGTACCTAATATCATAAAATATATGTACCTAAATGAGACAGATTGTACCTAAAAAAAGTTACATCATTAATTTGTAGTTTTTTTTTATAAATTTTATTTAAAACATGGATACAAAAGGTGGATGTACTTTAAACATGATGATGTTTTTTTTTCAACTGAGCATATATGTGTTGTTTTTATCTAACTTTGACTACTGGAAAATATTGGTGAAAAAGACAAAAAACACGCTGTGCGAAGTATACTCCTTTAGCCAGCAACAACACGAAAAGTCTGCTAATTTATCCAATTCCTTTTAATAGGTGCAACAAGTCTAGAGAAAATAATCAAATTGCCGTAAGTAACTTCGAAAACATTTTAAATATATTTTCAGAAATTAAAAAACGAATATGGGTCAATAATAATAGTTGTAGCTAAAATCTACTGACTGTACCTAATGTACCTTTAAGTCATCAAACGTCGGAAAAAGGTACAATTGTACCTAATTTTTCATCCCTGGTTAATAGCTTGAGGCTCATGATCTCCTTGTATAAGAGTTGAAGATTTACGGTTTGAGTACACTCTTCGGCACGCAGCGCTTTGCCATGTACCGTATCAGCATGAGCATTAGCATTTATTTGTTGCTTTTCGATGCTTTTGAATATGCTGTTTTCTTGTTGTTGTGACCAGTGTTGCCAGAACTTTCTGGGCCAACCGGCTAGATTGGCAAAAAAAAACCGGCTAAAAACGGCTAAACTGTTTCAACTAAATTTCGCATGTTTTATTTAAATAAGTCATATGTAGAAAGACTAGTTCTTGGGGAGAAGTTGCAAATTCAAGCTGGAAAAAATTTTGGCGGCAAGAATTTGCAATTAGAAAAAAAACATATGAATGTGGCACATGGTTGCATTTTTTGTCGACAATAATTTGAATAATAATTTAAAAATTACAAATTTGAGCGATTTATAATAAAAAATTTAAGTAAAGACTTGTTTACTTAATTAGTTTAGTTAATTCCAATGATTTGAAACGTACTCGTAACGCAATCTCAACCTGAGTAGATATAGGAAACGCGACAGTTAGTACGGCAAAGAAATTGAAACGTATGTTGAAGAAAGTCGGACTAGCAAGAAATATACATGTAGATCCTGTTTTTTGCCCCTCTGATAGAACTTTAAAATTCTATACAAATTTCTTATGTTTTAAATGCAACCGTGGAGACTAGCTGGCAGAGAAACTTGCAAGTTCCTGCAAATTTGCGTTCATGCAGAAATTTGCAAGTTTCTCTACTTGAGAGAGAATTTGGGAGCATTTTTTCTTACTAACTGATATTTTGAGTGATAATTTTCGCTGGATTTTCGACGAGTTTTGCTTTACATAGAAATTTGTGCTCTTTTACTTTCATTTTTATGCATTTCAATGCTGGTTCTTTTAATTCAAGTTGGCCTTCGGTTTTTGGAATTTAAATAAGTTCTCAGGAAAAAAAGTTAGTTTAAATAAGCCCATATGTGTACATAGTGCTTGAAAATATCCATTTTTCACTTGCCTTAAAACTTTAAGCGTGGGCAACAATGATGTTTTGTAATTAAGGCAGAATTGAATATACGCTATCTGGGAAGACAATACCTGTAACATTTATTCTTGGCAGTATATCCAAACACAAACGCCTGTTAAGCAAACAGTGAAACAATTTCTTATTTTCTAAGTTTGCGAATAAAACTTCACACTTAAATTTAAGTCATTGATAACAAACATTTTATGAAGAAAGTCCCCGTTACGGCCTTCTTTAGAAAAAAAAAAATTGTTTAAAATAAAAATAATCTAAATCGGCCCAATTTTATATAACCCTGCCTCCTCAATAACGCAAGTAGCCATTTCTAACAGATTTTGGGTCGCTTAGTCAAAAATGGAAACATATATATTTGAATTTTAAGAAAACAAAGAAATATCAAAATCGGCTAAAACCGGCTAATTTTTTTTTACAAAACGGCTAACAAATCGGCTTCCGGCTAAACCGAAATTTCTCCGGCTGTTTGCTATTGCAACAGGCTAAATCTAGCCGGAAAACGGCTAAAATGGCAACACTGGTTGTGACTCTGCAGAAAAACCCGCTGTAGTTGAGAGTTTTGGATTGGGTTTATGCTGTTGTTTCATTGGTGGAGTTGGTGATAATGTATCTCGGTGCAAAGAGGTTCGATGGACTGCTGTGCATTTAGTGCAGCGATGCTTGACACCTTTCACCTTCATAAATTCGATGTCCGCTGGAGCCATGTTCACACACAAACCGTGGAAGAAGAACTTGCATTCCGAGCACACAACTTTGGTTGACTCAGAGCGATCAACTTTTCCATTGCAGGTTGCACAGAATTATGTAATTTACACAGAAAATTCACATTTTCCAGGAGTGACGGGTGGGACAATGATGGCACCCGCGTGTCTGGGTTGTTCGATTCGTTTCCCATTTTTTTTGCAAACTATAACTATTTTGTTCATAGCGGATTTGTTGAATTTACTAAGTAGAATGTTAAGGTCCATTTTATGCTTTGATGGCATTATTATGTTTGAAAGTAAAAAAAAGCTATTTTAGCTCGTGACGGGTGGACAAAGGCCCGTTGAGAGGAAGGGGAAAAAGGGGTTAATCCCCCCAGGCCCGGGCTTCTTAAAGGGGACCGAAATATCTTGTTATTATTATTATTTTTTCAATGTAATTAATCCTTCGTTATAGGCCTTCATTATAAACATATTACGAATCGAATAGTATGGTGATAGATAACAAGATCAACTCAAATGAAGTCAATTGACTTTATTTCCCACCTTGAAATTGAAGAAACAGTCCATGTCCAAAAACCCCGGAGGAACACTGAAAGAATTCTGTGTATTAAATTAGCATATTTTGAACGAATTCGGAATGTCTAAGGTGGAAAAGAAACCAATCTTTCTAGTTATAAGGAAACAATTATAGAAAAGGTATTTTCTTACACTGTATTCATGTCTCCGCCAGCAATTTGTGACATCATTCAAAAGCAAGGCAAACGACGACACTATTTATTAGATGGCACATTCAAGCCAATGTGCCAAAATGCGGGTATAAACAATTATTGATTTTTTAATATCGGAACTGAGATCATGTAAATTAATTTATTGATTTTCACATACTTTTGAAATACAAATTATATGCTTTTTTACTGCAGACAAGTTGTTGCCAAAACACAGCAGAAATCTTCCAATCAGGGCTGCCAACTATCCTTAGTTATGAGGTGCCATATTGAGGATAAAAAAAGAGCCAAAATGTGCCAAATAGAAAGATAAAAGTACCAAAAAATGTGCCATTCCTTTTTATTCATTCACATTTAGGAATAAAATAAAGCCACATTTTCAAAACAAAAGTGCAATGATAAAATAAGATGAACCAGTTGAATAGCCTTTATAAATTTGAAAATTTTAGTTGAGAAAACGAAATGCCATGTGAAGTAAAATAGGGACAAATGGCATGGTTGAGCCAAGTTGGCATCCCTGCTTCCAATAATTTACAAATATAGAAATGTGAAATATCGAGGGCTTGAATTCATTAATACCTTCTATCTGCAATTTGCACAAAAACTAATTTGTGATTTTAGAAACCATCTGGGACTTATTACCTGTCTTTATATAAAGTAGCATTAATATCACCGATGACAGTTAAAGCTTAGGTGGATTTTTATATCAGAATATCATCTTTGTGAAAAGTGTGCAGATAGAGGGTATTAATGAATATAAGCCCTCGATGTTTAAAATATATAAAAATTTTATTTCAACGTCTACAAAAAATAAATCTACCTGCGTTACAGCACGGCGGGAGACGGAGAAGGGGAAGCCGGGGAGCCGCGGCGTAGCGTGACGGGGTGTGCCCGCCGGTCGCGCGTGGTACGCGGACGCGGGCCGCCGCGAAGCTAAGCAAATTTAATGTTTGAAAGAGCAATAATGTCAATGGATTTTATTTCGCTTTTAAAAAGGTAATAATGTCAATTGACCTTATTTCGGTTGATCTTATTACCTGTCACCAATAGTTTTTCTTCTTTCAACAGCTGCTTTATATTATCGAAAAAGTCTGCTCTCCTTATATAATGTTTTCACAAGTTGGTTGACAGTTTCTTAGATTAAGGATGGAACTCAAGAGCTACGTATTTATTGAACTGATAAAATTAATTTTGAAGCCAATATTT
>NW_023458555.1:55198104-55219468 GCF_013731165.1 Rhagoletis pomonella | reverse complement strand
TTTTTGGGTAGTCGACTCGTAAGTAGTTTAACGTCAGTAGTTACGTCCTGTCCGTGTCGCTTTGTCAACCGATCCTACATATATATCATGATCCGCTGATCGGATCTTAACCAGATTAGTATGGGACCACCTCTGAGACACTACCTTTCCGATGCAAACAGAATTATCGAAATCGGTTGACGTGGTCCAAAGTTATGCGGTAACATACATAAAAAAAAAAAAAAAAAAAAAAAAAATATTCCGACGAACTGATAACCTCCTCCTTTTTTGGAAGTCGGTTAAAAAGACTCTTATACGGTTGACAAACGGGCTCGTTTATTTACATAAACGGCCTTTATTTGCTTTAACTCATGCATGTTCCTCTTTAAAATGTGCATAAGCAGCCGAACAAACGCACGAAATTTTTGGGAATTAACTCGGATCAGGGGAATTTTCGATGAAAACACTGGTAAAAACGGCGAGCTGCTGTCTTTTGTACAAATAAGCAAACAAAGCAGGCGAGTTTGGCGTCCGCGCTAGCCGAGTGGTGAGAGTTACGTGCTACAAGCCTATTACTGCCAGGTTCGATCCTCGGTTGGAGCGATTGCGAAGAAAATTTTTATTTTTGTTATTTTATTTATATATTTAATAATAATAATGTTGGCACTTACACATATGTTAGGGCTTGGTCCAGCTTCTCCTCCAAATTGTGACGTGCGCCTTGATGTTGTCACACAAAGGGGAGAGACCTACAGACCTGACTCCGAACAGCGATTGTATTTTTATGAGAAGCTGTTTTTCATGGCAGAAAACACTCGGAGGTTTGCCATTGACTGCCGAGAAGCGACCGCTGTTAAGAAAAAACCTTTTTTCTATATTTTTGCAATGCTGCTTTGACCAGGGATTGAACCCAGGCCCTATGGAGTGGAAGCGCACACTGCCTACCGCTACACCACAGCGGCTTACTTACTGTTATTATATCACATTTTTTATTTTATATCCCATTTTTTATTTTACTATTAGCTATTTTAAATGTTTAGAGTTGAATTTTATTAAAAAGTCAACAACAACTAACTGAAAGCAATGCTAAAAAATATAGAACTTATGAAAAAATTAATAAAAATGAAATAGATGAAAATCCTACTGGCTGTGGGACTCGAACCCACGACCCTCGGCTCGTTAATCCGCAATACTGAGGTCTGTCAGGGCAAAATTATTCGCATTTGTGTGCTAGTTTATATGCATAAGCATGCCCGCATTCTCGCGTTTTACGTTACAAATAGTTTTCCACCGAAAACATATGGATAATGAAGAAACTGCTTTATTTTATTGTGAAAGAAGGCCGAAAATGCTCGAAGAAACCAGATTTTTCAATTCTTTAGTCTGGTGGATTCCGCGCCAAAAAACCTTTTGATATTTTGGACTGTTACATTACATTGGAAATGCTGCCGACTTTATTTTCACTTAGAAAGTTAAACGCTGATTATTTTATCGAATACTGTTCTTATTAACTTCAAAGTAATACAGGGCAAGCGAATAAAAAGAAAGTACAATGCACAAAATGGTGGTCCTTAAATGTAAGCAACCATTAATTTCATGTTGTGCTTTTTTAATATTCATTAATTTAAAGGTTTCTCAGAATTAAGTGAATTTTCATGATTGAGAGAAGAAGATTTGAGTATATTTACGTTGCCCGATACCTTGGTTTCGTTTTCGGCGATTTGGGTCACATGCTTTTAAATTAATACAATGTATACATAGGGGCCCGTGATTTTTTAGTACCGGGCCCGAGTTTTCTCTCGACGGCCCTGGGTGGACAACGTTTTGCGGTGGGTGGGACGAGTAATTATTGAGGATGCATAGTTCGTGAGTAAAATGAGCGCTACTGGCATGATCTAAATGTTTATTACATTCAAGCCATGGTCGAAGAAAAATCGCAAGAAAATATAGAAATAAGTTTTTTTTTAACAGCGGCAGGCAATGGCAAACCTCCGAGTGTATTTCTGCCATGAAAACCGCTTCTAATACAAATACAATTGCCGTTCGGAGTCGGCGTAAAACTGTAGGTCCTTCCTCTTTGTGTGACAATATCAAGGCGCACGCCACAAATCGTAGGAGAAGCTCGGCCAAACACTAGCATATGTGTGAACGCCAATCTATTATATTATTGAACAATGGGAAGCTTAATGCTTGGTGCAATTTTTATAGTTAAATTACTAACAGGCTCAATTTAAAGTCCGCTTCTTCTTGGCGAAGTTAGCCTTAATGTTCCCTCCCGGGTATCAAGACACTTTTGCCACCTATTTCTGAAAGCTTGTAAAACTAATTTTGAATTGCACGACCCACTCCGTTGCTTATGCCAGGATTTTAACTCTCATTCCAGCACGTTTGATATATCAGATCCGCTTTTCAGCATTAAGAAATCGATACTGTCCTCTCTCAATAAATGAATTATTAAAATAAAGACATAAAATCGGCTGATGAATTTAGTTCTGTAGCTGAACAGTTTTAGATCTCGACACTTAACAAACTCCTGCCTATCGTGACTCGGCGCAAAAATTGAAAATACTGATTCCGTACGTCTTGCGGACTGCGTCCCTCGTGCGGATGGGCGGGAATGGAGGGTAAAAACCGTTGGGATTATTATTATTATTATTAAAAGTATTTTGTTTGTCAGGTTAAAAAATACATATTTTGATGTGATGGGTGGAATATCCAACAAGCATTTCTGTAAACGCTTATAACTTCTCACCATAAATGTATTTTTCTAATGACTCACAATTGTCCTTTCTTGTTTGATATTTTTTTTTGCATTATCACGTTTGGAACGTGAGGAATTTTTTGATATTTCATTTCATTTCATTTCATTTATTTACTTTGTAAGTATAGTAAAACTCGAAGTCTTTAAGCGTACTAATACCAAAAATTTCAATTACAATATTAAACTTAAGCTAAGAAAATAATATAAGTAAGTATATGAACTACATATCATTCTTGCTATATTATAACTAACACTAAGGGATAGAAGGCAGACAGAAAACTTGAAAAGACAGAAAATGGGAAGTGGATAGTTAATTTTTGAGTAGATTTGCAACTGCTGTTTTGAAGCATTGAATCGAACTTACACATTTAATTGAATTTGGTAGTGAATTCCATATTCTGATAGCACTAACAAAAAATAATCTTGAGGCTATTAATGTTTGGTATTTAGGGACACAATATTACAGGTACGAGACGATTGAACAAATTTTAATTTATGGTACAGGTATAATGGTTTGCGGTTTCTGATCAGTTTGAATAAGAATAAAATATTGCGATAATTTAAGTAACTCTCGATGCTATAACCGAGAATATTTACAATGAACAATGATATATGGTCAAATTTGTTCTTACAATATATAAACCTGGCAGCATTATTTAAAGCTCCTTTTAATTTATTCTTCGATTCATAATTAAGATTTCCATACACTATTTCACAATACGCGATATGGGGAACGATAAGTGACTGAACTAGCTTCAAATTTGTATTATTTGGTAGGCAATAACATGTATGCCAAAGGTTTCTTAAAATAAAGTATATTGTAGAGATACAGTGGTTGATATGATCTGTGCAAGTCAGACGAGAATTAATTTTAAAGCCCAGATTAGTCACAACATATCGAAACTTTAACTCAGTTTTGCCCCAATATAATTGGCGATGGACAACTCAGATCAAAAGAATGAGGTGATATAGGTATAACCTGCGTTTTGGCAGCATTCAAGCAGAGCGTTTTTGTTTCGGCCTAGATCTCTATTCTTCTTAGATCTTCATTTAACCGAAACACGAGGTCTTCCCCAAGTCCAATTGGTCGCGAGTAGTAGATCTGTGTATCATCGGCATACAGGTGAATATAAGCATTTTGACAGCAGTGAACAATATCATTTACAAATATACTAAGGAGTATAGGACCCAGGATTGAGCCTTGCGGTACACCGGAATTAATTTTCCTGCGACAAGAAATTGTTTCTCCACATTGCACTTGTTGGTACCTGTTTGATATATACGCTTCCATAAACTTAAGCGAAGTAGAGTTGAAACCAAAGTAGTACTTCAATTTTGCAAGAAGAATGTCATGCTTTACGGTATCAAAGGCTTTAGTAAAATCGAATAGCACCAGGATAGTGAGTATTTTGTCATCATAAGCAGGACGAATATCTTCCATTACCTTCAAAACCGCTGTAGAACAACTGTGACTTGACCGAAAACCAGATTGGACCTCACTCAACAAGTTATGATTATTCAAATGTAGAACTATCTGGGACGAAATAAAGTTTTCAAAAACTTTGGCTAAAACAGGTAAAATGCTAATAGGCCTATAGTTTTCGGGAGATTCACAAGACTCGCCTTTGGGAACAGGAATAATATTTGCAATCTTTCAAAGGTTTGGAACGGAGGATAATGTTAAGGCAAAATTAAAGATATGTGTAAGTGTCGGGAGAATGTAAGGGATAATCAGCTTAAGGAAACGTAGACGGATACCATCTATACCAGTAGCATTTGACTTGATAGCAAAAATATTCTTTACAACATCGTTCTCACTGGCCGTATTAAAAGAAAATTCACATGAGGGTTTGCAAACCAAATTTTGATTAAAACTGAACGAGTGCGAATTCGTAAGTTTATTATTGGCGCCAATGAAATAATTGTTCATCTCACCCGCACCAAGACCGCAAGGTTTTGAATCTTTATTACAGACTCCCATAGATTTCAAATTTTTCCACAATGTTCTGGAGGGTAATTTTGTATCAAGCTTATTTTCCAGATAGACTCTTTTACTGTAACGTATTTCTTTAGCTACTTTATTTCCCAAATTTTTATATGCATTCCTACGCTCGTCTGATGAATATTGCTTCCAATATTTATAGGCCTTACTTCGATTCTTAATAAGATTAAGAATGTGCTTAGTGAACCACGGTCTCTTATAATTACTCACTTTTATAGTACGTAGAGGCACATACTTATCATACAAGTATTTGACCAGTTTATTAAATTGATCTAATTTATCATCCAAATTCGAGAAGAACCAGCAAGAGTTCCATTCCAGTGATATACTTTCGTCATTCAGTGCTATTTTATCAATACATTTAAAATCTCTGAACGTCAGGTTGGTAACTGACAATTCTTTGTTAAATTCAATATTAAAAGATAAAAATACAAGTTCATGGTCAGAGACTCCAACAAGGAAAATTGGTCTACGTGGCTAACTTTGCTAACATAGCTTACACCAAAGAGATCTAGCATGCTTGGCTTACAGTGAGGAGCAAAACGTGTTGCAAATTCGTTTGCGACAGTTAATCCACAATTGGTGAAGTTATTTAGTAATTGCCTACATTTAACGTTATCCAGGAGAAGATCGACATTAAAATCACCACAGACGAGGCCATTTACATAGCTCAAGGACAGTTCATAAATTTTTGTAAAAATAGTGGTAAAGTCATTAGACCTATGGGGATTATAGACACATATTACAAGACACCTTTGAACATTATACCTAAACTCTACAATTGTTTCATGGCAGACAGATTTATGAACGACTTTACATTTAAGACTGGATTTGAAATAAATTGCAATGCCACCCCCTCTATGACCAGTGGACCTATCATTCTTTAACAGTGAAAAATCACAAAGAGCATAAGCAGAGTTAGCAATACAAGGTTTGAACCATGTCTCAGTTATACAGACCACATCAATATTTATTTCCCGTAACAAAAAGTTTAAATATTCAAGTTTATAAATCGATAAACTTCGAGCATTAAAGTGGCAAATATTGAACCCATTATTATATTCGCACGTAAGTTTCAAAGCTAGCCTAATATTATCACTGTTAGTGTATCTACACAAGGTACAAGTCATATGGATCACAGTTTGGGAGGCTTGCGAAACAGTCAGCTGCAAAGTACAAATAGAAGGAAAGGGAAGAAATGGGGTAGATGTGAAATAAAAAGAGGATAGAATCTGGAATGGCTATTATAAAAATAAGCATAAAAACAAAAGTAGGCATAAAAACAAAAACAAATCGTACAAAGTTTCAATATTAATTAAAATAATAAAACATATGCTAAGTTTAAGTGGCAGCTGCTAGACGCTCGACGCTCTCACGATTAAGAACTTTTACTCCTTCGCTGCTGGCATGTTTTTTTGCGTAAATTTGTCCCCGTATTGAGAATACACAGTGTTGCCGCCGCTCAAAGAACTTTCTAACCAAGATTAGACGAAAAAGTTACCAAATGTAAGAAAAATAACCAATTTTTTTATTAGATTAACAATTCAGGTCATCACGAATTCTTTTATATAGCACGTATAGACAAATTTTACAAACCAAAGAAAATCAATTTTTATTTGCATTTTTGAAAAGTAAATCCTTTTAAGGCTGAAAATAAATGAAATGCATTCATATATAAGTATATATATATAAATACATATTTTATAAAATCAGGCTTCCCGTATTAGGTGCATATATATGTGGTATATTTTAAAGATGAAACAATTAAAAATTGGACTTATTGAACTACATCGTCGCTTAGCGCGAAATACCTCGTATACGCCAAACGCAGTACCGCGTATACAATGGTAAATATATTTTACAAAAGCGCAAAAAACCGATTTTTTCAAAACTGTGGAATGGTATTTTCACTGAACCTACTTGCTATAAGATTATTATTATTAATCTTAAATATAATAATAACCAAATCCCTTTTTTATTGTACATACATGACGTGGTATTGGATTCCGCATATACGAGGTATTTATGTACATATGTACTATCTAAGTATGTATTCATTTGAAGTAGTCTTTAGCCGACCATGCATATTATGTATTCTGTATATTATAAAACAAATACATACATATGTAAGTAATATTAATACAATGATTCAAAATATTCTCACTTGGTTTCACTCTGGGGCTGCCACTGCTGCTGCTACTCTCCTCAACCTCGACAAGTGTAGCTGCCCTATGTCTTATAACGAACCTAATTTAAAAGTTTTTTGGAAATACATATTGTCCAAAATAAAACCAAAATTGTGTATTTTTTGCTCACTTATCCATAGAATTTAGCCCGTATAAATTAACTTGAAACACCAATTTTGCGCGGAATTCTAATAATTTTTCGCGGCTTTTTAATGACTCTCGTATTATTCAAATGTCATTTCAGCTACATACTATATAGGTGTGTGCAAAGAATATAGAAATGGTGTAACTGCGGGGCGGTTTCCAAAAATTTGGCGATTAATTCACCGCGATTTATTAAAGACACGAACCGATAATAGTTGCACCCTCGAACTTTTACATGTTCTTTTGCATATGTAAACACATGATTATTATCGGAATAAGTCGAATCTTGAGTTGCCATTTTGTAGTAATAACTTTAGTTAAATAACCATATTGAGCAGAATAAATGTATTTGTTTATACTATTTTTCAAAGATTTAATTATTGTATGTATACAAAAATAAGAAACTACAGAAAATGTTAAAAAAAACCAAAATGGGAAAGATCTTAACAACTTCACAGCCAAGAAAAAAATAACCAAAATTGGTTAAAAGTAACCAAAACGGCAACACTGAGAACACACTCACCAGCCGCTTTTGTCTTTTTAGCTGAGTAGACAGTCGCATAAGCTCACGGTTCTTTTTTGTCAAGCATTCATGAAAAAATATCATCAGAATCGATTCCAATATTGCGGCGAGTTAATGCCTTTCGGCTAGATTTGAGAAATCGAGCAACTGCTACGAACAAACGAGAGCGATCATAAGCAGAATTTAGTTTTACAATGATAGGAGAGGGGTTTGGGCGGGAGTTTGCAGGGGAGAGGGAACATTGCGCGCACTCTTTCTCTAGCCCGACATATTTGTGTTCACTCAAAATTCGAATGACGAATACCGAGAAAATTATGAAAAATAAACAAATATCAGCTGCAGCCGTGATGTTGTGCGCACAAAAGTTTTACCAGATATGGTTAAGAACTTTATTAAAAGCCGGTAATTACGTTAACACACGTGATATAATGCAGCGCCACAAAAAACACGTCCACTCACAGTCATGATACAAAAAAGAAGGTAGCTCCATTTAATGGCATTCGTTGTTGCTGCTAACCATTTGACTTTTAATAAAATTATGACATTTCATCAAATTCATGCTACCTGATCACTAGAAGAAATATTTTTGTTTAAAGCAGAAGATTTTATCAGTACATTCAAAGATGTGGAATATGATGGACTTGAAAATTATGCCGGCTACATAATTTCGAAAATGGGGTTGATGCCAAGGTTTCAGAACGCATGAAGAAAGTGATCAAAATTATACTTACATATCGTCGTTTAAAGTACAAAACCGCGTAACGTCGTTCTTCAAAACCGCGTAACTGACATTTTTTGCCATAGATTGGATTTGCTCACACAAGCTCTTGGCTCAAGTTTTATCCATTCGTCCTGACTTATACTAGCCAGAAATGCGATTGCTTTATAAAAAGAGAACAATTTTGAAATATGAGTGTTTTTACTCTCTGGAAAATAATTTATGCAACCTCGCATACGCAGTTTTGCATTTTGTTGATACGCGGTTTTGTAGTTTATAGACGATATGTTATTTGTTCTGTTCAAGCCGACTTCAGGTTTTTTGCATACATTAGAAACTTTAAGATCAACAATTTTGAAAGCTAATTGTTTGCAAAATCTTTTGAGAAATATAAAAGTATATTTGAACCAAAATATAAAAAGGTTTTATTTGGGAAGAACATTCGTTAGAATTAGATTTTTAGATCGCAAGATTGCATTCAAAATAAGAAAACGAAAAAATAACAGCATAATGCGCGCGTGGTTTTTATTATAAAATAAAAAGAACAATTACGATGAAGTCTTCTTTAATAGTCTATATTTTATATATTTTTAATAAAAATAGTGCGAGTTACGTAAGTAAAAAAATACCAAGCACTGATAATGGTTTTTGACTTTAAATATTATTACATTGGTATAAATATGGGAAGGAAAATACTCCGATTTATTGTTTTAATATTATCAAAGTGGCAGGCCGATGATAATACTCACAATTTATGAAACTTCCAAAAATTTTATTAACCGTCAAAAGTTGTTTATTGAAACTACCTTCTTTTTTGTATCATGCTCACAGTGACATAGTTGCACTATTTGTGAGACAAAATTCGTCAAGTGTACTAGGAAAAATATTTTATGGCAGCATTTTTTTCAACCTCCACCACGTTGTTTCTACTGTTACTGGTAACCAATGTGTAAAAGATTTTGTTTCTACCGCGGTTTTTTGTCGTGTTATACTAGTTTAAACATGCATATTTCAGCACTTTTTCTTAAGAGTGACAAGTTTTCTTAAAATTCTTTCTCCTGTCACACTTATGATAGAGAATACAAAATTTGCTGATCTAATAGAACTTTTTCCGTGCTTTGGTTGGTGGAACCTATAAATTATTGCTAAAAAATTGTCCGGCTAGCGGCATTTTTATATGCAGTCGAATGTAAAATTTCCCGCTGAATCCGAATACAAAATTAAAATGTAAGATAGTAGAACAGTTTTTGAGATCTAGCCGAGTTTCGGGTTTTTGAGATCTAAAAAAAGTGCACTCACTTTATTACAACTTTCTTTGGATATAGATAGTCAATCTTAAATTTCTATTTGTTTTAAACGAACAATTTTTCATAAAAACTCATACTAACATGTTGCGGTTGGCCGACGGCATTCAAAGAAAACTCTAATAAAGTGAGTGCACTTTTTTCAGTTCTCAAAAACCCGAAAGTCAGCTATATCTCAAAAACTTTTCAACTCCCTTACATTTGAGTTACGTATTCGGACTCAGCATTACATTAGAATGCATATAAAAATGTCGCTGGCCGTACAATTTTCTCATTTCTGTAAACTTGTGTTATTGCCGAAAAAATGCAAAGGTTCTATGATAAAGAACTAGTAGTGAGTGAAAATCTCTCAAGAAGGCCCCTAAAAATGGGACGCTCAAGATTTTTTCGCACCAATCACTTTATTCGGTTTACAACCATAAAAAAAATACAATTTGAGCAATTTTGCGAAATTCGAGGTTTTACAAGAGCCATTGTTAATAACTTTTTTTATTTATATTTATTATCCACTGATTCATAGCATGTATCTTGATGATTTAAAAAAAAAAATTATAAACAAATGGAAATATCTATTACTCCTCGATCAGATTTTTTAATCGTTTACATTGAATATCAATCCGTGTTCTATAATACATTATTTAAAGGAGAAAAACACGGAAACTTGTACGGGGTCGCTAGTTATTAATTTTTTTCGCTCCTGCCATGGGTGCTTTTGATTTCATGCCGCGTGCCACTGCGTCGTATTTTTAAAGTATGTGCTAATGGACCAGGTTGCACACTAGTAACTTGTTATGATGACCTGCCACTTCAAACGTAAAAAACTGATATATGTGTTGAGCACCACCTCTTCGTGGCCCATCGGCAATATGATTCGGTCAAAAGGAGTAGTTGCCTAGGTGGTCCCATGTTATGCAGCAGTGGACCAGAGGTGGCCAGGTCCAGTGTCATCGCAATGTTAATGTAACCATATTTTCTCCATTTGGTTACTAGTGTTGGTTACAAGGTAGTGTGGTCCTGTACTAGTATTTAACCTAGTCCCACTTTTTGCTGGCTGTTTATCCGTACAAATCGCGTGATGTGGTGTTGATGGAAATTCAACATTTGAAAGCACATTTATATGCCGTAGATGAGTGCGCAAAGATGCTTACCACAATTTTTTTATATCCAGATGGGGTCAGAGTTCGAATTCCATTGCAGGCAACATTGAAATAAATTTTATAACGCCATTAATTGAATTGAATATTTACCAATATACAGTACTTTCATTGACGTTTATAGTAAGATCAATTACGTTTCTGATGGATTTTAATATTTTTTCCCTCAGTGTATGATTACGATTATAGTAGTCGTGATGCTGAAAGTTTTTGGTATTACATTACAGTAATCGTAATCCTCAGTAATCAAATTGTAATAATCATAAAGTGCACAGCTCTGGCATAATCACCAAAATGAAAAGTTCTAGAGATATGCACATATACATACATATAAATAGGCAAACATGCTTTCTTTTTGAGTCCGGCCGATTAAGCGGCATCGGCTAGTATCGGCACAAAATTGAGCATCGGCATCGGCATCGGCCCTTTTTCGCCGATCATTTGTAATTTCTTTTCATATGTTCAGGTGAAGCGACAGACAACAGCCAACATCAAAAAACATTTGCAGACAGCTGACAAAAATGAATTTTTTTGGGGTGAAGGTGTTGCACGTTTTTTCCATACAAAAGTATGTTCGACAATTTTCTGTTATATGAAAGACACTGCCAGCAAAAAAAATTTCTAAAAACTAACGCGATTTTATAGTAGCTTGAAACTTGCACTTCGTTATACTAGAATCAAATGGCCTACAAAACTGCATAGTAAATCCTGATTAATATGTTTGTAATATTGGTGAAAATAAGCAAAATTTTTCTAATTTTTGTAGAACGTTTGAATCTGATTTGTATGGTGTTTGTTGTAGACTGTTAGTTTGTTTAACTAATAGGCCCGGCAGACGTTGTCCTGCTACACACCGATACATAGGCAGGTTACATGCATCGCAGATATTGTTTTTTACGTTTGATTTGATATCGAAATTTACAAAAGATTGCTATTTTTGTTCGGGATTTTTATATATTAAGATAAGCACGTTGCGAGAAGCATAGAAAAAATTTCGAAGAAAAAAAAAATATTGCTGTTAAGCGGTTTCGGAGATTAAATAGCTTAAACGAACACGGTGACACGAGATTTTTATCAGGCCTACCATCAATTCCGTCGCAGATCCCGACGTGACAACGTCATGAATTTCGTCGTAATCACGAAATTCTCCCGCAAGTACGAAATTCGTGAGAACGGTATCACTGAAATCTGCATTCTCGAAACAATTCTAAAAAATCTGATTAAAGAGTTGAAAATTTTCATGAAAATTTGCTGAATTTTCGCGAGTTTTGGACAAAGTTTAGAAATTATATTTTTATGTTTTTTGTTGTAGAATGAACCATATTTTTATACGAAATTAGCGGAAAAATATTAGAATGAAAATTGTTGCATTTATTGTAAAAAGTTTGCTGTGCCAATACTTTGTTCCGGCAGTGTATATTAATATAATAAACATTAAATAAAGAAAAGACAAATGCCAAATGCCAAAACCGGTCAAAATATCGCAATTATTTTATTTTGTGGCCCCCTATAGGTATGTATATACATACATACATACCTAGCATTTAAGTTATTATGCATTGAGTGCAAAAGAGTGTATTTTAGTACAAAACGAAATTAAATTTTATGTTCCTAAATATTTCTTCCTTAACACCATATAAAATAGTTTTCATTGTCCTTCCCCGGAGAGCGAATATACAAAACATTTGGGCTAATTATCGTGCACCTAACGCTGAAGATTTTTATCGAAAGGCAATGTTTATACCGCTATTGGATAAACATTTTTGATTTGAACTCATTACTTCCATCTAAAATTGGGCAAAGTAATACGCTAGATAAAAAAATAATACTTTCTAACGCGTAAATTCACTTGGAAAACGATAAGATTTTTTCTTAGAAGTAGACGCTATCAATTTGGAATGAGAGAATAAAGTGTGGTCAGAACGATGGACAAATAAGGTAAGCGAAAAGCCATTCCCAAAGTCGGCAGCAGAAGTTCTTGGTAAATGCGACGAATATGCTCCTCCATTGATTAACAAACTTCTCCGCATTCTGGCTACACTTACAGCTAGCAACGCTGCTTCAGAAAGAAGTTTTTCTACCTTTCGCCTGTAAAAAACATGGTTGCGTAGTACCATGAATGAAGAAAGACTGATAGGTCTAGCACTTTTACACGTACACTTAAATATTAGGGGTATTCTCTGAGTCTTGCAAAGCCCTTGCACGGTGCACGGATTGCACGGTTTGCAAAGCTGTCCCATACGAAAACCGTTTTTTACCGTGCAATCCGTGCAATCTGTGCACCATGCAAGGGCTTTGCAAGACTCAGAGAATACCCCTATTGAAATTGACACGGAAATGATAATAGGAAAATTCGCAAAAGGAAAGCGTAAAATTTAGTTTGAAATTTTAATTATAATTCTGAATAAGTTGTTAAGTTATTTAATTACATCCGTCATTTGACAAACATTGTAAGCAAAAATTAAGTATTTATATGTACGCATATATTGCTTTAATAAACCCATCGTATAGCTTTTTGTCTTGTATTTTTTTACAAAATACATGGTATAATTGTTTTATTACAGGGAACTCTGTAAATGGACCTTGCACCAAATTCCCAAAATGAAACTTACTAAAAGTAAAATTATAACACAAATCATTTTACTTCGCACTTTATACAAATTAATCGAACCTCTATTTGCATGAAAAATAAATGAGGGTTTAAGCAGATTGGATGCTTGTAGATCATATATCTTCGATTGGTCGATCCTGTGAATCAAGCCAGATGCCTTTAATATAAAGTTATTTGACAAGTTGATCCCAATCGCCACTCCCCAAATAAATTCCCGTATCCCTTCACATTTGGTCTTATGCGGAGCATAATGCTCCTTAGTTGAAGAGTCTATACTCCGTTTAATGTTAAAATTAGGGATGTGCCGAGTATCCGATAGGTAACCGGAATCTGGTTTATCCGGCCATTTTTGTGTTATCCGACTATCCACCAGCCCGCAAAAGGCTCGCGACCACGCAAGCGAAACAGTCCGCCCTTCGTTACAAACCCTTAATGTCGGAACTAACCCCAACGCTTTGCTACAGTGGGCTCCCAGTTGGTTCAAATTCTGGCCCTATTCTTGCACAAAGTGCTGTTGCGAATATTATTCCGAAATAATAGTCCTTCCCGGATAATAAACAAACCGCCTGTCCAAATTAAACAAATTTGATATCATATGAAAGTGGACTGAAATAGCTGTTAAACAGAAATAACGAACGACCTCTATTTATATTTTTTTTATAATTTAATACTAAAGAAATTCATATAACTAACACAAGGTTTGTTCTTTGGTAATTAATTAACATTTTTTATTGAAATACTTTTCAATATGTGGCTTTCTTCGTTTAGAAATTTCCGTTTTAAAGCTATACCAAACTTATTTAATTTGGATGAGCGGTTGGTTTATTATCCGGAAAGGACTTTTATTTCGGAATAATATTCGCAACAACCCTGGTTTAAACAAGTACAGTTATTCAGCCAGTTTCTGCAATTCATTTTCAATTGCAAATGACTCAAGTTCACTTTTATATATGATTCTATTCGTAATCTCTTAATAAATCGATAAATATGTATAAGTGTAATTCATTACCATCAAGTGCTTCAAAAGTTAGACGAGGAATAAACATTTACATTCATATCTGAATAATAAATTGTATGCGTGCTATATGTTAAAGTGAACCTATACAAAATTTTTACCAGCTTAAATTGGAGGAGTTATAACGCAAAACAACGTCTCTGAATAATCAATTGTATGGGAGCTAGATGTTATAGGGAACCGATTTAAATGATTTTAAGAGATATTGAATGTAATTATATATATATAACAAGTAAGAAAGTCTAAGTTCGGGTGGAGCCGAACATTAAATACCCGGCGCAAGTATTAAATACATATATGTTTTTCACCTTTCCGAAAGCTACCGCTTGATGGTAAGCCGGGGTGTATCAATTTTGAGTAAATTAGCGCCCTTAAATTTCGAAATATTGCAGTTTCAAGCATTTCTGAAATTTACCGTTATATGAAAAGCGGCCGTAATTTTAGTCCTATATCAATAATTTTTAACATTTTGCCTTTATGTGGCAAGCACAATAAAAATACCGAGTTTGGTGCAAATTGGTAGAACGGTTACCGATATATATATATGTGATTATAAGTGGGCGGTGCCACGCCCATTTTCCAAAATTTTACCATAAACGTATTTCTTGGTAAAGAATTATTTGCAATCATCAATTTTTGAATAAATTAGCTTTAATATTTACTGATTTATCGAAGATTTTGTATTTCTCTAAATTACCGTTATATTGGATGTAGGCGTGGTTATGGTCCGATTTTAAAAATTTTCGTCCATTTAGTATGCTGTACCAAGGCCAACAACTGTGCCAAGTTTGGAAGAAATTGGTGCAGCGGTTACCAAGATATACACGTGTAACCATAAGTGGGCGGGGCTACGCCCATTTTCCAAAAATTTATTATATTCTTATTTTTCTCTGAAATTATTGTAAATATCAATTTTGAGTGAATTATCTTCACTAGTTACTAACATATCACAGTTTTCGTATTTCTTGAAATTACCGTTATATGTGAAGTGGGCGTGGTTACAGTCTGATTTCGCCCATTTTCAATACCAACCTACCTTGGATTAGCGGAAACCTACATACCAAATTTCGATGAGATATCTCGATTTTTGCTCGAGTTATCGTGTACACGGACGGACGGACAGACGGACGGACATGGCTTAATCGATTTCTCTATTCATTATGAGCATTTATGTATACATTTGTCTATATCTATCTCGATTCGTTTTGGCTGTTACAAACAACCGTTATGTGAACAAAATTAGTATACCCTTGTGCACAAGTGCGCTCGGGTATAAAAATGGTGTGAAAAAGTATAGTAATTCCTCAATTGAGAAGACTTGGGCCGATTTCGCAAAAACTCTTTTTAGAACAAGGCGTGCACAAAGTTTTAATATTTCCGATAGGTGGCGCAGGAGTCGAGCTACGCTAAAGAAATGCTTTTGGTTCGTTGGCCGCCTTTTGCCTTTGATTAGCTTATAGGATTCATTTTTTCCGTTAAGTGGGCCAGGTACCGATCTATTCAAAAAAGTCTTATTTATGGTCCGATTTGCTTGAAATTTGGCACGTAGGTAGATAGGCGGACCAGATACCGATCTATTCCAAAGTCTTATTAATCGGCAGATTTGCTTGAAATTCGATACCCGTATTATAGATATGCGTAGAATAGAATCCAGTCATTGTTTTACAGTACGAAAGGTGTTTGAGGGCGGCGCAAATATGCGGGTATTGGCTATTTACCAATATTTACTACACAGGGAAAAAATTTGATACAGCAAATGTTAACGCTATTTTTGCCGAATGTTTGTGTGCTGATTACGTTAGCATAAAGTTTCCATCAGCTCCAGATTTAAAAAAAACGAGATCAAAGTATAAAAAATCGGGGTTTTTTTTCAATATTTGAGAAGTTCTAGCAAAGAAACAAAGGGTGGTAGAATTTTCCACTTAGGCTTTGATTAAAGCTAAAAATCTCGAATATTATCCTTGCAAGTTCCCGCACCTTTGCTTGATGGTCACTTATAGTCATTTGTTGAACAGGAATAACTGATTTTGGGAGTTTGAGTTCCTACCGTAATTAAACAAAAGGAGATAGAACCGTCCACGTGGGCTTAAATTAAATCTAGAACTACAGACTGCCATCCTTGAAAGTACTATTCCTGCACCTTGCCCTAATGGTCACCTGTACTCATTTACTTTTTATCGTCAAAATGGTGTACAAATCAGTATTAGCTGTTCAGTAAATGACACAGGTAACCTTAGGGTCAAGGTGCAGGAATGTGAAAGGTTCTATCACCTTTTGTTTCATTGCTAGAGCTTCTCAAATATTGCAAAAAAGCGATTTTTTGACAATTTCACCACATTTCTCTCAAAATCTGGAGCTGATGGAATCTTTATACTTACGTATTCTTAATTAACACAAAAAAGCCTATCAAAACCAGCTTCTACATTTGCCGCATCAAAATCGATGTTGCCCTTCTTTTTAAAAGAGGTGATCTCGCGAACGGCTGAATCGATTGTTTTGAAATTTTGGACACCTACTGCAGACTTTCGATATATTAAGGGAGCGTGCATCACCCATACATATCGAATTTTTCATACCGTATATCTCTGAAAGTATTTATGGCAGTGTCCTGGAAATTGGTATATATATAGATTTTGGGGCTACTGGAAAAGGGACGTGGCGCTTTCCAAACATATTGAAACTTTTATCTATCTGTAAATATATACACCCAGAATACAGTGTTTTTTTCTTTTTCATAATACTTTTTTTTGTTATTTTTTATAGAAATATAGTTCATTTCATTTTGGCACCAAATTTTGAGTATGCAGTTTTGTAGTTCACTCAATTTCAGTATCATAAAGTGCAAGTTTTAAATGGCTATAAGATACCGTTAATTTTTGAGAATTTTTTTCGCTGATAATGTTGCGCATTTTCTCCGTATAACGAATGCGTGAGAGTTTTTATGTATGGGAAAAAATGCCGAAGAGTGTCAGTATGTAAAAGACTTATTCTGGTGACTTAACTCCTCCTAAATGACCGAAACGATATTGCTAAAAATCATCGATTCGCAGGCTCCAGGGATCAAGTCAAATTACTCCCGTTAAATCAACCATCAGAGCCATTGTGGTCCTTGCTTGACGGTGACTATACAGAATGTGGACCAGTGATTCTCACCAGTTTAGAAATTGCCACCAACTATACTATACAGATTCAAGGACGATTCACTATGGAGCCGCAAGGACTTCTTCCCGGTATAACGCTTTCGTCAGGTTATTTGAATTGCTGGCGAAAACGTTGGACCAAATATTTCAATAAAAAAATTAATTTTAGGCGAGTCGAAGTTCGCCGGGCCTGCTAGTGTAATATAAAATTGTGCGCAAAATTTTTGTAAAATATCTTCAAAACTGAGGGAGTTTTTTTTTTAATATTTAAAATTTAAACAAAGTTTCAAATACCACTATCTCGAGAAGTGAAGCCAATCGGGCAAAACTGACGACGCCATTGAATTTAGAAGGCTCCAGTTAAGTAAGAGCAACTATCAAAACCTTTGTCGAAAAAATGTTGATTTGATATAACGCTCGAAATATTCTGACTACAAGAAGGAGCATCATTAAAATTTTTACACACTTCTAGGGAAAATTTTTGTGAAGCATTTTACAGGTATATGTAATGTTGTAAGACCTAGTAGTTATAAAAAGATTTAGATCGTTTGGACGTATTTTCCAAATGTGCCTACAATTAAGATATTTTTGGAATACGAGTTACGCTCAAGATCGCAGAATATTTTATCTTTAAAAGTTGCTTCATTCGGAAAGCATACCTCTTGCTAAGGTATCACTACATACATAAAAAGTTTTTAAAATGAAATGCTTCAAAAGCTATACGCTATAAACCGAAAATTTTAAAAATTGTGAAAAGTAGAGTTACAAATTTTGAGTTATTTGCCATTTAGATATTTTTTAAAGTACACTTTAGTTACGTACTACATAACGACTGCTGAGTGGAAGATCGACCTATCTCGGCAGCCAGTTCAAAAACGCCCTATTTCAAAAAACTTTTCAAGAACGCCCTATGTTACTTCAAAATGTACTGAGATAGGGTGTTTTTGAAACGAATTCTGAAATAGGGCGTTCTTGAAAAGTTTTTTGAAATAGGACGTTTTCGAACTGGCTACCGAGATAGGTCGATCTTCCACTCAGCCGTCGATATGAAGTGTAGACATAAGTACTTATTGCCCATAAAATTTCAAACCAGTATATGGTGTGCTTCAAAAGTTATGACATAGTTAATTTTTCACATCCTTAAAATTACACAAAAAATTCACTTGTTTTTAATAATTTTTGAATGAAAACCATCTATAACTCAAAAGTATACGTCTATGAATTATATCCAAAAGCCACCAGCTTGATATAGTTTACAACAATGAAAATAAAGTTAAATAACACAAAGGTTACATGTTCTTTAGATTTGCCCATATACTTATGTATGTATATCTAACAGAAAGTAACAGAAGTTGTATTATCTTATTTCGACTTAGAAAAAGACAATACGAAACCGAAGAGGAATGCGAAGGCAAATCTGATAAAAATCTTACGTCTAATTTACAATAATATAGCTCAAACCCTAGGGTTGAGCCCAGCTAATGCCTGATTGGGGGGCATACTTGCGGTCTGGGTGAAAATGTTGTACGTTTACACTTCTATTCGTTGACTTTTATGCGCCAGTTTGCCAGCCATTCTTCTATGCGTAGTAAATGTTCCTCTACTAATCTTGAAGCTCTATTGGGACATTTATTACGGCTTACTAAGGCAGTATCATCAGCGAAGGTGGATGTTAGTATATCCTTGCTAGTTGGAATATCCGAAGAGTAAGTGATATACAGCAGAGGTTCCCAAACTTTTTTCCCCGTAGACCCCTTTCAAAACCTTACTGGTTTCGGTGAACCCCCAGCTGCTATATTTCTAACATATTGCCAAAGCTCATCAAAAAATTTGAAGACTAGATCTAACGATGAAAATTTGCATCGCGGGTGAGATCCAAAACTAAATTCCCAGGGGCAAAAATAAAAATAAATTATTTTCTTGTGTTCTCTTTAACACTAAACAATGTAATTACCAGGGAACGGATAGAGTATATTCGATTAAGAATGTCCACGATTTAGCTTTCCCTGATTACCATATATACACATTTGATGTTGCCTTTTTTTGCCTTTTTTAAGATATTTGCCTTTTTTTGCCTTTTCTACCTTTAAAAAAGTGATTAGGTATAGCATTTACATTTTTTTTTTAAGAATAAAAAATATACACATGCCCATGCGGCTTATGGAAGCGCAGGGGCCTCTTGCCAAATTGGTGTTGGAAAAATTCAAAGCCGTTTTCTCAGCTAACGTAGGCTTGGAGACAATAAGGGGTGTGGATAAAATTGCAAAGGGCGAGGAAAACGCCATTATTCCTGATAATATGAACGTTTCAAACGTTCCATATTTAAATTGGGCTCCACTTGTATCAACTTGCGTCGAGCGCACATTTAGTGCATTCAAAGCTTTTCTTCGCGAAAATCGAATGAAAATGCTGCCAGAAAACTTCAAAAAACATCTTGTGGCTCAATGTTACTACAACTATATAGATCAAACTTTTATAAGATAGAAACTCGAGAGGATAAAATAGTCAAAGATTCAAAGTCCAAATTTTTCATATAATGAAACTAGTTCATAGTTTTTCTCTTTTTACTTGTAATATAAACATTTCTAAAATAAATGTATTCTTTGATTGTTCTTCGTATATTCTGTGTTTTTTTAGTGCCTTATTTTGCTTTTTTTGCAATACCTGGTGCCTTTTTCGCTATTTTGTTTTGCCTTTTTTGCAATACCTAGTGCCTTTTCCTGCCTTTTTCGCTATTTTATTTTGCCTTTTCCAGCCTATTTCGTTATTTTATTTTGCCTTTTTTATAGGTTTTTAGGCCCTAAGAATCCGTTCCCTGGTAATGAGAATGCCTGGTTTGAACCAGTTCTGGCCAAATTGTTAGATGTCTCATTACCAACTCCCGAGTGACCTGGTACCCAAAGTAAAGCAAGCTCGTTATGTTTACTAACATAAAATAATAACATAAGTTGAGACTTGCATTACCGATCTAGTTAGGAAATACTAAGATATACTACGTTTATACGCACAGAATAATCGACTTAATTGAAAGCGCATTGACACCGTACACATTTCGCTCTAGTGTTTATACTTACGGCTTTATATCGGCATCAAAGTAACCGTTTATAAGTAAACATAATGGAAAGTGATAAAAATCTAGTTTTATTCGGTATTATAAAATCGTGGCAAAGAAAAAGAACGACTATTATTAATCAGCTTTTAAATACTGATGCGATTATTTGGAATTTGAGCGGAAAAGCTGATCTCCAATTCGCTTTGAGTGAGAGCGGTGTTTATACACTCTTTCTAACTGTCTGGAGAATTAAACTACCGATTTGAAATGGAGTGTGAGCCAAAACACTTCGCTCTTTCAAAGCGAATTGAAATTCAGTTTATACATATCTTTTGAATCGCGGCGAAATGAATTAAAGCGACTTATGCATGCGTATAAACGTAGTAATATAGGGCTGTCCAATGCCTTAAGTGCAGCCTGGTTGTTACTTCAGATATGTAAACTACTTCCCCTCTACCTATTTTCCACCACGTAGTCCATGACTTTGAGGATTGCAAATACCTCAGCCTGAAAGACTGGGGTACATTCCCCAAGATACAAGTGAAGCTTATCCCTATTAACTTCGAAAAAGAACCCACATCCCGACCCAGAGTCAGTTGTGGAGCAATCAGTGAAGATTCGAAAATGTTTGAGTCCGGGCACAGCGCTGGAATTAAACTGGCATTCAGCTTCAGGGAACTCAACATTAGCTGTGTTTTATTTTTCCAGAAATTTAAGCTATTAGCTTTTTTTGTATGGAGGACTTACCCAACATAATTATATTGGCTTATGAAAA
>NW_023458555.1:55135953-55178104 GCF_013731165.1 Rhagoletis pomonella | reverse complement strand
TGCGCCGGCATAAGCAAGTTGATGTTGTTGATTTTGTTTCCGATACCATCGGGAATTAGGTCGATAGCATCGGTTTCCCGGATGCCGCCCTGCTTCGCCAAAGATTGCATGGTCAAAATATAGCAGTGCAGGGACTCTTCAAGGTGTTTCCACTTCCGCTCGGTCAGTGTTCGATAGACGTCCTGGAGACTGACTGCACTGTCGAATTCTTCAATGACCGCCTTCTTTAGGTCTCGAGAGTTAAGAGCAGACGTTGTGGTTAGGAACACTCGAGCTGTTCCCTGTAGCGAGCGGCGTAGGCTTAGCAGTTTGAACTGATCGTCTGCAATGACAGTTCGCATAATTTCTTCAAAGTCCTCAAAGAAATGGTGCACTGACCGTGTGGAGTTATCACCAGTAAATTTTGGTACAGCGTGTTCGATGTCCGCGAACGAGGCTCTGCATCCGGTGGGCCTACCAATCGAGTTTTCCAACTCATAAATTTGTTTTTGTAGCTCCAACAGTTCGCGTTTCTTCCTTAGTTCCCTAAGCTGTTGATCCAAGGCATTTCCAGTATTATTGTGCAAAGCAGCGGAGCTAGTGTCGCCGGCTAAGCAATTGAAGCCGTCGGGAATGCTCGCAGCAGCAGAGCTTTCATAACCCAAGGAGCTGTTAGTGGCGGCGACGGCGGTTTTGGCAAGAATATTTGCGACAGAGGATCTTTCGGTATTGGCGGGAATTTCAACGACGGCAGTATTAGTGGCGGCAGAGTGTAAGGCCACGGCAGAATTATTGGCGGCAGAGTGTAAGGCGACGGCAGAATTAGTGGCGGCAGAGTGTAAGGCGACCGAGAAGAGATGTAGAGATGGTGGCGCCGGAAGCGGCAGAAGGCTTAGCGGCAGTAATATTAGCGACGGCAGTAGTATTAGTATTTGTGGTGACGGGCGTAGCAGCGGAATATTCACCGACGGCGGTAATAGTGACGGCAGCGCTGCTTTCGCAAACATAACTGGTACCTCCGTTAGGGCCCAAAATACCGGTGGCGGCAGCTGTACGATGGGCAACGGTATCCTCAGCGTATGCACTAGGGCCAGCAGTAGGGGTAGACCTACTTGGCTTTTCATTTCCCATGGCACTGGCTATGGTAGCGTCGTCGTCCGGAGCTGCCGAATCTTCCATGTCGGAGATGTTCTCCTCATCCTCCTCGTAAGGCGACTCGCTGATGCGGTGTTCAGCATAAAGACGTTTTAATTGGGCCACCGTGGCCGTCAGTGGAAAATTCACGCCAGCCGCCATAAGTGCATCGGCGAGATGCTGCTTCGTAAGGCGTTGTGGCATTTTTTAGTCTTTTTCAGGTTTAGTTTTTAACTTAACAATGGGTACTTGGACCCCACACCTGAAGCTTTTACGATCGCAAAAATCACAATTTTATTTCAAAAATAAGAATTTGTTCTAGAAGCGCGTGTCGATTCTGACTCGCTTTCGTCCAGAAAATTCTCTATCTATATAAGAGAAAGCGAGAGAAAAAGGAATAGCAGAGAAGGAAAAAGGAAAAGGAATGTGATAGGCAGGGCTGCAGTCAGGATTGTCAATCCCCCAAAGGATTGCCAATCACACAACAGGGTTGCATTCGAGGTTAGAGATGGAAAAGTGTTAACAGTATACACATTTGATGTTGCCTTTTTTTGCATTTTTGAAGATATTTGCCTTTTTTTGCCTTTTCTACCTTTAAAAAAAAGATTATAGCATTTCCATTTTTTGTTTTAAGACAAATTTGACAAATTGGTGTTTGTATCAACTTTCTTCGAGCGCACATTTAGTACATTTAAGGCTTTTCTTCGCGAAAATCGAATGAAAATGCTGCCAGAAAACTTCAAAATGCATCTTGTGGTTCAATGTTACTACAACTATACAGATTAAAGTTTTATGAGTTAGAAACTCGAAAGGATAAACTAGTCAAAGATTCAAAGTACAAATTTTTCATATAATGAAACTAGTTCATAGTTTTTCTCTTTTTACTTGTAATATAAACATTTCTAAAATAAATGTATTTTTTGATTGTTCTTCGTATTTTCTGTCTTTTTTTAGTGCCTTATTTTGCTTTTTTTGCAATACCTAGGGCCTTTTCCTGCCTTTTTCGCTATTTTGTTTTGACTTTTTTGCAATACCTAGTGCCTTTTCCTACCTTTTTCGCTATTTTATTTTGCCTTTTCCAGCCTATTTCGTTATTTTATTTTGCCTTTTTAATAGGTTTTTAGGTCCTAAAAATCCGTTCCCTGCTAATAACACTAAAAAACAAAATCGCAGTATGGTAGTTTTTGCAAATTTTATATATAAAAAACTAATATAGCGAGTTTTGAAACAGGAACTGTTACATAGCTAGCTTTTTCTTAGCTTTTCGCATTCTCTCTTCCATGAAGATTGGTCTACTTTTTTTACGACGTCTTCCACTAGGCACCGAAACTACCACGTTTTCTTGCAGTTTTCTAAGTTCATCAGAAGATGGAGACTTTCGAACTTGTATAAATACGTACAATAAATGTTATAGCGACTTTTGAAAGTGTATATACCTATACCGACAGTAAGTATTATAGCGACTTTTGCTAGTGTAGCTAACATTCCAAAAAATATCTACAATCGACATTCTGAATATAGTAAGCAAATTCAAAAACCAATTTGGTGGAAAAAAGCTCATATCTGAAGGAGTCATTAAAGACTCAAAGACTCGTTAGGCTATAACGAGTATATTTTAAGAACTATATATAAACTAGGCTTAATAAGCTGTTAGACATAAATAAAATAAAAAAATAAAAAATAAAATCCGGATAGTATGGATATCCGGTTAATATTCGTTTGTACAATTATTCGGATATCCGGATTTACGAAGATCCGGTTAATATTCGTATTTTCGGATATCAAAAAAAAAAGCCAAAAAACTGATTAATCATATTCGGGAAATTAATTATGACCCCGACAGAGTGAATTAGCTCTTGACGGACTTGAAGTTGACCCTTTGTTTTGTATCGTTTTGTCACAATAAAAACAAATGCCACTATTCTTGTCATCACTTTTTTAGAAATGCTACAATTTGGTAAAGCATTCACCACGAACAAAAGTATCATAACAGTTTTCATTATTCTGTCCATGATATTTTAATGCGATGAAAAAACTCTGGCGGTCAATTTTATATTTTTTTTGTATTTTTACGAAACGATACTTTAATTTCCCAATACCAGGCGCTCATGCATATGAAGTAGCAAGGTTTCTAAACGCATAAATTTGTTTGTTGAACTTTTTAATTCGTTTGTAGAAGTCTTTGAAATTATAATGTTGGAAATTTTAAAATTTATACAAACAATTTTGTACGTAGAAATAGAAAACTTGTTACTACACATTTATGAGCACCTGGTATTGGGAAATGAAAATATCGTTTTGATAACGAAAAATCCGGATATTCTAATAGCCGAGTATTATCCTAGCTTCCAGAGTAACCGGATTTTTCATTTAGGAATCCGGATATCCGAATACCTGGATTTTTCGTTATCAAAACGATACACGCTGGGGGTAGCAGAGGAAGAGGGTGGCCCCCACTGCGATGGAAAGACCAACTGGAGTCAGCTGGCGCAGAAGTGAAACAACTGGCGTGCATTGTTGGACGCGGCCAAAATCGCTTAGGCGGTTATAGCGCCAAATAAGAAGAAGAAGTATCAGGATTGGTTCCGGATGCAGATGTACATGCGTATGGGGAAAGTTTTATCTTTAATCACCGTGGAGTGGACACCCATTATTGTGCATCACAAGCTAATGCGAGAAGGCAAACCCCCAACAATCCGTAGTACGCTTTCTTATGTCCATTTCTTTCTTATACAACTACACCTTTCTTATATACAAAAAATACAGCGTGTAGAATTTTCTACATCTTGTAATCGTTATAAAACTTATATGAACCTAAATAATCTTTTAATTCAACAACTTTTTCCTATAATTTTCTGGATCTAATGAAGAATTAATATGAATATCCTTACGATCGAACAATGCGTGTTCTCTCCATTCGTTACCGAGATTTTGCAAGTTCAAAATACATACATAAGATGAAAGTATAACGATGGAATGAAAAAAATTACCGATAACATTTTGAATATTAGCAGCAAATGCAGATGTGCTTAAGAGCGAAAAATACCACACAAGCGGCTGGACAAACCAAGCGAAATATCCCTTTCCTTAAAGCTATTTATGTTGTGTATGGGGGTGTTTGAAGGTTTGACAAGCCGTTTGAGGGGAAATGTGAACAAAAATCTAAATTTTTTGATTTTCTGGCCGCCATGTTGACGTTTAACCAAACCGCTTACGTTGTGTATGATAAAATAGCCTCATTCGCAACGAAATTTTTACCGAATGAGAGCGCATGAGAGAAAAATCAAAGAAAACCAAAACCTTTTACATTGTGAACCGGAAGAAAACTAAAATGCTTTTGCTTAAACGAGTCATGTTTGCATGGTGTATGACGAAATGGGAAAAGTAGGTTTGAAGAATTTTTGACAAGCCGCTTGTGTAGTGCATTTCGCTCTTTATAAATCCTCGGAAAGCTTTTTGTTCAAAAATTTGCAGAGCATTTTAACAAATCTGTTGTGTTTCACATGGTTGCATTTGTTATCTACAAATATATCAGGAGAAAATTCCTCAAAAATTCCTCAGAGTAAAAATCCTAAAAAATACCCAAGCGCACCCGAAATTCCTCACGTTTTGAGGAATTACTCACAAAGTGGCAACACTGATCAGTTGCACAAAAGGGAAACGACTAGTGAATATTATTGCCAATGCTACTTAGGTGATTACCGCGACAAAGGTATAGCACTACTGCGCAGGAGTGAGATAGAGGGAGAAAGGGACAACGTCAAAAACAAAGCCAAAATCAAAACCCAGGACAAAGGCAATCCAGGACAAAGACACAGGCCCTCACACACAGAAATAAAAACAAGGATAAAGCTAAAGATAGTTTAATACAAAGCTGAGGTTGAAATTAACATAATTATAAAGGTAAGTATAATGGTGGTAATGTTAGTGGTAAAGGTAATTTTAATTGTAACGATAATAGTAATAGTAATGACAATGTCATCTTATTCGTATTCGTCTGTGTTCGTGTTCATATAAATATATTATCTTCTTTAGCTTCTTAATAACCTTCTCTGGCGCCTTCGTCTTCGTTTTCCTATTCGTCTTTATTTTCGCAAATACTTTCGTTTCAGTCTGTTTTTATTAGGTATTCATCTTCGCATTTGTTTTTTCTTTCATTTTCATCTTCGAAATAGAACTTAAAAACAACGACTAGATTCTGAGAAAAAATAAAACTCAAAAACTAACGATTACGCAGGCCTGCGAAATTTAACTCCAACTTTTCAACGTGGTCCAGCCCACGATTAGCCGCGAGTTGAGCCAAAATATTTTGGTGGATGTCATTAATTCGATAAAATTTTATAATTTGAATGATAACAACTAATTTTTGGCGCCCCTTAATGCACATGTAGTATATCTCAGTATTAAACTCAGCCCTGTTAAGCTGTTTGATTTAAAGAACAAATTTCAGTCAATAAATTTACAGATTTTTTTATTTTTGCCACTGAAAACAACCGCGTGAAATAAATTTCGATCTATTTATTTTACTTGGCAATTCTGTTCATTGGACAATTGTCAGCAGTCCACAGAGATCCCCAAGCATGCATAAGTTCGATTAAAATTGATCCAAAAAATTTGTTCATCAGTTATTAGATAATTTTTTTAGATCTTAAAACTGGTTTTCTTGAAATGCCACCTGATCGTTTTTTCGAAAAAACTCAAAATTACAGTTTCTTTCGTACTTGGGGCGCTTATCTATTAACAGCTTGACTATTTTTATATGTTTTGAAAAGAAGACTTATAGACCTTTAAATGATGTATAATAATGTATTGTTAGACTTAGTTTGTTGGAAGTTTTCATCGGTAAAATTTAATTAGCCCCAATTTCTCTTGATTCTTTCAACTTTGCCTATCGCTGGTTTCAAAAATTTCTATTTAAAGTTGCCAAACATCTAGTACTTATTTACTTAAAAGAACTGTAACAGCAGCCTTTGCCATGAGTAGGGGTGTTGGTGTGCATGTGTGAGTGAGTAAGTAAAGGAAGTGAAAGTAGCCATAAACCCTTTATCAACTCGACATACCAACTGAGGTGTGAAACCTGGCTAAACCTGCGGTTCGATAAAGCAGTGGCGTGCGTGTGGGTGTATGGTTGCATGGCAATAAATTGAGTGGCTGATCTTCGGAGATTTTTGAGTGGGTGCGGCATGAGTGACACGCTCGGCTAGCTTGGACAGAATAAATTAGAGCGGAGGAAGCCGGAAAATGTTAATCATAAAGTCACGGTGCCTTGTAAAAGTGTCGCGCGGGATAAGCTAAATTATCAGTGGTAAAGTGTGTGTGTGTATTTATATACAAAAGAAAAAAACAAAAAAAGACTAAAAGCGGTCAAGTGCAAAAAAACGGCATCGTCCTGGATACCGCCAGCTATACGGGATCCTAAGTATAGATATACATTGGTGCTCAAAAATAGCGGAGATAGAGGTAAGTTTATATGTATATTATCCAAGGTTAACTTTAAATAAAAGAAATGGGTTCCTCCTGTTGTGCTAAAATTAATGCGTGACCAATGGAAAGAAAATATATATTGTTAGTTGGTACTTTTGTGACTTCCTTTTGGTTTTTTTGAAAGAAATGTATTCACCATGTACATGTCACACTTAGTTGAAGTGCCAGTGAAGCGAGCCGAATTTGCAAAAATTATATACAAAAAAAGGTATAATAATTTCGGTGGTATTACGCGTTTGAAACCAAAAGTATGGCCAATTACGTATGTATATATATATATATATATATATACTTATATATATAAATGGTACGGTTAACATTCGACTGTACATATCAGCCTATGGGCTTCGCTACGTACGTATGTGCACACCTACGTACATATGTATATAAGTGTACATGTACACATATGCGCACTGGAGTAACCCCTGACGGAACACTGTCCCTTACAATTTGTCTGATGATTTTGTTTTTGCAGATCGCTACAACAGTATACAACCTGCCATAGGAGTCGCACCAAGGCACCAGTAGATGCAGCAACCATATGGGGGCCGTATGACCTCCCTAAACATCTACACGTAAGATACATGTAAGTGGCGCGAACGGTCATACTTAAGGGCGCACTTGCAACACTCAACACAAAGCATCACGGAAAAGGAAACGTTGAAACACACACACACATAAATACGACACAACATATGTATATACAGGAGCAACAAGTGCAGGCCCAACAACAACCAGCATATAAAGATCAGCTGTGCTGAATACCTAGCCGAGGGCAGGTTAACGCCCGCTGCACAAATCAAGAGTGCTTATTTACTCGCAAATGCATAAAGAGCTGAAAACAGAGACAAGCAGAATTATACTTACCAGCGTGGGAGGATGCAGTTTCCAGTGGGCTGAATAGCAAGGAGCGGATTTGCATACAACCGCGTATACATAAGCAAATCACGCCGCCGTCAGCAGCGGCGCGATCGCCACAACTGACGCTGAGAGAGAGCGACCAGCAGCCACTACGTCTAGCAGCGCAGCCTGCCTAGTTAAATTTGGTGTTGTTTTTTTGCTTAACTTAATTTTTTTTGCCGTTTGCTTTATGCTTTTTTTCCTTTTGCTCTTGAGTCTATTAATTTTTGGTTTGCATTTTTTTTTATTATGTAACACACCATGTGCCAACTTTTTAGATTTTTTACCTTAGTTTATGGTTTGCCAGCATAATTCTTAAATTTTAACATCTATTTTTCGGGCTTTTTGTTATTAGATATATGTGAACATACGCACATAGCCGGTAAACTTTTTGGTTTTTTTTGGTTCCGGCTTAACACCGGCACTTGTTTTTTTTTTCTTCTTCTTTCATTTTCTGGCGGCCCGGTTTGTTTCGTTACACACTGTAAAATTCTTCTTTTGGTAAAATTTAAATTTTCTATTGTTTTCAATTAATTTTTAAATTTTCTAACACTTTTTATTTCGGGTTTTTTATCGCATCGCGTTATTTTTTTTTATTACTTGGCCGCGGAAATAGTGACTCGCTCGTCGCCCGCAAACACGAGCGAGTGATTAGGTGTTTGACAGCTCAGGCGTGCAGACCTCAGCTGTGACTCTATGTATGTATGTATATTGCTTTCCAGCCGTTTCCAGGGTCCTCTCAGTATGTTGGTACCATCATCGCGGGACTACTAAGGTGAGTGCAAAAACAATTTGATGCATATACATATACACGTATGTTTATACATAGTACATATAAATACCTATTTCGGTGGTTTTGTTTTGCTAAACATATTTTTTTTTTATATTCCTGTTCGCGGTGGCTTTACCTTTTTTTTTTTTGTTTCTCTTTGAATTTTTCGTTTGCACATATTAAGGGCGTTCACGTTGTGTTTGCAAAGAAATAGGTAAACTGCTAAAGAGTTGGGAATTTAGATTAATAAAACTTCCTGAATTTGCCTGTTGAATTTATAATTTACATAATGTACTTTTTGATACATTTTTTGATGGATTTAGTTCATCAGTTACAGTAAGTTTTTTATCATTATTATTTTTCTCTTTACTTTTATTTGTTTGCCTTCTTGCATTATAATTTAAAGATTGATTGAATTTCTCATTAGCGTTAGCCGAATTGAATTTCTATTTTATTTTTAAGTATCATTATAATACTCCGATTTAAAACAACAGTTCTATTTCCTTTTTTTTGAATTTGATTTTTCATTATCATTTAATCAGTTAATCATTTGATTTTATAATTAGTTATACGGTGAATAAATTGTAAGCAAATGAACAGAGGTGTTACGTATTTGTTATTTCATGGTTGAGGAGATTAATTTAAGATGAAGTGGTAGATTCTTTATCTTTGGTGTGGGTGTTACACCAGGGCTTAAGAGGGGACGTGAGGGCGTTGACTAGGGACGGGACTGGGACAGAACTGATTGACGAATAGACAGACGTACCATGTCAGGCTAAGGGGGCGTTGTAAGAACAGTAGGAGTCAGACCAACGCCCATGGCTGCATAAGCGAAAGACGCAAAGCGGGTGGGACGACTCCACCTGACAGGACGGGCCTTCTTTTCAACTTTGCTTTTCCTCTTTCTTATGTTTGTTAGTACCGCTAGTACTGATGAGCAGGCATGATATTTTTGTTTACGTAGGGTAGGTAAGGTGGGCGAAAATAACCCCCCCCATCCGGCGAGCTAGCCTGGGCTTTGCCACCATGCCTGTGTACCGCCTTCGCCTGTGCCAACTGACACCCTCGTAACAGAACATTTATTTTCGAATCAATTGGTACCTCACTTAATTCCATCGCATAAAAATTGTCAACAAGTTATGCGATTTCAGCAAAAACACGGCCTTGATATTTACCAAAAATTGATATATTCAATGGCCCTTAAGCAGAAAATTTATTTTGCATACAATTGTAGGAAAATGGGCCACCACCCATATCTCAAACACTACTTGACCGATCTCGACCGAATTTGATTTACACATTATGCTTATACTATGTCTCCATTGTGAGATTTAATGAAGATTTAGCCCTCTGACGAGATTTGACGTTAAATCTTTTGAGATTTATCATATAAAATTAAATCTCGAAAGGCAGTAGATTTAAGTTAAATCTTCGTCAAATCTTCAATAATATTGATCAATAAGTACAATTTGTTGGATGTGGCAACCACAAATTCACATGCCATAAGTCAAATGACATTTGTGTTTTCAATATACAGTTGAGGACATTGAAATCTAGCCTATCATAAAAGCATGAATTTTCGTATTTTTAGGGATTTTTATATTTTTTTGTTAGTTTGGGAGGAAAATTAGTAATACATATTTACATAACTTTGGTTGTAATAAATTAAGAAAATATTATTTTAAAAACTAAAAATTTAGAAGAAATGTTTTATAGTAATATCATGCAGAGTCTTCTCCGCTTTCTATAAGTCATTTACGCGCTGCGACAAAAAATTTATAAATTTCGGTAATGGTTCTGCTTCGATAACATTGCACCGAACATCCTCTAGAACTCAGTTCGTATTCATGATATGCCAAAGGCCCACGATTGGATTTTCGGTTCCCTCCTATGAATAAGAGAGTTCTACAAAAATTTTTCTTTCCGCAAATGTTTTTTACCGTTTTGATAATTTTTCTTAAATTCGGGAAAATGATTCGGAATATGGTACCATTCTTTACACTTTCCAAACTATATATTACACATACATATTTACCACGAATAAGAAGCCAATAATATTCAGAATTCATATAATGAAATTCCGCTTGGTACCTTCCTTTTATCTGTCTGTATATCAATGTCCGCAACTGTATTTGTAAAATCATTCATAAGCAAACGTCAAATATTTAAAAATGTGAACGTCAAACATATCTCGTAATGGTAAGGGAGACGGCTGTGATTTAGCAACTGGATTTATTAAATCTTAATGGATAAATCTCTCAATGGAGACATAGTATTAGCCTCCTTAAGCACCGTTTTGAAAATTTTTAAAATCCCTCTTTTCAAAACATGTTTGGTTTTAAAAATTGGATGAAAAGTAGTCAAGCTGTTAATAGATAAGTGCATCAAGTACGAACATAACCGTAACTTTTAGTTTTTTTTGGAAAAAACGATCAGGTAGGATTTCAAGAAACGCAGTTTTTAGATCTAAAAATGTTTATCTAAAAACTCATGAACAATTTTTTTGGATCCATTTTAATCGAACCTGCGCATGCTTGAGGGATCACTGTGAGTTAGGGATAATTGCCACTTGAATTTGAACGGGAAAAAAACGATGACCAATCCACCATTTTTTTTACAAGACAAAATACATTGGGATCATACCGCGCCCTTACCGCCAAAAAGATGTAAGCGAAATTTTTTCAAAAATTTATTATATATTTATGCATTAAATTTATTTATCATTCATTATTGAAAACTGAATAATCGATACACATAACTTGATTATTAGGAAAGTGAGAATATCTACATCTAATATATAAAAATCTCGTGTAACGGTGTTAGTGGTCGAAACCCTCCTAAACGGCTAGACCGATCTTTATGAAATTTTTTGTGTATTTATGGTAGGTATGAGAATCGGATGTAAAGTATATTTTATACCGTTAGGTGCAGGGGGCGTGGCACCTCCCATACAAACCGAATATTTCATACTGCATATCTGTGGAAGTGTTCATGGTAGAGTACTCTAACTTGGTATGGAGATATACCAAACCAATCGCATACTCATTGAGAAAAATTGTGGTTATTGGAAAAGGGGGCGTGGCCCCTCCCATACAAACCGATTTTTTCATACTGCATATCTCTGGAAGTGTTCTTGGTAGAGTACTCTAACTTGGTCTGGAGATATACCAAACCCATCGCATACTCATGGAGAAAAATTGTGGTTATTGGAAAAGGGGGCATGGCACCTCCCATACAAACCGATCTCTTTATACTGCATATCTCTGGAAGTGTTCACGGTAGAGTACTCTAACTTGGTATGGAGATATATCAAACCAATCGCTTACTCATGGAGAAAAATTGCAATTATTGGAATAGGGGGCGTGGCACCTTCCATACAAACCGAATTTTTCATACTCCATATCTCTGGAAGTGTTGATGGTAGATTACTCGAACATGGTATGGAGGTATATGAGAACAGTCGCATACTCAAGGAGAAAAATTGTGGTTTTTAGAAAAGGGGGCGTGTCACCTCCCATACAAACCGAATATTTCAGGGACCGTAAATAGCAGTTACTTTTTTCAACAGCTAAACTTGGCCAGACATCCGGAAAGACTTTTATTTCGAACTTAAAAAATATCGGTCCAAGTATAACTGTTGGAAAAAATAACTGGCATTTACGGTCTCTGGAATATTTCGAACTGCATATCTCTGGAACTGTTCATGTTAGAGTACTGGAACTTGGTATGTACAAGATATATAAAATCAATCGCATAGTCATGAAGAGAAATTGGGGCTATTGGAAAAAGGGGCGTGGCACCTCCCATACGAACCGAATTTTTCACACTGCATATCTACGCCAAATCTTGGAAAAGACCCGCGAGAAAAGGATCGACACTCACCACCTATTTGTCGACTTTAAAGCTGCTTTCGACAGCACTAAAAGGAGTTGTCTATACGCCGCCAAACTGATACAGCTATGTAAAATGACGTGGAGCAATACCACCAGCTCCGTCAGAATTGGGAAAGAGCTCTCCGAGACGTTCGCGACCAAACGGAGCTTCAGATAGGGGGACTCTCTTTCATGCGACTTCTTTAATCTGATGTTGGAGAATATAATAAGAGCTGCAGAACTGAACCGCTCAGAAACAATTTACTACAAGAGCGTGCAATTGCTGGCTTATGCCGATGACATCGATATCATCGGTATCAAAAACCGCGAAGTCATTTTTGCCTTTTCCAAGTGAGATAAGGAAGCAAAGCGAATGGGTCTGGTGGTAAACGAGGACAAGACGAAGTATCCCCTGTCATCAAACAAACAGTCAGCACATTCGCGCCGTGGCACCCACGTCACTGTTGACAGTTATAATTTCGAGAATGTAGAGAATTTCGTTTACTTGGGAACCAGCATTACCACCGATAATAATATCAGCATGGAAATCCAACGGAGAATGACTCTTGCCTACAAGTGCTGCTTTGGACTGAGTAGGCAATTCAGGAGTAAAGTCCTCTCTCGACATACGACAACCACACTCTATAAGTAACTCATCATGCCCGTGCTGGTATATGGCGCAGAAGCATGGACAATGACAACATCCGATGGGGCGGTCCTTGGAGTATTCGAGAGAAAGATTTTGCGGAAGATTTACGGGCCTTTACGCGTTGGCGACGGTGAGTACCACAGACGATGGAACGATGAGCTCTTTGAGCTTTACAACGACATGGACATAGTGCAGCGAATTAAAATACAGCGGCTCCGCTGGCTTGGTCATGTCGTTCGAATGGACACCGACGCTCCAGCTCTGAAAGTATTCCACTCGGAACCCGCTGGTGGTAGCAGAGGAAGAGGAAGGCCCCCACTGAGATGGAAAGACCAGCTGAAGAAGGACTTGGCTTCACTTGGCATTTCCAATTGCGCCAGTTGGCACAGAAAAGAAACGACTGGCGTGCTTTGTTGAACTCGGCCAAAATCCCATAGGTGGTTACCGCACCAAATAAGAAGAAGAAGATATCTCTGGAAGTGTTCATGGTAGAGTACTGGAACTTAGTATGTAAAAGATGTATAAAGTCAATCGCATAATCATGAATAAAAATTGGGCTATTGGAAAAAGGGGCGTGGCACATCCCATACAAATCGAATTTTTAACACTGCATACCTCTCGAAATTGTCATTGTAGAGTACTGGAACTTGGTATATAGAAGACATATAAAATCAATCGCTAGTCATGAAGAAAAATTTGGTTTATTGGAAAAAGGGGCGTGGCACCTCCCCCACGAACCGAATTTCTCACACTGCATATCTCTGGAAGTTTTCAGGGTAGAGTACTGGAACTTGGTATGTACAAGATTTATAAAATCAATCGCATAGTCACGAATAAAAATTGGGGCTTTGGAAAAAGCGGACTGGCACCTCCCATACAAACCGAACCTTTCACACTGCATATCTCTGGAAGTGTTCATGGTAGAGTACTGGAACTTGGCATGTACAAGATATATTAAATCAATCGCATAGTCATGAAGAAAAGTTGGAGCTATTAGAAAAAGGGGCGTGGCGCATACAAACTGAATTTTTCATACAGCATGTCTCCGGAAATGTTCAAGGTAGAGTACTCGAACATGGTAAGGAGATATGTGAAATTAATACCATACTCTTAGAGAAAATTTTAGCTATTTGAAAAGGGGGCATGGCGCCTTTCAAACGCATTGAAACTATTATGTAGCTTTGTATGCATATACACTTTTGCTAGGTTATTTAAGACGGCAATGGAAATATGCCTTCCACACAACCACCAAACCGTAATATTAGAAGGTAAATGTGTCACTGAAAATCATGAACGTGAACTGTTGGTGAAAATTTTGGACCAAAATGTTTCAATACAAAAAAAAGTTCACCGGGTCGGCTAATACATATATAAATAGATTGAAAACAATGTATGTATATTAGACTGATTTAGAAAAATCTACTAACCTTTTTTAATAGTCCCCTCTTCAATACCTCTGGGGGATGTCAAAAGATGCCTGTTAAAAGCGCAACATTTAGTATCAAGTTTGAAAAGTCGCACGGATTTCTATTTTCCGTATAAATTACTTAGAAAAAAATTGTTTTCACTTTGCAATTTGTTTTTCAAACTTAAACTTAAATTGATGTCATCATTACATTATCATTAAGTAAATATTGAAAAATTTTTACAAAAATCTTAAAAAACTTTGATTTATTGTTTGAAAAAGCTATTAAAATAATTTTTAGTGAACAAATTATGAAACAAACTTTTGAACATAACTTAATACCATAGAAAGGATTTTGATTAACTTTACCCGAAATTAGGTGTTTTTTAGTA
This sequence comes from Rhagoletis pomonella, assembly GCF_013731165.1. Taxonomy (NCBI): domain Eukaryota; kingdom Metazoa; phylum Arthropoda; class Insecta; order Diptera; family Tephritidae; genus Rhagoletis; species Rhagoletis pomonella. The sequence goes on along the minus strand of NW_023458555.1, from coordinate 55,163,517 downwards.
AAATTAATTTGCAAGACTTACTAAACTTAACAATTTCAATTTTGAAATTACTTCTTTTTTGGATAGGTGAAAATAACTTTAATTACTTTTCCTAAATAGGATAAAAATGTGTAATAATGACATAAATTTAACATTAAGTTTGAGTAACCAGTGGGTTAATCAATAAATGATCAAAGGCATTTCTTGTATAACGTGTAATTTCCTACAAAAAAAAAAAAATAATCGCACTTTTTAGTTCGATAATTGATAGCCGAGAACACAAATTCCAAAGTTGAAACAATTTTTTTTTCTTAGTAATTTATATGGAAAATAGAAATTCGCGATGCGCGACCTTTAAACTTAATATTAAGGGTTGCGCTCTTAACAGGCATCTTTTGACATCCTCCTGGAGGTATTGAAGAGGGGGCTATTAAAATTATATATATAATTATATAATATTAAAAGTTAGCCGATTTTTTTTTAATTTGTGCTTTAATTTTGTGCTTTGTACTTTAATTAATGTATTTAAAAGATTTTGCTAATATGTGAAATCTTTATATAACTTCGCATGTGTACATTTCAGTTTACATATGTACATAGTAGTAACTATACCAACTTTCTTCGTAGCAACCGAATGCAATGTCTGTACATATTAGTAAAACAAAATACGGAAGGAGTGTTTCTTTGTACCAATTTCATCATCGTTTAACTCAGCGGTTCCCAAACTTTTTTTTCTCTTAGACGCCTTTCAAAAATTTACTGGTTTTTTTTACCCCTGCTGACACATTTCTAAAAGTGCTGGCCCAATGCAGGCTTGCTTTGCTTGCTTCGCTGCGAGAAGTGTCAAAAATTATTTGGAATATACTAAAACGTATAAAGGCTGGCCAAATGGCAGCTTTTCTTCACTTGCTTTAAGCGCCTTAAAATTTGAAATAGGCAAATGTTTTATTCGAAAGCGTTTTGTAGGCTTTTGACAAAGAGGTATGTTCCTTTCAAAATGCATAAATTCAAACAAAAATTTGCTTACTTAATTAAAAAAAGTCACAGAAAATGCAGGTAATTCGAAATTAAAGCAAATTGAAGTCAGCAAGGCGCGCAAAGCAAGCCTGCATTGGGCCAGTGCCTTAAATATTCCCAAAGCTCGTAAAAAAAATGATATGTGAAAATTAGATCTAACAATGTAAATTTGCATCGCGGGTGAATTCAAAAACTAAACTCAGAATAAAAATTAAAATAAAAGTAAAATATTTTCTTGCGTTCTGTTTATAAAAATAATGTGATTACACACTTGTAGGCTATAAAAAATAGAGCTCGTAAATACATCAAAATACCCTCTCGCTCGGAAGAGTTATATTTTTTAAGAGCACTGCGAGCGCTAGCGTTATGTATTTACATTATCTTCACCATAAACTCATCAAATGTTCTGCTCACTCATGACTTTGCATGTGGAGTATATGTAAAATAGTTTATTTGTGTTAATGGCATCATTTTTATTTTTATCGCACCGACTTTTAAAGTGATGCGAAAAATATTTATCACATTTTTAAAACACAAAACTTAAAACATCAAAACGGCTAAACACACACCAAAATTTTAATTCAGAAACTGACAATAGAGAAAAGAACGAGTTTAATAAAAACCAAGCAAGCAAGAAGCAAAAAAGTGTTCGACCCATAATTCAATAATACAAGGTTAGATAATTATTGACACCTGCGGTTTGACACTCCCTTACAAAAGGTTGCATTTACAAAGGACGGAGAAAAGGGGAGGAATGAAATCACTTGGTGCGAAAATAGTAGTAGAAAAGTACGCAAAGTAGGCAATTAGTAGTGAAATTCCTTTTGTAAATTCGAATGTATTTGCAGGAAATCTGGCATTTTAAACGAAATGTTGAACGTAATATTGATGTATCTATGTGAATTAGCGGTGCGAGAGAGACAACTGTCAGTTTATCGAACCTTGTATTATTGAATCATGTGTTCGACCGTCTTATCTTCTTCAAGGCAAGATGGGCAAATGGACTTGTCATTTACGCCTAACACAGTCAGGTGTTTGTGCCACGTGAAGTGACCAGTCCAGCAAGTTGTCTGCAGTGCCGTCTGGCCAGTGAGAGCAAAAAATTAGATAAGCCTTGTGAGATTGAAGGCAACATGAGTTTTGCCCACCTGATACCCTCGATGCCTCTCAGTCATTTCTTTACATCGAAACCAGATAAATTTTTGTGGACCCCTATTTACAACTCATGGACCCCCAAATTTTTTTCACGTCACCGTAGACCCCTGGGGGTCAACCTGGACTACTTTGGGAATCACTGGTTTAACTGAACGCAAGTGCAGCCGAGTTAAAATGGAAAATGCGCGAACATACGTATTGCATTTAATGATTATGTATGTACATTATTCATACATACATACATAGGATCTCATACGTGTAGCACTTTTCTCCAGAGATTTATGGCGCCTCTCGGCCGATGAATTTCATGTTCATATGTAAGTACATATGTACATTGATATGCATTTTTGAAGCTGAAACAGATGAGCGCAAGTTGTCGGCTCGGTTGATTTGTCGGCTTTTGTAAAATTTTGGTGAAATTGTTTTATAATTGCTTGCGGCACAGCCACATGCTTATTGACCTTGGCAAGTAGACATGATCAAAATTTAAAAATCCCGTTTTTATGTAACTTTGCGAGGAGTACCCAAGTCGAAAGTGAATTTGAATGTGTCATGAGAAAAATGAAAATATTTTACATGTGTTTATGCACATAAGCTTGGTTTTACATACATACACATATCGCCGTTTAAAGTACAGAACCGCGTATCAAAATAATGCAAAATCGCGTATGTGAGGTTGCATAAATAATTTTCTAGACAGTCAAATCACTCATATTTCAAAATGGTTCTCTTTTTTACAAAGCAACCGCCTACTAGCAGTACTTTTTGGTAGCACTGACAAATGCATGTATACACAAACAGATATTCTGCCATAGTTTCTTTTAAGTTGTTTCAAATAAATCGTCTTTATGTTAAAAATATATTTAAGTGAATAATATTTCGTTTAAATGTATTTTTCCGCATTAAGTGAGTTCATTTTTATAATTTCGTCTTCCTCGTGCTAGTAGTAAAAAAATTAGTAGTGCCAAACCCAATAATAATGATCCAGATCATTTCCGTGAGAAATTATCGTGATACTGAGCTGATAATCCTAGAAACCACAACTAATAACGCAGTGGCAGTGGCAGCTGTCCAATGAAGCAACACACAATATAGCAGTTGCAGCTAGCTCAGTTTAGCCAAAAAACGAAATTAATTGCCACTGCCTTCATCGCAGCAAACTTCGCATGTTGAATTTGAAATAAATGAAACGCAGCCAACTTCTGTTCTGTGTCACTGAAGCCTAAAAGACAACAACAAAAATGCTAACAGGCTAACCTAATATTCACGCACGCCGCCAATTTACTGCGAAAATTTTCTCATGCACATACAACTTGTATGGGACCAACCGAAATTGAACGGAGTGCGTATGAAGCTAACTCAATTTCCCATTTTTGTTCTTCGTGACATTTTGATTTGACAATGGAATCAAATGCAAACGCACGCAAGAAAAAAATTCTACGGCGGGCGTACCAAAACGCAAGCCGCGAATATTAGGTTAGCCTGTAACAAACAAAATGGAATGTCAAATAAAGCAGTCACTGACAACTATAAGCAGTAACAGCTGATTTTAAAAACAGGAACTGGAACTGCAGCTGCCACTTCAACTGCGCTATTGTTTTTGGGCTTTATTTCGATCCCTTTCTCTATCGAGAAATTAATGACAACAGCAATGTTTTCGATCTGTTACATTATCGAGCTTTACCCATCGAGAATACATAGGGAGAGGAATCGTTAACAAACAAAAATTAAGTTTACATATATAAACGTATTTAGATGCAATTTAGTTAAATTTTTTAATTATTGAAAAAATAAAATTAAAATATATTTTAGTTAAAAACTATAATATACAGATGCAATTAAAACTTATTATTGTTGACATTATTTTCAATTCTTTGCTTGGTTGTATGGTTCTTTCAAATAGTTTGTATCTTTTCATTTCTTTTTTGAATTGTTCTATTTGCGTGTAAAGGATAGTCAGTTATTTAGTTTAACAGATTTATCCTTCAAAGGAGTTTCAATACTTACTGCGATTTGTAATATGGCTACTTGGATTGTTCAATTGGATTATTTGGTGATACCAATTGTATTAATAAAAAATGTATGCTTTAATTTTTTAATGTTTTTAAAAATTCTTACAAAATGTTTACAAAGGCGATGCCTCCTGCTATTATGTATGTAACGGGTGATTTTTTAAGAGCTTGATACCTTTTTTTTTAAAAAAAACGCATAAAATTTGCATCTCATCGGTTCTTTATTTGAAACGTTAGATTGGTCCATGACATTTACTTTTTGAAGATAATTTCATTTAAATGTTGACCGCGGCTGCGTCTTAGGTGGTCCATTCGGAAAGTCCAATTTTGGGCAACTTTTTCGAGCATTTCGGCCGGAATAGCCCGAATTTCTTCGGAAATGTTGTCTTCCAAAGCTGGAATAGTTGCTGGCTTATTTCTGTAGACTTTAGACTTGACGTAGCCCCACAAAAAATAGTCTAAAGGCGTCAAATCGCATGATCTTGGTGGCCAACTTACCGGTCCATTTCTTGAGATGAATTGTTCTCCGAAGTTTTCCCTCAAAATGGCCATAGAATCGCGAGCTGTGTGGCATGTAGCGCCATCTTGTTGAAACCACATGTCAACCAAGTTCAGTTCTTCCATTTTTGGCAACAAAAAGTTTGTTAGCATCGAACGATAGCGATCGCCATTCACCGTAACGTTGCGTCCAACAGCATCTTTGAAAAAATACGGTCCAATGATTCCACCAGCGTACAAACCACACCAAACAGTGCATTTTTCGGGATGCATGGGCAGTTCTTGAACGGCTTCTGGTTGCTCTTCACTCCAAATGCGGCAATTTTGCTTATTTACGAAGCCATTCAACCAGAAATGAGCCTCATCGCTGAACAAAATTTGTCGATAAAAAAGCGCGAAACACATTTCGAACCGAACACTGATTTTGGTAATAAAATTCAATGATTTGCAAGCGTTGCTCGTTAGTAAGTCTATTCATGATGAAATGTCAAAGCATACTGAGCATCTTTCTCTTTGACACCATGTCTGAAATCCCACGTGATCTGTCAAATACTAATGCATGAAAATCCTAACCTCAAAAAAATCACCCGTTACAATGTATGTATATACTTTATCGTATATTTTGTCAGAGAAAATTCCTGAAAAATTATAGCATGACTATATTTTCGATACATTCAACGGATAGAAAGCAAAAATTTATACTTCCGTTCGAAATACGAGACTCTTAGGTAAGGCGAAGCTTGAGGGTAAGGGAAACTATCGTAAAACTCTTAACATCCGCTAACATACGTTTCTATGTCGGGTGGGTTACTTCTCCAGGTACATAAATATCATTTAAATATATGTATTTTAGGGTAGATGTCAACCTTCATCTATGGTGATCCATAAAATCAAACACATCCTTTACGTTTCCAATATTTTGCCTATGGTTAAAAATACGAGTATATAAATTAAGTCTTTGAGTTGCACGGAAATGAAAAAAAACATTTTCCAAGGAGCAGTCGGCACTCAGTTTATTTCCAAATTACTCTTACAACTGATTTTTAAATTTAAAATTATCTAAAGCTAAAGCCTATAGCCTCATTGCGAGAGTCGTGTCGAATGCAAGTCGTTTTTCGACCGTCGAATCGTATCGATAATCTCACGTCATTGCCTAAAATTTCCACTCGACCAGTGTATTAAAACGGAAGAACTTGGCAGCTCTGCATAGTTTTCGACGATTTTCGTCGTTTACTTATTTCAGCACGACAGTCGACAATGGCGATATTGTCGAGTCGTACAATTTAGCCTAATTTACGAATAACGCAATGAGGCTGTTAGTTCCAAAGCTGCACTTTGACTTGCGTGTGCAGTATGGCGGAGGCTTGGTATCACCTCCTGCATTCCTCTGATTTGGAGATATTGTTGTACGGATAAAACGATACGAGTAAATACAAGTACATACTCGATACATGATTGATATATCGTAAATTATGCACGGTAGGCAGGAAGCAAAGATAGGTTGCATAAAAATGTTATTTGTTGATATTTTTAGGTTAAGAATCCCTTAGAATTGAAATCCTAGCTGCTCCTGTTTTAAAGATGTCCACATTTTACATAGTTATGATAGGACCGACTTTTGCGAAAGAGAAAAACATCCTTGTGCATTAAATATTCAACAATGTATGTGTGAGTAAATGTGTGTATATATATTATGTGAAAATATAAGTTTATGTAAGTTTTTAGCCGGTTTCAATCGTTTCCAAGGCGCACCACGTAGAGGCAACTTACTTTGCACCTCTTTGTTCTTTTTTTGGTTTTATTTTTTTATATTTTTTTCTTGCTTTATTTTTTTATATTCGTTTTTTGTTTCCTTTTATTTTTTTGTTGGCTTACCATATAATATAGTCACACATTTTAGTATTTCAATATTTTATTATTTAGTTAAGTTTTTATATATTCTGGAATGAAAATGTCATTACAGTTTTCTTCAGGCGACTCACAAAAGTTGGTTTATCAATCATATTTATTTTGAATCTATCCCAGAATTTAATGAATTCCCTATGAACTGACTTCCCGGCCTGCTCGGACCATAATCCTAAACCATCGTTATTCAAGAATGAAATAGATTGCTTTAAATGTTTAAGGATAAAATGGATTTTGACAGTTTGAGAAATTCCAGTACTTTTCAAAGCTGTGCGGAGTTCGTTAAGATTTTTATCAAAATTACTAAGATCCGCTTGTTTTGCGGAAAACCATGTATTCACGATTTTGCTCATGGCTTTGAACGAGGCAATATATTTGGTATTGTTTTTACTGAGAGTTTCTTCCATACAAAAAATAAATAATTGCAAAAAATCAACGAAATTTTCTGGTAACTTCAGACTTTCACTTTACTAATTGGCTCAAAAGCTACATTTTAAACATTTTTCTAAAAGATCTGATTAGAAATTGTGATCAGATGAAAGTGTCTCCGAGCCAATAATTTTGTACGGCACGGTACTTATAAGTAATCTAGGTTTCACGAAAAAAAAAAAAATATAAATACAAAGTAACATTAAAATATCAATCATTTGTTTCGTTGCTGTGAGCTTGTTTCAAAACTTCTGGCTTTTGCTATAATTGTAAAACTCTGTGCATGTCATTTTAACGTATTTAGGTACATACTTATATTAAACATCAACTATTGCTTATGCAAAACGTGCTACATTTAAAAAAAAAATCGCATATGAAAGAGAACCAACCCAACTCGTAATATTTTAAGTATACAAATTTTAGTATTTAGTATAGAAATATTCAATTGAAATACGCCAATATTATAATGAAGCGCTTTGCAATTAACGGATGCTTTTTCATAATTAAGTTAAAAAAAAAATTATGTAAATTCCATGCTGTCTGTAATGGGATTTGAACCCTGACGCTCTGGAAATTAGCAAATTGTGGCAAGCATCTTCGTGCACTCAGCTACAGCCAGACATGTAAATGTGCATTCAAATGTTCAGTTTGATTCAACACCACGTGTGCGTGGTATGAAAGAATTGTCTTTAAGTAGGAACATTTCAAAACGATAGTCAAATAAAAAATATTCATGATTACTATGCGTTATTTCCCCCAGTAAATTCATAAAATTTTTCTTAATATTACAACGCGTTTTTTCTCTCAGCGTAGTCATTTTTAAGCAAAATTTGTGCAATCAAATCGAAAACCGGGACACTTAAATGAAACCCGGGACATTTTAAGGTTGGACCGGGACACCGGGACAAATAGTCTAAAACCGGGACATGTCCGGGAAAACCGGGACGTTTGGCAGCCCTACACACAAAGCGCATACTTTCATGCGATTTTCTTTATGATCGCATTTGTGTTCTGGATGTACAATAGTCATTATTTCCTGACAGAAGAGTACATAAATACCAAAATAAATCTCATACAAGCTTTGAATTATTTACTTATTATGAGGAGTACCGTTGGCCTAAGTACGAGCATTTTTATTTCTTGCACAAGCGCAGTGCGACTTGCCTGCGCTACTTGCTTATAGCAACAAACTTTTAATAAAAAATTACTACCGTATTATATAGCATACAATATTGTATACATACATACATACATATATTGCGATATTGAAAGTGTTTGTAATGAGAAAGTTCACGCTACAGAAAAAGGTAATTGTGGTGTTTTATCTAAGTTGTATACCGGTAGCGCCCAATAAATCTCGATCAATTATTCTTCCGGTAGGAAAAAATGAAAATGTGATTTGATCCGTTTTAGTGAGCTAAAAAAGGGGAACAGATTTATATGAGATTTCTTTTCGTATAAATATGCTCTAATTATCGAGAAGTACGCCTTCCTCTTTTGCAAATATATCCTATCAGAAGTATATAAAATGTGGATATCTTTAAAACAGGAGCAGCTAGGATTTCAATTTAAGCGGATTCTTAACCTTAAGATATCAACAAATACAACTCTGCTTTCAGATTTTGTCGACATTTTTATGCAACCTGTCCTGCCCACCGTGTATGGGTTTTCACTTTTATCTCACTCAAGCGAATTTCAAAAAGCCCCTCGTGCAATATATCACTTAAGTTGAAAAAAGATGCCTTTGACCAAAAACTGGGCAAGATTTTATTTTTTAAGTTTGTTCTATGAGTATGTACGGTCATACTGTATGCTTTGTCATAGCTACTACGAACTACGCGGAACTTGGAAGTTATAGTCCAACGCTGGGCAAACGCGGCTCTTTGAGCCAAATGCGGCTCTTTGCATAGCGAAGTGCAGCTTTTTTTACTTTCTCTTTTCTTAGAACAGTTTGGCTCTTTTTACTTTTTAAAATACACACTTTTTTGCTGGACATTCTTTTTCATCGTGTGTTGTTTTCTTATTTTATTCTTTTTATATACACATACGCAAATCGAGATAAAAATTAGCTTTGTGACTTAATGATCTTTACCGATATGATGGAACATTTGCAAAACTTGAATTTTTCTCTATAAGGAGAGAATAAAAGTGTTTTTGATTTGTCGCAAATTATTTTAAGTGTCGAAGCTAAAGTACGTCTTTTTATACATGATCTCAAAAAATGATATTTCATCATTTTCCATGGCTAGCAAAAAATATTTCACATGATTACTACATGATTTAAAAGCATATTTTGAAAAAAGATTTGCCGATTTGAAATTATTTAAATGTACGTTTGCATACTTCATAAACCTTTTTTTATGTAACATAATTGAGGATGAATTAACAATATCCGAAATACTCCTTTTTCAGAAAAGGGAAGAAGAGTTGAAGTTTTTGGAATTAAAAGAAGATAAGGCACTGTAAATGCAACATAAGCTTTGCCATCGCTTGACTTCCGGCAACAAGTACCTGATTTAAAATATCCGCTGTTGAAAACAGCTGCGTGCCGTATATTTTAAATTTATAGTACAACGTATAGTTACATGAGTCTTTGTACTCTACAATGAAATTCGTAAAGTCAAAATACCGTTCACAATTGACTAATGCTAGGCACTAACAGCGAACAAATCCGACGGATTTGTTGGTGTTCGATGTAATTTTTTTCGTTAGTGGCGTGATGCGCGAACAAATCAGATGGAATTGAAAATTTTCAAAGTTTTCTGATTGGTTCGACCGTTAGTAACGCAGTTCGCGAACATTAACCTATGTCGCCATATCAGTTTACTTTTAACCCATTTCGTCATATCAGGGTATTTTGAATCATTGAAGTGAGCATATCGCGGGAAATTGCAAGTAAGCGATTTTTATACGATTTTTTTTGAATTTTTGAAGAGAGAAGTTGCGATTTGGCAAAGTAAAGTTGAAAAATATAAAGATAGGAATAAAAAAAAAATCATGGAAAAAACTGCTGGAGAAGAAGAGCGAAGTAGCCAAAACTGCCACGATAGAAACTGCACAAAATAGGAGGGCATACAAGCCTGCTACCGCCGGAAATTGCAAAAAATTCGGAAAAGGGGAGTAGAATTTTTGCAGGACCAAGAATTGCAGCTTGGAGGATTTTCGACAATGGAAGATTCTTTGAAAGAATATATTAGAAAATTAAGTGCAGTTTTGCATTTTAAATATTGTTTTTTTTTTTTCAGTTAATAATAGTAATTTATTGTGAGAATTTTAGCTTTAGATGAAGGGTGCGTGTTAGTAGCGAAATGCCTAGCTAACAAAACTGTTACGAACGTCTTTAACTGGCGTAAAACTAGATTTTGAAAATTTGGCTAAAGGGATCATTTGAACTTTCTATTAAAGAAATCCGTCTGATTTGTTCGCTGTTAGTGCCTAGCATAACCATCATTTAACAAAACTGTTACGAACGGCTTTAATTGACGTTAAACTAGATTTTGAAAATTTGGCCAAAGGGATCCTTTGAATTTTCTTTAATATCTATCTTACGTATATTAGAATAATAACAAAAATTATGTTTTTCATTTCTAATAATAACTTTGTTTCAAAATAAAACTTTTGTTTTTGTTGTTTTTTTTTTGGATCTTTGTAATATTTTGAATTTACATGAGGCTCTTTTCGGCCTCGGCCTTGCCCACCCCTGTTATAGTCGATTAAAGATTTGAAATTTGTATTTGTGCAAATATAAGTTTCGTGTATAATACAAAATTTTATTGAAAATATTGACCTTTATTACAAAATTTATTTTTGGCAAAAAAAACGGACACAACTTGAATATGATCGCTCAAAGTTTTGGTATACATATATAGATGCAAGCTTGCAAAACTGTTTTTGCATGCTGCTCAATAGCGCGCGCTTATTAGCTGTTATGATGACAAATAACATTTCTTCTATTCTCTTTTCTTGCTTATTTTCGTAACAATTGGGATCTTTTCTAACAAATTACAAAATTTGATCGATTTGCAAGCACACATTTTTTTCATTTTGGCCCCCTGATAAACAAAAACTTTTCAGGTAAAAGTTTTTGAAATATTTACATTTTTTCGAATTTAAAAAAAAATCGTGCCTTTTCATGTGTTTTCTTTAACTGCAACTACAAACCGGGCAATACTTAGTAAATTTTTTATGTAAAATACTTCCAGATAGTTGCCTCTCCATACTCAAATGCAATGTAGTTAAAATATATTAAGGAACCATCATAAAATTAGGACTATTTCTGGATTTTTAACTTTTTGATATTTTCTTCCCCAACTTTGACTATCTCGGGTGAAAAAAAATGTACTGAGCTATAACTTTACATTACATACAAAAATTGTTCATTTCATAAAGATTTCAGAAAGGTGCTTACTTACACTTACTGTTTCGAATAGAAAAAAAAAGTTATAGCCGCTTTTGTGGGTAAAGGACTGAGACACGCTAGAATGTATTTAATAGGTTTAAATTGAATTTGCTCTTGTTACCGTCAAATGACATGCTAAATAGTACAAAGGTACATAATTACTTGTTTCTGACATTATTTTATGTTACTTACCGGAATTAGTTAAAGTGGATTTTGTGAAATTGGACCCTTCGAACATTGTGTTATTAATACTATGACAGAGAACACGCAGTATACGTCGCATGAATATGCGGATATTCACCTAATTTACGGTGAAGCTTGCTGTAATGCCAGAGCTGCCGAAAGACTCTATGCAGAGCGATACCCCAATCGTCGACATCCGGGTCGTGAAGTATTCGCCCGGACCCATAGAGAAATATATGAAGGTAAGTGATTTTTACACCTTTCTTGTTTGCTTGCTTGTTAACTATCATTTTTCACTTTTTTAAGGTCGCATAACTGGAAGGCGTGGCGCCGAAATAGGACGTCCTGCAACGGTAGATGTTGAAGCTGTGTTAGAGGAAGTGGAACTAGGTCCATCGACTTCAGTGAGAATGATGGAAAGACGGACGGGAATACCAAAAACTACAGTTCACAAAGCTTTAAAAGACCATCGATTTCATCCCTACCACATTCAACGTGTTCAGGCTCTACAGGAAAGAGATTACCTGTCGAGGGTTAGATTTTGCCGTGAAATGTTGCGAATGCATGAATCAGACCCCAACTTTTTTAATAAAATAATTTGGAGCGATGAATCATCATGCAAACGTGATGGTTATTTTAATTTACATAACCTTCACAGTTGGCAGATAGACAATCCTCACGAAATGAGAGAAAATCTTTCGCAGTACCGGTACAAAATAAATTTATGGTGCGGTATTTTTAATTGTCAGATATTGGGACCTGTGGAACTGCCGCCAACGCTCAACTCTCACAGTTATTTAGAGTTCCTTCAGGAACGGCTTCCAACTCTTTTGGAAGATGTACCCTTAAACCTGCGGCGAAGACTATGGCTGCAAAATGACGGGTGCCCTGCTCACTACGGGCGTGAAGTAAGAGCTCATTTAGACGAAACTTATCCTCGCCGATGGATTGGACGATACGGGCCAATCACGTGGCCCGCTCGATCGCCAGACCTGAAACCATTAGATTTTTTCTACTGGGGCTGTCTTAAGGACAAAATTTATTCAAAAACAATTCAAAACGAAGAGCTTTTGCGGGAACAAATAAATGGAGCTGCTGCTGAGATAGCCCAATTGAGTTTAAGATCTCTAAAAGCGTCTTTTCTTAAAAGGTGCCGAGCTTGTATTAGAGTAGAAGGTCGCCAATTTGAGCATATTTTATCAATAAATGAATAAATTTTTCTTCAAACAACTCATGTATATCTTATTTCACGTGAACCCATCCTTCACACAAAATATTGATATTGTTATAGACTCTAGTCCGAATTCCGGTAAGTAACATAAAATAATGCCAGAAGCAAGTAATTATGTACCTTTGTACTATTTAGCTTGTCATTTGACGGTAACAAGAGCAAATTCAATTTAAATCTTTTAAATACATTCTAGCGTGTCTCAGTCCTTTACCCACAAAAGCGGCTATAACTTTTTTTTCTATTCAAAACAGTAAGTGTGGCACCTTTCTGAAATCTTTATTAAAAGAGCAATTTTTTTATGTAAGGTAAAGTTATAGCTCAGTACATTTTTTTTTCACCCGAGATAGTCAAAGTTGAGGAAGAAAATATCAAAAAGTTAATAATCCAGAAATAGTCCTAATTTTATGATGGTTCCTTAATATATTTTAACTACATTGCATTTGAGTATGGAGAGGCAACTATCTGGAAGTATTTTACATAAAAAATTTACTAAGTATTGCCCGGTTTGTAGTTGCAGCTAAAGAAAACACATGAAAAGGCACGATTTTTTTTAAACTCGAAAAAATTTAAATATTTCAAAAACGGTGACACTTTTACCTGAAAATTTTTTGTTTATCAGTGAGCTCACCCCCCCACCTACCTTCCCCTAAAGTTTGGCACGTTACTTCTGGGACACCCTGTATGGTTTCATCATGCAAATAGTATAGGGCTGCCAGACGTCATGGTTTTCCAGGATTTGTCCAGATTTAAACCAATTGTCCCGGTGCCCTCGTCCACACTTAAATTTTCCAGGTTTTTAATGAAGGTCAATGCAGACACCCATCTAATTTTTAGCAGATTTTTGCTTTGGAAAAAGGTTGAGCGTTCTGTCATTAGTAGTCGAAAATCGATAATGAAACATTTTTTGAACAATATCTGGTGAGTTTACCTTATTCTGTTTAGTTTCTTGTCTAATTTTGTATCTTCAGCCAAATTACATTATAGTGCTAGTCACAATTCATAATAACTAAGTAATAGAAGTTGCATATTAAAAATATTTGTTAAGAAACATAAATACATTAATAACTATTAAATATACAGAAATCGAATCTTTTAAGCATTCATATTTTTGGATAGAATTCACAAAGCCATGTCACACGAATACGCATTTGCACAAAATTTTGTCAAACTAAGGTATTTATATCTACTAGAAACAAAGTTTTGATCCTAGTTTTGTTTGTGGCAATAAGAACCGTACAAATCTGTACAAATGTACCACTCGTGTGAAGCGGCCGCGACAGAGAGATCGAAGGAAGTACAAGTAAAGTAAAGTACAGTATAGTATAGTATAACGAACGTACAAGAGGAACAAACATACAATTAATACATATATAATTATAATTAACTATGGTAAAAACTGGTTAACTCATTTTTGAAACGCAGTGCATTGTTGATTGACCTTATTCTGATAGGTAGTGAGTTCCAAAGGCGGATAGAGTTAATGAAAAATTGAAGTTCCGATATTTGAGTTCGATGTTTAGGGAGGACAAGTAGTACTGACCTCGTAGATTGAAAGAATTGGAGTCTTCGATATAGATATTCAGGTTCCTTCGTATGTATTATTTTATGTAGGGCTACAAGCACTCTTACTTTTAGCAAATTTTCAAAAGTGATGTTGAGCAACCTCTCAGCTAGTTCAGACACGTGGTCAAGTCTTTTTAGCCCAAACACATATCTAGCAATGTTGTTGTAAGCAACATTTAGTTAACTTTTACAAGCACAGTCACAATTAGCATAAATCTCACACAACCATACAGGAGCGTAGGTATTAAGTACGCGTTCGCCAAAAGTAGTCTAATATTTAAAGGTGTGAAGTACTGTGTTAATCTGAGTGTACGGAGCATACCATACACTTTTCCTACTGCGCTAAAAATGTGGTTTTATATTCCCCTATTTGGGTTGAGTCCTGGTTCAAATCTTTGATACATATACTAATACGATCAAGAGGACAGCAAACATATAATTGGACGTCGTCAGCATATATGTGGACATTACAATATTTAAAAACGTTAGGCAGATCATTGACTACAAAACAAATAACAAAGGACCCAGGATTGAACCCCGGAGGACCCCTCTGGCTACAGATAAGAAATCAGAATTCTTGCTACCAATACTCACCGCCTGAGTTCTGCCGCTGAGATAAGATCTGATCAGTGAGCATGCTGGACCAGATAAGTTAAACAAGTTCTTCAGATTTTGACATAATATCATGTAGCCCACTGTGTCAAAGGCTTTGGAATGATCTAACAGGGTTTGGAAAGCAATATTATTATCATCAAGTTGCCATCGAATACTTTCGATTACGTGTAATAGTGCTGTTGTAAAGCTCCTTTTAGGTCTAAAACCCAATTGGTGGTCTGTTAGAAGTTTGTTGTATTGCACATAGGAAATAATTTGTTGATGTAAAAGACGCTCTACCATTTTTGATAGAAAGGGTAGGATAGCTATTGGTCGATACTCGTTATTTTTCTTATGAACAGGGATTATCTTAGAAACTTCCAACACTTAGGGAAGATACTGGTGGTCAAACTTGAGTTGATTAGGTAAGTCACATGAGGTAGCATTTTAGGTAGTATTATTTTCAGAAAAGTTGCATCAAATCCCACGGCTTTAGATTTAATGGATAGTATGGCTTGCACGACACCACAGTCATCCACTCTTCCAAAAAACTCAAATGGACTAATACTAACATTTACACGTGCACTGTAGTTGTCAAGACATGTATTAGCTAAAGAACTGGGTAGAGTAACAAATTTATTAATTCGCCTAAATTTAGGTCGGAGTGAAGAGATAAACTTTCCTTTGATTTTCCCATCCCAATTTCTTTAATTGTATTCCACGTTTGATTAGATCTCCTGGCTGAGCTGAACTTTTCCTTATAATACGTAGCTTTCGCAGACCTTATTGCTTTTTTGACAATGAGCTGAGCTGTTTTGAAGCGGCTTAAGGCTTCAGGGGTTCTATACCGCTTCCACCTCGCGTTGGTTAGTCTTTCAATTTAGAAATGAACCAAGGGCTGCTGTTGCATTTTGTTATTTTGCGTCTGAGTGGAACGAAGTCATCAAAGAGCCTATTTATGTGTTTTTGAAGGAACTTAGTTTGGTCGTCAATATTTACCAGCGTTCGAATCAGATTCTATTCTACTTTGAAAATCAAAAATAGAGTCGTGTTTCGAAAAGTTAGGTGCAGACAGTTGGCTAAAGTGGAGGGATTTACTAAGGTAATTCACAAAAAAATATGTCAAGCAAAGTGCTGTTGGTGTTAGTAAAATGTGTTGGTAAGTAGGTGTTAGTAGGAAAAAGACCTAGAGACTCCATGCTAAGTTTTAAGCTGCAATCGACAATAAGGTTGCTGTTGAAATCACCCGCTACCACAGCGTTGTTGTAGTTGTCGAGTAACGGTTGAAGAAATTCGGTGAAATTGGAGAAGTTTATATGACGATTGGACCTGTACACACAGCCGACCAGGAGCTTGTTTTCACCTGAAAAGATATCAATGAACACATATTCCATAGAGTCACCACAACCAGAAGCACAACATAATCTACAAGACAAACAATTTTTAACATATATTGCGACACCGCCACCATGACCACTTCTATCAGGTCTGAACAGTTGGAATCCTTTCACTTTTATCAAATCACTAGCAGACCCGGCGAACTTCGTCCCGCCCAAAATTTTTATATATTTTATTGAAACTTTTTGGTCCAACATTTTCACCAACAATTCACGTTTACGATTTTCATTGGCACATTTGTCTGCTAAGATTAGGGTTTGGTGGTCATTTGCCGCTTTAAATAACCTAAGGAAAGTGTTATATCCATTTTTGAAATTCTCAAGTTGTGCGGCATTTCATAGCACGGTTATTCGCAAAGCGAAATAAATTTTTTCCTCTTCACTCCCTGGCGGCAACAATGACCCGGTTCTATAGTGAATGTCCTAGAAGCTTTACAGTATAGTAGGTGGCAATTTCAAAATGGGTGCGAATCAGTGTTCTACAGAAATGCAATATACATATGCTTATTTCAGACGAAATACCTTAAAAGTTTGAACGCATAATAATATTGGAAAATCACATCCATTGGGCCAATTGCAACGCAGGAGCGTTCGATATACTCAATGGTGCAACAGGTCGATTTAATCTGACCTTCACGGCCCCTTTTCTCACTTGGCTATTTTTAGTAATAGCTCGACTTCAGCACCACTTGGCGGCACGTTTTTGCAATAGTATTGCATACGTATTTAAAACATTAGCCAAATCGGATCATAAATAAGATTTTTGGTAATAACTCAACTACAGCGCCAACTGTCGGATTAAATTGTGAAACTAAACCATCCAGAGACCCACTCAAATACACAAAAGGTTTCGTTAAAATCCGTACAACCGTTTAGGAGAATTTCACTCAGAAACACACCTAGAGAAGAATAACAAAATTCATTCAAAGATAGCTAAAGGTCGGTACGTTTGTAGGCCTCACACCCCTTTTCAAATAGCCCAAATTTTCTCCATGAGTATGGGCTTGATTTCAACTATATACTACCTCCATACGAAGTTCCGGTACTGTACCATGAATACTTTCAGAGATATGCAGTATAAAAATTCGATTTATATGGGAGGTGCCACGCCCCCCCTTTCCCTCAGCTGCCCTCTTTCTTCATGAGTATGCGATTGATTTCGTATATCTCCATACCAAGTTCCAGAACTCTACCATGAACACTTCCAAAGATAGGCAGTATGAAAAATTCGGTTTGTATGGAAGATGCCACGCCCCCTTTTCCAATAGTTCCAATTTTTCTCCAAGAGTATGCGATTTATTTCGTATATCTCCATACAAAACTCTAGAACTCTACCAAAAAAATTTCCAGAGATAAGCAGTATGAAAAATTCGGTTTGTGTGGGAGATGTCACACCCCTTTTTACAATAGCTAAAATTTTTCTCCAAGGGTATGCGATTGATTTCGTATATCTCCATACCAATTTCCAAAACTCTACCATGCACACTTTCAGAGATATGTAGCATGAGAAATTCGGTTTGTATGGGAAGTGCCACGCCCCCTTTACATATAGATTTTTTTCAGCCTAAAACCATCCTTGGGACACGTGCGGCTGGTGGCAGTTTCAAAAAAATCGGTTCAGCCGCTCTCGAGCCTTGCGATAACTAACAAACGGCTTTCTAAATATATATTAGTTGAGATATATTACATATTATAATTATATTTTGACAGTATCCGTTGTTTCTGATTGGCGCAAAAAAATCTTGCCTAGTGACGAATTCGCCCCTTGATATGGTCGTTACTTAAAGCTATTTATATTCGAAATTGCATGAAAATTGGAAAACAGGAATCTATAAGCTTATCCAGGTAAAAAGCTACCTACGTACCGAATTTTAAGCAAATCGGACCATAAATACGATTTCTTCGAACAGATCGGTCCTTGGTCCACTTCTCGGACAAAATGGATCATATATACTAATATATGCTAAAAAGCTACCTACGTACCGAATTTTAAGCAAATCGGACCGTAAATAAGGTTTTTTTCGAAGAGATCAGTCCCTGGTCCACTTCTCGGAAAAAATTTACCATATATCCTAATATATGCTAAAAAACTACTTACGTGCCGAATTTTAAGCAAATCGGACCATAAATACGATATTTTGGAATTGATCGGTCCCTGGTCCACTTCTCGGAAAAAATTTATCACATATGCTAATACATGCTAAAAAGCTACCCGCGCACCGAATTTTAAGCAAATCGGACGGTAAATTCGATTTTTTCGAATAGATCGGTCCCTGGACCACTTCCCGGAAAAAATGGGTCATATATGCTAATATATGCTAAAAAGCTACTTACGTACTAAATTTAAAGCAAATCGGACTATAATACGATTTTTTCGAATAGACTAGAATGGTTACCGAAAGCTATTTGTATACAAAATTTCATGAAAATCGGACCAGCCGTTCGCGAGATTACCTGTTACAAAAAAAAAGGGACTTCTCTTTATATAATTAGTATAGATTATTGTGAAATGGTGTGAACCACGTTTCGGAGACACAAAGAATATCAATATCGGAATCCTCAAAAATATATTTAAACTCATCAAGCTTTTTGTACACACTTTGCGCATTGAGGTGAATTATCTTCAACCCTACCGCTTGTTTGCTTAAAATACGCAACATGGTGTTAAGACAGCCTTTGGAACTCGCCTGCTTATAGTCCAAAGTCAATATACAATATTTTCAGTGCACTGCAATTGGAATTTAACAAAACTAATAGTAAATTTAACCAGAAATATGTGGAGATAGAGTAAGGAACGCAGTAAAAGAAGAGATAAAAGAGCAATAATAGCAGTAGTAGTAATCAGACATCTTTTGGATCATCGCTGTTTTGGTGTATTACCAGGTGGACTAGTGTGCTCCAGTTCATTCAGTATATCCAGGGTGTATATTGCGAGCGGACTGTTGTTTTTCTGTTGCCTAATATGAACTAAGCCTCCTCTGATGAACACAGATGCAACTTTGTTCCGTTTTTTGATATTAAGGACTGACTTGAAAATCTTGTAATTATGCTTTGTTAGCGACTCGTTAATGAAGACAGAGGCTTCGGATTGTTGCCTGCATGAGTTAGCCGTAGTCCACTGTCGTTACATCGTTTATAACTCGCCACAGTTTTTAGAAAATTGTTTCTATCCGCAGGTGCTTGAAATTTGACGATAATCGCAGGGTCAACCGGAGTATCCCGAGGTTTCCGTGCTCGGTAAATATCCCTTAATGTAGGTGGTTGTAAATTCAGGGAAAAACATAGATGGTGATATATACTCTGCAAGTTTTCACCTTCTTCGAGTGGGATCCCTAGTATTCTAGTATCCCAGGCAGCTATCATGATTGGAGAGATTTAGTTTTAAAGCTTCTACCTCTGCCTCAAGGATTCTCATTCGATCGAAGGTAGATTCCAAACGGGTAACTCTATCATTTAATTTGGTTAGCTCACGCGTAAAAGATTCAAACTTTTCTTCAAATTTGCGACAGAAAACCTCCATAATTCTATTCTCGGACTCACGGATTTGCTTTGCAAACAGTTCGTTGAACATTTCAAAGCGTAGATCCATACTGCGTATAATATTTGGTGATGAGCCACTGATTAGCAGAGTTTTTCTAGGTTCTCCATCGTTGGAAGTAGTCTCACCACGTCGTTTTCCGGCACCTTCAGCCATTTTAGTGGGATTATAGAAAAGAACGAGGTGGCAGCACAGTTTACGATACGAAGTTGTGATTTGCACAAACTTTCTCACAGGTGGCGCTATTGTAGCTATTGATGACACAAACCAGACAACTCGGAGAAAAGCTTGTGGCGAATAGCGGGAGACGTATAGGAGTTGTTGTTGATTAGGTACGCCTCTTTTGCAAGAATGATAGAATACAAGATTGCGCCGATCAGAGAGGATTTTTGAGAATAACTTTTGTGTGACGTCACACTGGTGCAATTGCGAGAGAGAAATACCAAAACGTGAGCAAGAATGGAAGAAGAAGAAAAAAATGTTGCAAGGAAAACGTAAACAAGTTGCACAAGTGTGACGTCATGCAAACCACGATTCTGTCAAATTCGTTAAGAGAGGAATAGCGGTCCGAGATCGGCGCAACCTTTGTATTCTCTCAATCGTGCCTCTTTTGCATTCAGCAAGAACAAAACAATTTTTGTGGAGCACCTGATTTACTTTTCAATTTCGATGCTTAGAGCTGCCGGAACAGGAGACGAACAATGGACAATGATGTTTACCACTTATATAGAAGATACCACGTACTATCGTGAATTATTATTCACTTAAAGTTTATATATTTAAACAGCAAAGTGGAACGAGAAACTTTATGTACTTCACACTCCAGGGTTGCCAGGGATTTGTTAAAGGAGTTAAAATCTCCTTCAAAAGGCCTTTCTGAAAGTCATTCCTTTCTCCTTCATTTTTTGTACGGAGTGGCACAAATTGAAGGACTTCTGCATTCGCTACTCAAAGAAGAGCTTTCAGAAGAGCTTTTGTAAGACGTACTTCTGGAGGCCTTTCGAAGAAGTTCTTTTAATGCTGTTTTTGGTTCATAAAAATCTCACTTCTTTAAAGAATTTAAATATTTAAGGTTCAGATCAAATATTTTTTATTGAGACTTAAAATGCTTATTAAATCCTATTTATAGATTGAATCCTATTTGTAATGCTGCGTAATAAAAACATAAACTTAAGTACATTCGCGTAAATTGTTGCGTTCGCCTTTCTTGGAAGCATGCAGGGAAGCACTTTTTTCAGTCCTTATCAGTGGCGGATAAAGAGCTCATAAAAGTAAAATTTCGGTTAAAATATATTACCTCAAAAGAGAAATTTTAAAACGAATTTTTTAAAAAAGTTTTATTTTATTTTAATCTTTGATCAAAATCCTCTTTTTGGGTAGCACAAGAAATATAGAACAAGAAATCATACAAATCTCTTCGCATCGTAACAAATAATAAATAAACAGGTTTGAAACCTACTTTTTTATTTAAAGTGGCGTTTTTATTTTTTCTCTCTGACCGAGGGATTTATTTTGAAGGACTTGGTAATTTCAAATATATGATTAATTCCAAAAATTATTAAAAAAATTCAATGCAATGTAGAATAAAAATATGGGTAGCACAAGGACGAATAGGTAATTTTAAAGCTGACAAAGTTAGAAGAACGAAATTCGAGGATGTTATCGAGTTTATATAAGCCCTTTACATATAATTTTTTCAAAAACAAATATTGCGAAATTTAAAGGATAAAATTTTAAAATGACATTTTAAATATTTACCAGCCCTTCTGCACCATAAACTTGAATCTGTTTAAATTCTACAGGATTTCCTCATTAATTTTATACCCATACTTCTTCTCTAAGCACATTTCTCTGAATTTTTTAAATCATTTTTGAATTACTGACGTCAGAGTGAAAAACTAAAAACGCAGTTTTACTATATTTGGCCCATGGTTTCGCGAATATATTGATATTTGTGTTTAAAATTTACTATCGCTCGGTGTTATATGTATAATGAGCTAGATATTTATAAAAAAAGTTAATTACTAGCAGACCGGGCGAACTTCGTCCCGCCCAAAATAAATTTTTTGTACACGGTCAAAAATTTGGGTTTCATTTTTAAACCGCGCTGGGACTACTGCCTTTTTTAATCTTTTATAGTCTACTTTTTAAACCAATCGATAGTTTTAAGCAATTTTTAATATATTGTGGTTTAAATTTTAGTCCAAAAAGTTCGTGGCTTAAAAATCAAACCAAAATGTTTTAATTCTAGTTTCTAGGTTTCATATATAGAAAATTTGGTTTAAAATCTCAACCGAAATAGAAAATGTTTGCACACAGCGAAATGTGGTGTTGATTAAAACTCAACATATGAAAGCACATTTACATGCGTGGCTGTAGCTGAGTGTGCAAAGCTGCTTGATACAATTGGTTGCTACTAAGTCTGTCCGAGTTCAATCCCCATCAGACGGAGCATGAAATTTTATTTTAATTTTTTTTTCTTAATTATAAAAATGTGTGGGTTTAAAATTTAAACCGAACTGTTTAAATTCTAAACCCAACATATGTTCTCTCTTTTTTTAAACTTGGAAGGTTCGTATTTGAAATTGAATTTATGTAGTTTGATCATATATGTAGTCCAAAATGAATAAAATTAGAACCGAAATTTTTAACCGTGTATTGAAACATTTTGGTCCAACATTTTCACCAAGAGTTCACGTTCATGATTTTTAGTGACGCATTTGTCTTCTAATATTACGGTTTGGTGGTTTTCAGAAGGTATATTTGCCGTCTTAAATAACTTAGCAAAACTGTACATGCATACAAAGATACGCAATAGTTTCAGTGCGTTTGAAAGGCGCCACGTCCCCTTTTCAAATAGCCCCAATTTTCTCTAAGAGCATGGAATTAATTTCATATATCTCTATACCACTTTCGAGTAATTTACCATGGGAGGTGCCACGTCCCTTTTTCCAATAGCCCCAAATTTTCTTCATGACCAGTCGCGTTTTATATATCTTGCACATACCAAGTTCCAGTACTCTTCCATGATATGCAGTATGAAAGATTCGATGTGTATGGGAAGTGCCACGCCTCCTTTTCCGATAACCACAATTTATCTTCATGAGTATGGGTTTGCTTTCATATATCTCCATACCAAGTCCGAGACCTCTTCCATGAACATTTTCCGGGATATGCAGTATGAAAAATTCGGTTTGTTTGGGAGGTGCCACTCCCCCTGCACCTAGCGGTATGAAATATGCTTTACATCCGATTCCCATACCTACCATATATAAGATAAAAATTACATAAAGATCGGTCGAGCCGTGTAGGAAGAGTTCGATTTTTATATATTAGATAAGCACGATGCGAGAACACAGAAAATATTTCGATGAAAAAAATTCACAACTCTCCTATCTTTTAAGTTGGAACCAACAATACACACCCACAAAATTTCATTGAAATCGGTTAAGCGGTTTCGGAGATTAGCGTTTGTATATTAAGATACCATACTATAAGCACCTACCATAGATACGTTTGCGTACCAAATTTCAATTTCATTTGACTTATGGTTTTGAAATTATAGCTGATAAAATTTCCCACGCCTATGGGATGTGCCACGCCTTCTTTTACAAACCCATTTATATATAAGCACCTACAATTGATATATCTGCATACCAAATTTCAAGTTCGTGGGACTTATAGTTCCGACGTTACTGCTAATATAAAATTCCATGCCTATTGGATGTGCCACGCCCTCTTTTCCAAACTCATTTATATATACCCTAATATAAGTACCTACCATTAAAATGGCTGCGTACGAAATTTCAAGTTCAAGCGACTTATAGTTCTGGAGTTATAGCTGATAAAACATTCCAGGTCCATAGGACGTGCCGCTCCCCCTTTTACAAACTCACTTATATATAGCCCACTATAAGCACCTGCTACAGATACGTCTGCGTACTAAATTTCAATTTCACGTGACATATGATTCCGAATTTTCCACGCCTATGGGATGTTCCACTCAGCTATATATGCCTTACTTAAAGCGCCTATCATAGATATGCCTGCACACCAAATTTCAATTTCTTGGGACTTATGGTTCCTAAGTTGTAGTTGATAAAAGGGTCCACGCCTATGGGATGTGCCACGCCCCTTTTTACAAACTCATGTATATATAGCCAACTGTAAGCACCTACCGCAGATATCTCTGCATACCTAATTTCAATTTCATGTGACTGATGGTTGTGAAATTATAGCTGATAAAATGTGCCACGCCCCCTTTTACAAACCCCTTTATATATACTTTACTGTAAGCACCTACCATAGTTATGTCTGCAGGTGACAGGTAATAAGATCAACGGAAATAAGGTCAATTGATTGGTGCGAAATAAAGTCAATTGACATTATTACCTTTTTATAAACGAAATAAAATCCATTGACATTATTTCTCTTTCAAACATTAAATTTGCTTAGCTTCGCGGCGGCCCGCGTCAGCGCGTCACACCGCGCGCGACCGGCGCGCACACCACGTCACGTATGCTAATTTAAAACACAGTATTCTTTCAGTGTACCTCCGGGGTTTTTGTACATGGACTGTTTCTTCAATTTAATAGTGTTCGCTTTATTTTTGTGGAAACGAAACATGTTTTGCAAGTTATGGATAATTTCTACACTCTTTCTTCAAATATCTCTCGTATTCCAGCTGTGCGCAGGTGTTTAGTTTTTCGCATCGTGTTTTTACATTGATTTTATTTCGCACCAGGGGGGAAAAAGTCAATTGACCTTATTTCCATTGACCTTATTACCTGTCACCATGTCTGCATACCAAATTTCAAATTCATGTGGCTTATAGTTCCGGAGTTATAGCTGATAAAATATTCCAATGGGATGTGCCACGCCCACTTTTACAACCTCATTCATATATACCCTACTATAAGCACCTACCATATGTGTGACTGAATAACAAATATCAAGTTCATATGACTTATAGTTTAGGATTTATAGCTGATAAAAAATTCCACGCCTATTGGATGTGCCACCCCCAGTTCTATAAACTCATTTATTTATACCATTCTATAAGCACTTACCATATATCGTCGCTGGAATAATGAAATAGTGTAACATGAAAAGTATAGTTTTGAGAAAAAACGAATTGGAAGTTTTTATAAACCATTACAAACGATACAAATACAATTTCGTTCTTCGGGAATAAATTAGTGAGCCAAAGAGATATTTAAGAAAACTAAAGATTTTTCTAATAGATTAAAGGATTGTCTATCCAATGGTGCAATTATCGAATAATAGTGTATGTGGCATTTACACTGTTTCTTTATTCGAGCGACGATATATGACTGTATACCAAATTTCAAGTTCATGTGACTTATGGTTTCGAAGTTATGATTGATAACAAATTTCACGCCTATGGGATGTGTCATGCCCACTTTTACAAAGTCATTTATATATACTCTACTGTAAGCACCTACCATATATATGACTGCCTACCAAATTTCAAGTTCATGTGACTTATAGTTTCGAAGTTATGGCTGATTAAAAATTTCACATCTATGGGAGGTGCCACGCCGCTTGTCGAATCCCAATTTTATTACCTTATTATAGGCCCAGGTGTCCTGGCAATACTCTGTCAAAATTTTGTTCGATTCTGTCCGTCCGTTTAGGCTGCAACCTGGCACATACATACATACCACAAATATATAGTAGATATATCCTTCTCTTAGCGTAAAATAATTTTTGGGGATGTCTCCGCCACAGGGCCACCTATCGTGTAAGTTTCAAGTCCAAATATTTCTTTTAAATTGGCGAAATTGTTTTCTAGATATGAGCCAAATCAGCAAGTAAATGCAATTTTTATGAATATCCTGACCCCGGCGCCACCTAGCGATTAAATTTTTTTTTTGAAATATTTCCCTTCAAGGTGCTGAAATATGTTCCAAATATGAACGAAATCGGTCCAGCCGTTTAGTAGTTTAGTGACATTCAATATACGGAAAACTCTATGAAATTGTGAAATCGTGACGTCTCAGCTTTCTTCATTTTTCGGCAACAACAACAAAAAATTTCAAATTTTTTTAAATCAAAGAACCTTTTACACAGAAGGTCCAAAAAGTACTTTTTACAGAATTGAAATCGGTTCAACCGTTTGGTCAGGCATCGCCGTCATACGAAAGACATTTAATTTTTATATATATAGATTAGATAATATTTTTCTCGATCTCCGAGAAAGATTGCCAAAAGAGACACTAAACATTTTTGATTTGAACTTATTACTTCCATCTAAAATTGACGAATATAAGACGCTATATAAAAAAGTATAGTACGGGTCGTGGGGCTGGTCGAGCAATTCACGAAACTGCGTTTAAAATTTTTGTATTACCCTCAAATTCTCGACTTACTCTTAAAAAACCATTTTTACATGACTTCCCGCACTAAATAATTTTTAGCTCTGTTAGTTGTTTACCCAATTTCAAGCTTTTCTATGGCTTCGGAAATAATATTTGTACTATTTAAAGAAGTGATAAGTTTTGTGAGCACATTGTAAATGTGCGCAAATTTTTGGAATAAGTCTGAAGTTAGCACAAATTTTTAATATTTTTCCCAATTCGTCATCATTTTTTTCCAAAATTTCAAATGACCATAGTCTCTGTCAGTCGTTACTTCAAAAAGAATGTTCAATTCCAAGTAAAACTAGGTACCTTTTATAAAAATCAATGGACAATTCGGACGTTACGGATTTTATTAAAATTTTCCAAAATCACTTCAATGTAACTTCACAGAAAAATTGAATCAGTTGGATTGGATTAATTTTGAGGTTTCAATAGCTCGTATAGAAAAATTTGAGTTTGTCTCTTTAAAGAAACTAGTGTTCGCCCAGCGGTTGAAATTCAACCGCTAAAACTAAGGATAGTTTATGTTCAACTCACATAAACTGAGCTGAATAACATAAGTTGGAATGGGTTAAGTGGAGGGCAGTTTAGCTTAGTACTTAGCATAACATAACGTACCATAACATAAGATTAAATAACATTACATATGCAGCATAACACACCACAATATAACACCGCACATTCTTCAGTTGTATTTCCTTTTTATCCCTATCACTTTCTCCCTCTCTATCTTTGTCTCTATCGCTTTTAATGTTTATGTTTATGTTTATGTTTATGTTTATCTTCACCTTCATGTTCATGTTCCTGTTCACGTTCATGTTCATTTTCATGTTCAAGTTCATGTTAATGTTAATGTCATCTTCATCTTCATCTTCATTCATCTTCATCTTCATCTTCATCTTCATCTTCATCTTCATCTTCATCTTCATCTTCATCTTCATCTTCATCTTCATCTTCATCTTCATCTTCATCTTCATCTTCATCTTCATCTTCATCTTCATCTTCATCTTCATCTTCATCATCTTCATCATCTTCATCATCTTTATCATCTTCATCATCTTCATCATCTTCATCATCTTCATCATCTTCAACATCTTCATCATCTTCATCATCTTCATCATCTTCATCATCTTCAACATCTTCATCATCTTCATCATCTTTATAATCTTCATCATCTTCATCATCTTCATCATCTTCATCATCTTCAACATCTTCATCATCTTCATCATCTTCATCATCTTCATCATCTTCATCTTCATCTTCATCTTCATCTTCATCTTC
>NW_023458555.1:55078488-55135853 GCF_013731165.1 Rhagoletis pomonella | reverse complement strand
TCTTCATCTTCATCTTCATCTTCCTCTTCATCTTCATCTTCATCTTCATCTTCATCTTCATCTTCTTCCTAATCTTAATGATCTTCATCCTCATTCTTTTTTTATCTATACACATATTCACCCACACCTTTGTCATTATGTAGGATCTCCGGTTAGTTTTCTTCGGAATTTGAACCCACCACGGTTGTGCAATGGCACGCGATTGGTCATTAAAAAATTTATGAAAAACATAATCGAAGCCACCATTTTGTGTGGCAAATTCCTAGGCGAAAATGTTTTGCTGCCACGTGTTCCAATAATTCCCACAGACGTGCCAGTTGAATTCAAACGCGTTCAATTTCCTATTAGATTGGCATTCGCAATTACAATCAATAAGTCGCAAGGGCAAACGATGTCCGTTTGCGGCTTAGATTTGGGAACACCATGTTTTTCACATGGACAATTATACGTGGCATGTTCTCCAGCGGGCAAACCATCGAGCTTATTTGTGTTGGCTAAAGACGGAATGACAAAAAATATCGTACACTCAATTGCCCTTCGAATTTAATATGGGTTTTCTTTATTTCATTTTTTCTACTTTATGATAAAAAAAAATATATATGTATTACATTTTTTACTTTACATTTAACATTTAAGAGATCCAACAATGAATATGTCAGTTCGTTAATGAAATACATTGAATTGAGAAAATGAATGGTTGGTGTTTTTTTTATATTTTTATCAGCGGTCCGTTCCTCTCTCTGCCATTGGTCCCATCTCCACATATCCGTTTGATCTTCATCAAAGAATGGACCTTCCTCATACCATTTCCCACAGCGCAACCCCAAACACGGCCAAACCTTCACGTATTTGCTCGACATCCACGTGGAATCTGTCCTCAGCGGCAAATAAGTTGTCTCCACTGTCGTCGTTACCAACTGTGCCATAGACGGTCCCAAGCCCGGTTTGAGAAAACAGGAGGGAAGACAGGGGCTTTGGTATTTCCAGGGTACGGGCTTGACAACCCCGTCTACCCCAGTTAAAGGCTACCTACCAGTCCTGAGTCGGTGGAGACTCAACTGGCAGAAAAGTCTACGGCTTTCGAGAGTCATACCAAAGACTTTAAAATGGTGCCACGGGGGACAGATGCCCCCGGAGTGTGTTCGTCGGCGAGACGAGCAAAACTGGCGACACAAGCAAGGCTTGCAAGACTGGCAAAACAAGCACTAGCATGGCAAACACGACTAGAAAAAAAGGGTGAAAATGAAGTTGAACGAAAGGTTGAGAATGAAGGAAAATGTTTTTAAACCGTGTGAGATGAGCAAGACGGAGCATGATGATGAATGTGTGCAAGTTGAGCAACTCGAGCCGTTGCGAAAGTTAGGCGAGCAACGAAACCTCCCCTTTGCCCACGGAGGGTGCCTAGTGTGACGAGCGAGGCGAGTAAGACGGCGAAACGATTAAGACGAAGCAAGTTGATGAATGTGTGAATGAAGGAAAATGTTTTTAAACTGTGGAAAATGCTGGAAATGATGGAAAAGTGGTGCGCAAGTAGTTGCGCAACGATCCGTTGCGATAGTTGAGCGAGTGGTGTCACCTCTCCTGGTTAGAGGAGGGTGCCCGCGAGTGAGGCGAGTAGGACGTGTGAGATGAGTAAGACGGAGTAAGATGGCATGAAGTGTGCATGTTGAAATGGAGATGAATGTAAGTCGTTCTAGTGTGAGTTGAGTCAGTTAAGTGGGTCAGGGTGAGTTGAGCCAATCGAGCAAATCTCGCCAGCGAGCATAACTCCGGTCTGTTCATGGGTACGGCGCCTTCGGGGAGTATCGTGGTGGCTGTGGTTTAATACCTAAATGCGCATAGAACTCGCAAGGGTTCAATGTGGAGTTGCATTTCAACCGAGTTCCGGGACCCAAAGCACGGCAGAGACTTTAGGTAGGTTTCGGCCTCACCAAGGTGGTAGGTGTGTCCACCACACAATGCCGATTGGAACTGAAGTGCTTGCATTTCAGGGCAGTGATTAAGGCAAAAATTAATCCGTTGTGCTAAGTGCGGGCACCGTGATGCTAAGCCTTGTGGCAGGGAATCATGGAATAGAACTGCGACACACAACAACAGCACACGTTCATCTTCAAATTTAATATTTCACTTACGATTTCTTTGATATCTCTGCCTGATCTTTTAGCGATCGTTAAAATATTCAAACACACTTACAATAATACATTCGTTATTTTTTATTTGGCAACCAAGATATTCACTAGAAACAATTTATATGGCAGAACAACGTTTGCCGGGTCAGCTGGTACATATATATTTTTTTATCATAAAGTAGAAAAAAAATTGAATTAAAGAAAACCCATATTAATTTCGAAGAGCAATTGAGTGTACGATATTTTTTGTCAGTCCGTCTTTAGCCAACACAAATAAACTTATGTTTTTCATAAATTTTTAATGACCAATCGCGTGCCATTGCACAACCGTGGTGGGTTCAAATTCCGAAGGAAAATAACCGGAGATCCAACTTTCCATCGTAGAAGGTGTGGTGGCATGCCTGGCAAATCCAGTGAGTTCAAAAACTCTGTTGGATAATTTACAGCTTCGTTGGCATCGCAAACTGTATCGATCGATTTGTATGATACCAATTCGCCTGTCAACGACTGCTGTATCTTGAAGTTTAAATTGTCGTCTGCTAGCCACGCGTGGTTTATGTATTGTGCGCGTACATCCACGATCCAGAAAATAAAGGTCGCGCCATTCGCGGACCGCTAACCCTCTCTTCGTCGATTTGACAGCATCCACCCATTCGCTGCCGTCACACAATACTTTTGTTTACATTTTCTGGTTCGTGACGTTTTAGGTTATTTCAACTTTACAAATTTATAAATTCGGAAGATTTTGAGCGTTGTTTTGTTTTTTTGTGAAAACTTATAAAAAAAGTTATAAATTAAAGAAAGAAATGAGGTGTGCAGTGATTAATTGTGCTAATGTTAGTGCCAAAGGACCTGGGTTCGGTTTTTTTACTTTTCTGGCCGACATTGAGTTGGTGCAAAAGTGGATCCAGTTCTGCCGGAGACCAACGGTTTTCAACGCCCGAACCAGCGTCATCTGTGTAAAACACTTCACCACTGATGACTTCGAGAACGAGCTTCAATATAAAATGGGTAAGTTATACTATTTAATTCGCCAATAAACGCTTATTGGATTTCGTGAGGATGGTGTGACTCAGGAGTAAATTTCACGAATGGTAGCCGCCCTCATCGTAAATGTGAAACCACCCGGAAGCTTATACTTTTCACTTTTCATTAATACTGCATTTTATTAAAAGAAATGTTTTAAATTGTGTTAGGCTACGCTAAAAAGCGTAAACTAAAGCGGAGCGTTGTGCCGACAATTTTCAAGCCTGCTGCGGAAATACCAGATCCTGACAAGGAAGCCCAGCAGCAAGTGTACAAAACCATTGTGAGCGATCTACTGGAGCAGTCCACTTCCAAAGGCATTACAAGTTTATATAGTTGAAGTTCTCCTAGTTATAAATAAGTACATTTCAGAAGCCGAAGGTCTTATGGGCCATAACCGCGCGGACGAGGAGAACTGTGGCATATTGCCAGATGCGTTGACGCCTCTGTGTTCCCCACATCGTGCCACAACACCTAGCAAGGTGTTTTACTATGACAGCACGCTTAAGGAGGTTGAGGATCTGCAAGAAAAATTTTAAGTTCAAAGTTTATTAAATCTACATACATACATATATATATATCTATACAAACCATATTCAATTTTTTTTTGTTTATACGTATGTATGTAGACGAGCTTCATTACGCGAAAACGCTTTTCTCAAAAGCGAACACAGCAGGCAACAAAGCGAGATTGCGGCTTTAAAGCGAGAAGCGCATTTGCAGCAGAAAAGGCATGACTGGGAAGTGGAGTCATTGCGTAAGAGCTTGTCGGAGGTGAGGATGGAGTTGGCAAGTGTAGAAGAAAAGTTGGCAAAAATTTTCTCTGCTGGTCAGATCAGCAAGATGAAAAAAGGCACGAAGAGGCCAACTTGGACGGAAAAGGATAGAAATGGTTCATTAATTGCATAGCAATATAAATTCATTTAATTACAGGTAAATGCTCTTGATACACCAAAAGGCCCTTTTCAGGGCCGCCACGAATTGCTAAAGTGATCAAATTTTTTGCAAACATTAGCTTCCCTGTGTTTGTATACATAAAGGGCCCTTTTCAGGGCCGCAAAGAATTTACAAAGGGATCAAATGCTTTATATAAGCTTATCTGGGTCTACATACACAATACCATATATACACAAAAGGCCGCAAAAAATTAACAAAGAGATCAATTTTTGACTGTCGTGATAACTAATAAGAAATGTACATATGAGTAGTCCACTTGCAAACAGCGATATGTGATGTTATAATAGAAAGCTATAAATTTGAAAAAACGACTACGACAACAAGTAACATTTAAATTGAATCTTTTTTATTATTACCTAAAAACTTGGATAAAAAAGAGCCTTATAAAATTGTAACGTAACATAACATGTCATAAGATAACATTAAAAAGCAGCAAAATATAATAATGTAAACATCTTCAAATGCACGTCTACTTCTAACTTACTTTTAAGTCTCTAATCTGTTCCTCGTACATAAATTGCGTCTGCGTCAAGGTCTCTATACGATTGCAGACTTGGTTTACATTGGCCTTATCCGACAACTGGCGTATGATAAGCTGCGCCATTTCCAACTCATTTGACTTTTCTTTGAACTGATGTTCAACATCGGGATCACGTTGCTGCATTACATCTAACAGCCTTTTCATTTCATCCAGATGAGCCGCTTGATGTGGTTTGATGTGTGTGAAGGTTCGTTTACAAGATGGATTTTTGAGTAGTTGAACAAATGCCAGTGGGCAGCCAGCGGGCCAGTTGCTGGCAACAATTTGCAGGCTTGGGCCAGCGTTTGTTGCGGCTGCCGGAAAAGTAGCTAAATAATGAAAGTAATTATATGTATAGCGGAGTAGGAGGTTTTCCTTTATTTTAAAAGCTTGGTTACTGATTTCACTAATTGACGACGATGCAACGATCACCGTGGAATCGTTCTGCAAATTGTTACCAGCAACTGACCCGCTGGCTGCCTGCTGGTATTTGTTCAATTACTGAAAAAATGCAAATCATTATAATGATTGCAGTGATTTAACACTTTCAGCGATTTGCATTGCATTTAATAAGTACACATTCTTTACTTTTAGACAACCAATTTACCATTTAAAACTAAATAATTCCGTAAATCCGCGATTTATTATGCACTTTGTAAACAAACCTTTCAATTTCGCCCCAGCTGTTCGATTCTTCTTCTCTTTCTTATTGAATTCGTCTTTGCTCTCTCATTCTGGTATATTTTGACGTCATGGCCAGTTGCTCTCAGCTCGATTGGCGCAATCTTGTATTCTATCATTCTTGGCGTACATCGGGGAATATGCGGTCAATGAGAGCATTTTGAGAATCAACGATTGTGCAGAAATCGGTGGGCAATTTTATGCAGCCAGTATTTTCATGGACAGTAACTTCTCCATCGCCGATATCTAATAATTGTTTCGAGAATGTGTCAGCGGATGGATCTTGTAGCATTTGGACGCGAATGTTTATTTTTAGCTGGACTTTTTCAACATTACGCCACAGTGAAGATGATTTTAAGCAAGCGTTGAATTCATCGGCGTACGTTGAACGTGGAATGACAGGAAGTGTTTGTCTGAAACCACCTGAAAGGAGTAACAGAGTGCACCCGAATGGTTTGTCGTTGTTTTTTATATCTTTGAGTGTTCGGTTCAACGCCTCAAAGGAATGTTTGTGTGCCATAGTGCATTCATCCCAGATGATAATTTTGCATTATTTCAGCACTGTGGCCATTGAGGATTGTTTTTTTATGTTGAACACTGCGTCTGGGTTATTTTGAATATTCAGAGGTAGCTTAAATGCTGAATGAGCTGTCCTGCCTCCATCCAATAAAGTTACTGCAATGCCAGATGATGCAACGGTAAATGCGATGCCATTATTTGATCGTATTTGGACGAGAATTAGCGAAATGAAAAATGTTTTGCCAGTTCCCCCTGCTGCATCCAAAAAAAAGAATCCACCTTGTCTCGCTGACACTGTCAGCATAACGCGGTCATAAATGATTTTTTGTTCATGAGTCAGTAGTGGGACATTTCGAGTAACAATCGCTGCCATTTTTGCAGTATTGTACTCCAGTTCACGATCCATTTCGGCGTTCATTAAATCAGATCCACTTCGATTTGGCGAACGCATACCGAAATGACTGAGTAGTAAATTGGCAATGACAACGCAAAGGTCCTCGATAGCAACCAATGCTTCATTGTACATAGCGTCGGTGAATGGAATCGTTAGATCGTTGCACAGTGTACGAATTCGATGCAATATATCGTCAGTCATTGAATCTTTGTGTTTATCTAACAACGCGTCTGCTCGTCCCGGGAAACTATAGCGAATAGTAGACGAATTTGTGTTGCTGTACTGCCCAATGCTGCTTCAGCAAGCATATCGTCCCAGTGATTGTCGTCTTCGAGCAAGCCGAGTGCAAGGCATGCATCTTTATACGTTGGATACTGTTGTCCATTCACATTAGGGGTATTCTCCAAATCTTGCAAAGCCATTGCACGTAGCACGGATTGCAAGGATTGCATAACTTGCAAACACACAACAACAAAATACATGCGAAACAACATTTCCTATCGCTGCAAAACATGCAACGTCGAAACCCATGTATATATTTTGCAAAATAGCATAGCAAGATATATGTGACCCTGTGCTAGTTGTTTTGTTGTTGGAATTTCTACATATTTCGCTCATTCCTCTCATCTCGCTCACTTAATTTTTTTTTTGCTGTCTTTTGTTATTGTATTTGCTACATAATTTTGCTGCTTGCTATCTTTGCAATGGGGTGCTCTCGTACTCTTCGAAATATTGAATAGTATTTTTGCATTTCGTGCAATCCGTTCATCGTGCCAGACTTCGAGAATACCCCTATTGCGTATAGCTTGAAATGAGATTGGTCCGGTGACATTAACCAACAACAGTCGCAGATAGAAGCACTCAGTCTGCCTTGGATTGACTGTATATACTCGGCCCAAAGTATTTAATTTGAAAAGGCCGGGACACGCATCAATTGGTGTGCCTTTCTTGCGGAGAATCCACTTTTTGGTTTGATTCCATGTAAAAAAAACGTGGTACTTCGGAATATAGTAATGTGCGTGCAAAGGCACCTAAAGCATCCGGAATTCGAAAAATTCGATGAATGTAGTTTTTGGTGGATTCATGGCACGCTCAATTGCTGTCTCGTTGGTAAAAAATACACGCTGGCCGTTTTCAAGATGGACGGCTAAATGTATAACTGCTGGGTCCCGTTCATGAATTGGGAAGCCAAAGATACGCCAGACAGCTTCATTGGAGCTAATGACGCGGCCAATTTGGTAGCGCATTATTTCGTCGTTTTCATTCAATCGAGGAGCATTCCCATCGGTATTCTGAATTTGAAACACAGCCATATCGCTGCCTTTATTTACATACTTGCAAATATATTTGATGGACTTCACCGAACTACAGAACTCATCATTAATATGAGCATTGAATGTTTTGCTTAGCAGAGGCGAATATGGTACTACCCAGGGATTGTCAATGTCAGTGTTTACGTTGGTAATGTTTAGCGTGTATGATTGTCCACCATTATGAGTATTTCTTCGACGATATATTGGATATCCGTCGACGTGTGTGCTGGTGTCGTGGGTGAAATCTTTAGGAAAACGTTTTGGACATTTCCCATCTGCCTTGCAAGGTGATGAACGATTCAGATCACCTCATAGGCCATGAATCATATTTGTGGTAACAATCTCGAACAGTACTTGACGGATCTACTATCGATTTCCTCAGGGCGTATTTTATCTACTAACCAAATCAAAATGTGTGCATGAGGTAATCCTCGCTTTTGCCACTCAACCGAATACATATAGCAACGTGTGGGACCGAATACGTGTAATCAGTGTTGCCGTTTTAGCCCTTTGGTGGCTAGATTTAGCTACCATATATTTTTTTTGGCCACATAAATTTAAAATTGCCCCTAGCCCTTTTTTTAGCCCTTTTTAGAAAAAGTTGTATATGCTTAATTTATTTTTTTTTTGCATTTATGTAAGAGATGAATTTTTAAATTAAGAAAGACTGATATATATACATATATGTATTGTATGCTCCTTACGCTTTTATCCATACATACCGTAAAAGTGTTGGGGCTGGTAACTTATCTGTTAAACGACCCATCAAGTCGATTGACCGTGTATGTTCTTGTGGTGTGATTGTACCAGCATACTGGTGTCGTGAGTGGTGAAATTAGCTCAATTTTCTAAGTCAAAAGTATTTTGGCGGATATTTCTTGCACTATATGAGTCAAAGCCGTGTTTGTGGAAGATTACGTTCACGATATTGCAGTTGTGAATTACAAAGAAAACAATGGATTGGTTGGATAAAATATTAGCTTTTTTCCAGAAAATTGAAAATGTTTACGTGGATACTTATATATGTATATGTAAGTAAAAAATTTTAGCTACCATTTTTAGCCACAACGACTCTTTTTAGCTCTTTTTTAGCCCCTTTTATAAAGAAATTTAGCTACAACTAAAAATTATGCGCGGCAACACTGCTTGTAATTTTGTAATGAAGCTCATTAAATTATTTAATTTTTGTTTGAAAACACGTGCTGTAATGTCATGACGATGCATTGCGTTTTGGCCTGGGAATAGCAAAGATGTAATATCTTGCCACTTTGGATTACATGTACACGTGATAAATAAACACGGTCGTCCGCACTCGCGCACGAAAGTTATAGCATCCTGTATGTATTCTTGCATATGACTTGGACTGCCTACGTACGCTGATGGTAGAATGACGGAGTTACCAATCGCGGCGGTGTCGGCGTTGCTAATGATAGCGTCTCGTAAGTGAATGTATTCCTCCGCACGCAGCTTCTATTGATTGTGCCGTAGGATCGATGTCGTTCGCGCTCTATCTTCGTGTACATGTCGACCATGAATTGTTGACACAGCTCACGACATCACAGAATGACGTTGTTTTGACGGCGTCGAATCATCAACCGATGCGCATAAAAATCCATCGAGCTCACTTTCTTGTTTGTTTCGGCTCCTGTAATAATCTATTTGTAAGTGTTAATTCAAAATGAGTAATGATGTTTCTAATGAATGAAGTACCAGTGGCGGGATCTCGTTGTTTCATGTTTATGCAATATCCGTCTTGTCCCTTCCAAAAAATTAGAGGATATTGGAGAGCGTCGTATGAACGGTGTGTGTCGGCGATGAACTTCAGATTATTGCTTCTTCTTCGAATCACAATTTCTCGCGACGCAGTGCGGTCGCCAACCATGATTCCAGCGACATCTTCAATAACAGGTGCATTGAATCTATGCACGTGCTCTCGAGCCGGTGTTTTATCAGGATTGATGACAATCGCGTGATTGTCACTTTGCAATTCGTGCATGTGTGATTTGAAGAATTTCAATAATTCATTATGCTCATTGAATAGGGCATCCAGCTCGCCCACGATGCGCCTGACTTTAAGCGAATTGAGGTTATTGTAGCCGCAGCGTGCATCCACGCGATTGGCATCGGCAGCAATGAGCCCACTTTATGGTACACTTGGCCTTTGATTTTGAACGTTGAATTGAATTTTTGACCATTTGCTGCAGTATTGTGAACTATTTCTGTTGCACCGAACGACGTCATTTGGAAGCATGAATTGAATGTTCGGATGGACTTCAGGAACAGGTTTGAATCTGGATCCGTGCCGATCAATATCTGTAAGTTTCACTTTTCCTGATGCGCAACACATGCCGGCTGACTCATGTTTGAATTTCAGCGCATGACAATGAGGACATTCTTTTTCCATAGCGCCAATCACCACTTTCGGATGAGCGAAGTAATCAATATCTGGCTCGTACCCGAACGCGAGACGAAGGAATGAAGCGGATGTAAATGCTTGATGTATTTGTTGGCGTCGTCGGTCATTTGCTCTGAGTGTGTCAATAACAAACCGGCGCATTTGACTCTGTTCCAATTGTCGTTGTTGATTTCGTTCAGCTCGTGCCTCTTGTGACTGAGATGTACGAAATTGCGATATGCCCACACGCGAAATTTCGTTGTCCTTCTGGATTTGTTCGCCTGTTCTTTGTGCTGTACTATTTCGCATGCTTGTTACTTTATTCTTCGATGGTCCAGATAGGCCTTGCGTCTTGCTGGCATCGTTCACTATAGCACACACACAAATAGACCAAATTTTTGTACTTACTGATGAAACCCGTTAAGTCGATAATGTATTCGTTCTATTAGTATTTTACCAAACTTTCACAGTCTCAAAACACGTATATATTTGTTGAATTAAAATAAATTTATTGAATTAAATATATTTTGCACGCACTACGTTGTGATACATAACAAATACAGAATGAAATATCAAAGTGACGCGATACTCCACGTCAATTCAACTATATAAATAATTTCTTTCTGTTTAAAAAACGAACGAAGGCACATTTATTTGGATATTTTTCATACAAAAATACCAAAAAATCTAAATAACAAAAATATAGACAATTTTTTTGTATAGGGATACCCTAATCATCAAGTTGCAGTACTCTATCGTGAACTCTGTCAGAGGTATGCAGTTTGAAAAATTCGGTTTGTATGGGAGATGGCACGCCCTTTTTTCCAATAGCCCCAATTTTTATTCAGGACTATGTGATTGATTTCATATACATACCTCCATACCATGTTCGAGTACTCTACCATGAACACTTTCAGAGATATGCAGTATGAAAAATTCGGTTTGTAAGGGAAGTGCCACGCCTCCTTTTCCAATAACCACAATTTTTCTCCGTGAGTATGCGATTGATTTCATATATTTCCATACCATGTTCGAGTATTCTACCATGAACACTTTCAGAGATATGCAGTATGAAAAATTCGGTTGTATGGAAAGTGAAAGTGCCACGCCTCCTTTTCCAATAACCACAATTTTTTTCCATGAGCATTCGATTGGTTTCATATATCTCCATACCATGTTCGAGTACTCTACCATCAACACTTCCAGAGATATGGAGTATGAAAAATTCGGTTTGTATGGAAGGTGCCACGCCCCCTATTCCAATAATTGCAATTTTTCTCCATGAGTAAGCGATTGGTTTGATATATCTCCATACCAAGTTAGAGTACTCTACCGTGAACACTTCCAGAGATATGCAGTATAAAGAAATCGGTTTGTATGGGAGGTGCCATGCCCCCTTTTCCAATAACCACAATTTTTTTCCCATGAGTATGCGATGGGTTTGGTACATCTCCAGACCAAGTTAGAGTACTCTGCCATGAACACTTCCAGAGATATGCAGTATGAAAAAATCGGTTTGTATGGGAGGGGCCACGCCCCCTTTTCCAATAACCACAATTTTTCTCCATGAGTATGCGATTGGTTTGGTATATCTCCATACCAAGTTAGAGTACTCTACCATGAACACTTCCAGAGATATGCAGTATGAAATATTCGGTTTGTATGGGAGGTGCCACACCCTGCACCTAGCGGTATGAAATATACTTTACATCCGATTCTCATACCTACCAAATATACATAAAGATCGGTCCAGCCGTTTCGGAGAAGTTCGACCACTAACACCGTGACACGAGATTTTTATGTATTAGATATGTAAATATTTTTAAGATTTTTTCCGCATATAAAATACATGGAAAACTTTGAGCGCTTTGAGCGACTTAGAAATGTTTTTTTATTTCAAAATAAAAAAAATGGGGGTATATTTTTTCGGCCCGACTTTACCTTTCCCATCCACTTCCGGACCGCCCTAATGTACATACATATGAGGCGATTCACGTCAAATGTCCCAAGCGCGCTGAGCGGTGCAAAACAAGCTTGTTTTCGAATAACTAAAAAGCAGACAGAAAATGGGAAAAGTAATTCAAAAACCATGATTTATTTAGATTTTTGTACGGGCTATGCGTTTTCCAAAATTTTCCCATTGTCATGGTGAAAATTCGCAACGAAATTTCATTTGTAATTTTTCTCAATTAGGGTAATTCTTAATATTGTTTTAAGTCATCTCAATCGAAAGATCAGGTCTTTTTACATATAAATCCGAGCGATAAAGCGTTTTATAGCGCGCTATACCAGTCGCCAAGCTCCGTCGCGTCACGTCGACTCCGTTCGTTTGAACGAATTAAAACATCATACTGTGATAGGAAATTTTTACAAAATTACTATTTAAACACGCTATATCTCAGACGTTTGTGTGTCGATCGATTTGAAATTTTCACACAATAAACAAAAAACTATTCCAAAGAATTTAAGTTTAAAAAAACTTCTTAATACTTATGAAAAACAAAATGCCGGTTTTTATAACTTTTTTATAAAAATAAATCCGGCGGTTTTATTCTAATTAAAAATGTGTGTTATAAAGTTTCAAATCTAATTTCTTTTTTAATGCAGCATTATAGACAAATATCTGAAATAGCTTTTGAAATAGCTCGGAAAAATCAAAAAAGTCCCTTTTTTAATTATGATTTATATATAAAAAGACCTGATCTTTCGATTGAGATGACTTAAACCAATATTAAAAATGACCATAATTGAGAAAAATTACAAATAAAATTTCGTTGCGAATTTTCACCATGAAAATGGGAAAATTTTGGAAAACGCATAGCACCATCGGATAGCCCGTACAAAAACCTATATAAATCATGGTTTTTGAATTATTTTTCCCATTTTCTGTCTGCTTTTCAGCTATTCGAAAAGAAGCTTGTTTTGCACCGCTCAGCGCGCTCTGGACATTTGACGTGAATCCCCTCATATTTACATTTGCATATTGTTGGTATTAAGCAGATAAGTACCCAGTAGAAATCGGTTGTATGCATTCAGCAAGTATGCACGCTGTATTAGTGAATTAGTGTAAACAATTCATGCGCAGTCATGAATTTCCACAAATAAATTCAAATTCTAGCGAAATGCAGGCAGTGATCGGACTTTAAATAAATTCTGTGTGGTAGAATCTGGTAGATCTCTGGGTTTGGATCAACTGTGTGCACAAATTAAAAAAATTCTGCAAGGTTTCACCTAAATTACAAACTTTTTAATTACTCTAAAAAATTTAATTTTAGAATAATAAAGTGCAAGATTGAAGTTGCTAGAAATTGCGTTGAGTTTTGGCAATTTTTTTCGTTGACATGTAAAGCAGTTCCTTCCATATTGAGATATTTTTCGAACATATTTTAAGAGATTTCTGCAACCTTGCGGAGAACCGTCAGCTTTTCTTTTTATCACATCACAAAATAACGAAGAAATGTGGCACATTCCAGAAACAGATAATTGAGATTTGCCGATTTTGACAATTCTCAAGTAAAAGTAAATAACGCCTCAGAAACCTTAGATGCACTTAAATTTGCTAATACTTTCACAAAAATCATCGTTTTTTACATTTCGCTATTAACTCTTTTTATAAATCATATATTTTGCAATTTAACACAATAAAACCGCGTTTCCTGTCGAAAAATTGATTACTGAGAATATTTACTATTTTAAAATTTATTTTATCCTCCCATTCGGCTTTGTTTACTTTTACTTGTATTATATCATTCTTGTTACCATATCGAGTTTAGTGTTGGACAATTTTTGCTCTTCAAATTAAGAAGATTATGTCAAGCAAAAATAAAGCTAATTTAAAATTCGAATATGTGGTAGATTTCAGACCTTGAGTGGTAATGTGGTAGATGTTCAAAAAAGTGGCAAATCTACACAATGTGGTAGAAGTCCGATAACTGACTGCAGGCGAACGTACGTTGTTGTTGTTTTAAGTACATTTCTCGATAAATTTGACTACTATACAGCAGTGGAATTTTTGTAACATTTTCAGTCTCGTACAAAAAGTTTAGTGAACGGACGTGTTGTGCGATAATATTTTCAGCACAAGATATGCATTTTAATATGTAAATGCTACTTTTTTGTATGCACCCGTATGTACCATAAATTAAAATGTATCAGAAAAGAAGCATTTACATATGGGGATACATATCTTGTAAGAATGCTTTAATACTGCTTCATTAATGCATTTTTGTATGTTTGAAACATGAATACAGCGTTATGCATACAACAGTAGTACAAGCGTATGGTAAGAGTACGCATACTCTCTGAGAAACCACACGTGTTAAATGGAAATGAAGGTTCATTTATACTGGTATGTTTACACAGCAGCCAGTTCATGCCACCAACAGCGATATCGTATGCATAAAATTTCTACTGGGTAATATCGTCATTACTACATATGTATGTATGTATATATACAGATATGTACATCAAATATGTGCTCATTACCGCCTTGAATATTTTTGGTGGCTTTTACTCTATTAGCTCCATATGCTTATGACACTTTTGAAGGCGGTGTGCGATATGCATGTATGCAGGTATAAATGAACATACATATACGCTTGTGGCCAGCTGATTAAGTCAAGTGACATTTTGACTAGTTTTGGGTATTTTACTTTTGTTTATTAAATGTTTATATATTTTTTTTTTATAAAAGTCTAGCACTTTACCTAACCAGCGCCACATAAATCCGCATTTCAAACTTCGTACATAAATTATGAAAATTCAACCAACTTTAATATTTGCCCCCGAAAATTTTCACCTTTTTATTCAGAATTTAAAAAAATGGTATGCAGTTTTATAGCCCATTAAATTTAAGTAGGTAAAAGTGGGATTTTTAAGACGCTAGGAAATTGCGTTGATTTTTAATAATTTTTTTGCTGACGGTGTTGTGCATTTTCTTCCACATAAAATATGCCGACATCTTCGTTTGTATGGGAGAAAATGCCCAGTATCATCAGCAAAAAAAATATTAAAAACCAATGCGATTTTCAAGAGTCTTGAAATTTGCACTTTAATCTACTGAAATTTAATGATCTACGAAACTGCGTACCCAAAAATTTTCTAAATATTCCAAATAAAAATTTTGTTGATTTTTCATTATTTTTGTACGAAGTTTGAAATGAGGATTTATGTGGCGCTGGTCAGATAAAGTGTTAAACTTTTATAAAAGAAATAAAACATTAAATAAACAAAAGAAAAATAGCCAAAACTAGTAAAAATGTCACTTGAGTTAATCAGCTGACCACAAGTATATATATATATATATAATATATATATATATATATATATAAATATCTACATACAAACATTCATACGTACTTGCGAATTTGACAGGTTAAGT
This sequence comes from Rhagoletis pomonella, assembly GCF_013731165.1. Classification (NCBI taxonomy): domain Eukaryota; kingdom Metazoa; phylum Arthropoda; class Insecta; order Diptera; family Tephritidae; genus Rhagoletis; species Rhagoletis pomonella. The sequence goes on along the minus strand of NW_023458555.1, from coordinate 55,120,539 downwards.
ATATTTCGGAAATGCGAATATTCGCTCGTAAGTGTGTCTTGTATTGGTAAATAGGTTGGTACATGTACATATTTGCATTGTGCGGGTAAATAATGCAAATATGTACTTTAGAGAAAGTGACAATGTGCCTATCAATTTCGATGGTTTCGTTGCAGAAATATCTATTGTGGTGATTATTTTTAATGTTATGAGCAAGGGATAATTTTGTGCCGCATTCAGTTATGAAATAAATATTCGTATGTTAGTATGTATAAAAAACCGCCAATTTTAATTTATTTATTACTAATTCCATAATTTGAGTCTATATGAAATGATTCGTCACAATATTGGGAAAAATGTAATAATTTTAATAAGTAATGACAACTGCCAGAAAAGTTATTGCGAATATTAAACATTACACAAGTCACCGAAATGTTAATAAACATTTTTCTCACGCTGTAAATGTACATACATGTGTACGTATGTATCAGTGTTGCCACTCAAAACTTTATTTTCCTACAACAATTGGCACAAAATAGCTCTCAGCCTACCAAAATGCGACTTTCATTGAAAATGTGATTTGAATATTTTAACATACATATGTATGTAAATAGGTACAATACTTTATTCAAAAAAATCAAATAAAATTTACTTGACCATAAGCGCGAACTCAAAGTCAAGCTTTGAAAATTACATGTTTTTACTTTTGCTACACGAATTCAAAGCTGTCAACTATTACTATCTTATGGGGGAAGAGGGAAATAAAATACAAATACTCTCACTTCTCACTCACTCGCTTTAGCGAAATGTAAAATTTGGCATATGCATAACAATTGTCTAATTATTTTCTTCTAACTTAAACAAACTGAATGGATTAGAGGACAATTTCGGATCAAGAATAATTTTAGCATGCCCCATTTCTCTTTTTCTTTTTACATCATGCGTTACATGTACTCCCGAAAACAGGGATACTTGAAGTTTTATAAAATGAATAAATTATGTGATTTTCCTACCAAAACCTCTCGCAAATCACACCAAACCAACCAACCTACCAAAACCTTATTTTAAGAAATGAAACTACCAATTTTGACCCAATTGGACCGAAGCGGCAACACTGATATGTATATATTTCCACATTGACTTCAACCTTTGACAATCTGATAAAAATGCAGAAGAGCTTTGATGCTTTGTAAACAAAAGAAATGGTTCGGTACGAAAACGCTCGTTACATTTTTAACTGGCTTCACAAAAAGGAGAAGGTTATCAGTTCGTGGGAACATACTTTTTTCTATGTATGTTACCGCATAACTTTGAACGACGTTAATCGATTTCTATAAATCTTTTTTAAAGGAAAGGTGTTACCTCACAGGTGGTCCCATACTAATTCGGATCATTGATCATGAAGAAATTAACGATAATCTTAAATTTTTATATGAGAATTGAAGTCGGTTTTGTTTTTTGCTTAAAAATTACTTGTTTAACCTCAAATTGTTACGTATATTTCAAAACAAAAATTTTAATTTTTAATTTGTGGGCACACCTATGTTTTATATATATGTAATTCTATTCGAAATCTCTTAATAAATCGATAAATATAAGTGTAATTCATTTTCATCAAGTGCTTCAAAAGTTAGACGAGGAATAAACATTTAGATCGCTGAAATAGAAAACAAAAGAATAAGCTGGATTCAAATTACGCTGTGCAAGTTGTAAATTTTGAGCAAGGATTTTGAAAGTTGAAGTCAGTTAATTGGGACGTTCTAAATTCAATGCCACCCCCGTTTTACCAGTTTGGCTCCGGTTTTCAAGATAATAGTACTTGAAAATTTTATTGAATTTTAACTATTTTAAAAATAACTCCCTCAGTTTTGAAGTTATTTTACTAAAATTTTGCACATAACGGTTTTTAGTATTATGTGTTTTTGCGCTATAACTCTAGCTTCATACCTGAATAATAAATTGTATGCGCGCTATATGTTAAAGTGAACAAATACAAAATTTTTACCAGACTAATTGGAGGAGTTATAACGCAAAACAACGTCTCTGAAAAATCAGTTGTATGGGAGCTAGATGTTCTAGTGAACCGATTTCGCTGATTTTAAGAGCGAAATTTTAGCAAAATATCTTCAAAACTGAGGGAGTTTTTTCATAAAATAGTTAAAATATAAGCAAAGTTTCAAGTACCGCTATCTCGAAAAGTGAAGTCAGTTGGGCAAATTGGGAACGCCTTGAATCTATAAGGCTCCAATTAAGTAAGAGCAACTATCACAACCTTTGTCGAAAAAAGTTAATTTCATACCACGCTCGAAATATTCTGACTACAAGAAGGAGCATCATTAAATGTATTACATCAGGGTTTTTACACACTTCTAAAGAACAATTTTTGAAGCATTTTACAGCATTTTATACACAGTGCTCTTGAAAAAGCGGCAGGCGTTATTAAAATAGATGGAAGAAATTTCAATGAGGCATTATCCCATATGATCTCCAGATCCATATCTTCAAACCCAAAATCGTACCTGATTCTATTTTCAAGATATATATACATATATACATATGTAATGTGTATATGTATGTAAAATAGGGTGCCCATAAAAAATGTTTTTTTGGAAATTTCAACCCCTACCCCCTCATTTAATTCGTTTTTATGAGAAATATTATAGCCTGCTTTTATAGTTTTTTAAAGGTCATTTATAGGTCATATGAGTTTTTGAGTGACTATTTTTAATTCGATTTCAAAGATCGAATATGATCTGAGAAGAGGATTTATAGGCTTCTAAAATGGTATATAACTAATGTGACCAACTATTTTATAGCTCAAAGAAGTACAGAAACTTAAAACTAACAAGTAAGGAAGTCTAAGTTCGGGCGGAGCTGAACATTAAATACCCGGCGCAAGTATTAAATATATGTTTTTCACCTTTCCTAAAGCTACCGCTACATGGTAAGCCGGGGTGAATCAATTTTGACTAAATTAGCTCCTTAAATTTCGAAGTATTGAAGTTGCAAGCATTTCTGAAATTTACCGTTATATGAAAAGCGGCCGTAATTTAAGTCCCATTTCAATAAGTTGCAACCTTTTGCTTTTATGTGGCAAGCACAATAGCCCTACCGAGTTTGGTACAAATTGATACAACGGTTACCGAGATACATATATGGGCGGTGCCACGCCCATTTTCCAAAATTTTATCATAAACGTATTTCTTGGTAAAGAATTGTTGCAAGCATCAATTTTGAATAAATTAGCTTCGATACTTACTGTACCAAGGCCAACAACTGTGCCAAGTTTGGAAGAAATTGGTGCAGCGGTTACCAAGATATACACATGTAACCATAAGTGGGCGTGGCTACGCCCATTTTCCAAAAAATGTATAATATTATAATTTTTTGTCTAAAATTTATTTTAAATATCAATTTTAAGTGAATAATCTCCAGTAGTTACGAAAATATCGCAGTTTTCGTATTTCTGAAAATTACCGTTATATGGGAAGTGGGTGTGGTTACAGTCCGATTTCGTCCATTTTCAATACCAACCTACCTTGGATAAACGGAAACCTACATCCCAAATTTCGTTGAGATATCTCAATTTTTGCTCGAGCTATCGTGTACACGGACGGACAGACAGACGGACGGACATACAGACATGGCTTAATCGACTCTTCTATTCATTCTGAGCATTTATGTATGCATTTGTCTATATCTATGTCGATTCGTTTTGGCTGTTACAAACAACCGTTATGTGAACAAAGTAATATACCCTTGTGCACAAGTGCGCTCGGGTATAAAAATAGTATGAAAGTAATGAGAAAATATATATATATCAAAACGGTAACAGTGTACCAATTCAACAAATAAATTTTATTAATTAAAAATCTATACTATTTATTATTCTAAGACAAGGCGCTTAATCCCAGCGATCTACTAATCGTACAGAGACAAGTCATGTATGAAATTTAAGTGCTCGATCTAAAACTTTGCACAAACATTTCAGATTTGAAAATCATGACCACTTTTGAAATATTTGCATGGAAAAATGTTTAAAATTTTACATTACATAAAGCATTACTACGTTGATTTCAATAGGCAGCGACTGCGGAGCGCTCTGAATATGGAGTAAAAAAGGACATCCATAGCAACACCTTGAAAGAGCGTTTTCGGAGCACTCCGAATATGGAGTGAAAAGGGACCCCCACGTTAACACCTCGAATGAGTGTTTTCGGAGCGCTCCGAGTGGAGTTGTTTTCTTATTTTTTTTATCTAGTATGTGAATTTTCAATTAAGAAGAAACTGATCGTCGTTTCCGAATATTCCTGAAAAGGGACACCGCAAAAAAGCTGTTGTCGTTATGGCAGTTTCAAAGGGTCTGATTATGCATACTTCGAATAACTTCGCACAACCATTTGTACCAGTGCAATAAAAGTGAAACTTAAGAAAATGTGAAGCAAAATCTAAATTCAACAGATCGCTAAGTTTTTAAAAGTTCTGCTAATTTCTAGGTAATGGAATACATACAAAATACATACAAAGTACATACGAAATTACAGTTTGAAGTATATGCGAAGTTGTGCGAAGTTATGCGAAGTATGCATAATCAGACCCAAATGCATTTATAGGTAACAATAATGCAAAAAAAATTCCTTTTAATAAAAAATATGCTGGATCTAGCAAAGAAATTCCATAGAGCGGGAGAAAAGTGGTTCCAAACCTAAAAGGAACGTATTTTATCAAGATAAAAAATATTTTTTGATTTACTTCAGTATTTTTCCGTTTTTATTTATTTTTTTTTTACTGAATAATATGAAAATCTGTCATTTAGCATTTTTTCAATAAAAATAAATTATGAAAACACTTTAATACTTATTAATTATAAACAAAATTAAGAGCATTTTGAAAAACTGTAAAGCCACCTTTTCGATCTATTATCGGACTCCGTTGGTAATATTTTTGAAAAACTAGATTTTTTATTTTGAATTTTGCATATATGATTTTAAAATCCTGGTAGGGTGGCCAGATATTATAGTGACATAATCAGTACAGTTGGGATCAAAACTCAGTACAAAGCCATAAAAATCAGCTCATTTTTAAGCGTATTTTTTATTATTAACAATATAACAACCAAATAACAGCGCATTAATTTAACAAAAAATAACTAATAGACTTTTAAATACATATAGTATGATCAATATAAATATACATTACTTTAAAACAAATCAAGGGTATTACGTATGTATGTACAGCTGTGCACACGAAAATAGTAGTAAAATGTATTGACAGGTTTTGAAAATTTTTTCTTTCATTACTTAATTTAAATTTTTTATAAATATAGTTAATTCTATAACAAAAGACATGTGAGTTGAAGTCTCAAACTTTCTAGAAAATTTATAAAAATTGAGAAAATTTAAAAAAAAAATTTTGTTTTAGTAGAAGACGAGCTCGAGTCAGAATCTGTTTGCATATTTTAAGCTACAAATTTAAAACATATTTAGTTGGTGTGCTTATTAAATACAACATTCACATTAAAATGTTGACTAAAAGGTATATTACCGAATTATCGCTAAACGAGTACGAATGAAATTTAATAGTGTTAAATGAGTATGTGCAAGTAAAATTACAGGTGGTCGAACATCAAAAATCAAAGTAAAGCTAAATATATCATATGCAAGAGTCGGTAGTTTGCACCTTTTCCAAATTTTTAGAACTTAATTGCACCGTAGCAGTAGTCGTCTTAAGTTTGAAATACAGCCGATTTCTCAGTGGATGTTTAATTATAATCAAAAGATGATCTCTTATTGTCATCTTCTCACAGTGTACTTAATACAAGATTAACTCACCGCCACCTTTCATAAGATTTATTAATGGCGAAACCAGCTTTTCCTGTAAATCCTGTAAAACCTGCAAATCGTGAAGTTGGGTTGGGTTGAATCCAAACAGTTTGTTATTTTGCGAAATCCTAGGAATCGAAACAATTGCTAGCTGACACCTTTTTAATAATAGTTTAATGGGTAATGAGTGGTCAAAAACCATTATTTTTAACATGTAAACCTCAAGTAAATGTCAATTACACCAGTTTACAAAAGTAATTATGAAATGTAAAAATCAGTACGAAATCAGTACAAACTCAAAAAATCAGTAGATTTTGCGTACCGATTTCGGGCTCTTAGAAAAAAATCAGCACATGTACTGATTGACTGGAGTTTGTTAAGTGTCGAGATCTAAAACTGTTCAGCTACAGAACTAAATTCAACAGCCGATTTTATGTCTTTATTTTAATGATTCATCTATTGAGAGAGGACAGTGTCGATTTCTTAATGCTGAAAAGCGGATCTGATATATCAAACGTGCTGGAATGAAAGTTAAAATCCTGGCATAAGCAACGGAGTGGGTCGTACAATTCAAAATTAGATTTACAAGCTTTCAGAAATAGGTGGCAAAAGTGTCTTGATACCCGGGAGGGAACATTAAGGCTAACTTCGCCAAGAAAAAGCGGACTTGAAATTGAGCCTGTTAGTAATTTAACTATAACAAGTAAGAGCAACGCTGTCTTCGGCTATGCCGAAGGCTTCATACCTTTCATGAACATCTGCAAATTTTAATTTGGCAGATTACTGCTTTTGAATACATCTGCATACATCGATAGAGGAGTTACATACTTATATAAAAAATCGCATCTAAACAATCAGAGGTATGGAAGATATACATTTTATTAGCACCAATATAAGGGATTTTCACTGCTATGTGATCGGTATGTAAACCGGTAAGACCATTTATTGGGTTTAGTTTCCTACATAAAGGAGATATATCGCAAAAACTAGTATCTGAACAACCAGTGGTATAGAAGATAAAGCTTTTACAGCATAGATTTTGACGATTTTCTCAGTAGACTTTGTATTATTATTTATAAAATATCTTACGAAATTTATCGGGTTTAGCTGTTCAAAGGAGTTTTACAGTAAAATCCCATATCTGAACAATCAGATGTATGGAAGATACATATATGTTATAGTCACCCGATCCTTGTTATTTTCACTGTAAGTATTCTGTTAATAATGAGTGAAAATGGTGCGAAATTTTCATGTTCCTAGCTGCATAAATGGAGGAGTTATGATAAAAGACCTCATATCTGAACAATCAGTTGTATGGGAGCTGCAGGTTATAGTGACCCGATCTTTGTTATTTTGTCTGTAAGTCTTTCGCTAACAATGAGTGAAAACAGCGCGAAATTTCATGGTCCTAGCTACATAAATGGAGGAGTTATAACGAAAAATCTCATATCTGAACAATCGGTTGTATGGGAGCTATACGTTATAGTTACAACATCTTTTTAATTTTCACTGTAAGTTTTCTGTAGGTAATAATTGAAAACAGTGCGGAATTTCATGTTCCTAGCTATATAAATGGAGGAGTTATAACGAAAAATTTTATATTTGAACAATCAGTTGTATGGGAGATATAGGTTATAGTGACCCGATCTTTGTAATTTTCACTGTAAGTATTCTGTTGATAATGGGTGAAAGTACTGCAAAATTTCGTGTTCCTAGCTGCATAAATAGAGAAGTTATAACGAAAAATCTCATATCTGAACAATCAGTTGTATGGGAGCTATATGTTATAGTGGTCCGATTCTTCCGGTTCCGACAAATGATTAATGCATTACAAAAATACACCCACCTACCAAATTTTATCCGGATATCTCGAAAATTGAGAGACTAGATTGCATACAAACAGACGGACAGACGGACAGACGGACATGGCTAAATCGACTCAGCTCGAAGTTCTGATCATATAAGTATACATTTTAATGGGTCTATCTCTTTTTATTCTGGTACTTACAAACATCGGACCAAAGTTATAATACCATTTCATGCTCATGAAAGGTATAAAAATTGTACCAAGCATTTGCCTGCGGCTGGAAAATGTAGGAAGATTAATAAGTTTTAATCGGCTCGTATAAGGTGGAAGGTTATATTGAGAATCCCAACGGAAATTTCTTAAAGCAAAAAGTAGAATTGTTTTTGAATTGATTCTATCTTGTCTGAGTAAATTTGATACCTTGGATTCCAAACCACCGAACCGTATTCCAGAATTGGCCTTACTAATGTTGTAAACAGAGTTTTAGTGATATAAGGGTCACAAAACTCTTTTGACCATCGTTTCGCAAAAGCAAGTACATCTTTAGCCTTGTTGACTGTCACATTAATATGAAGATTAAAATTAGCTAAGGATCCATTGTGATACCAAGGTGCACAAAATTGTATACCTGTTCAAGGTTATGGTTACCTATTGTATAAGAAGCGGGATGAACAGCTCTTCGCGAGAAGCTCATTACTTTACATTTCTTAAGCAGTGTTGCCCTTTTAGCCATTTTCCGGCTAGATTTAGGCGGTTGCAATAGCAAACAGCCGGAAAAATTTCGGTTTAGCCGGAAGCCGATTTTTTTTGCCGTTTTGTAAAAAAAAATTAGCTGTTTTAAGCCGGCTACTAGCGTTATCGTGGAGGCAGGGTTATATAAAATTGGGTCGATTTCGCTTATTTTTATTTTAAACGAATATTTTTTTCTAAAGAAGGCCGTAACGGGGATTTTCGTCATAAAATGTGTGTTATCAATGACTTAAATTGAAGTGTAAAGTTTTATTCGCACACTTAGAAAATAACAAATTGTTTCACTGTTTGCTTAATACGCGTTTGTGTTTGGACATACTGCCAAGAATAAATGTTACATGTATTACCTACCCAGATAGCGCATATACAATTCTGCCTTAATTACAAAACATCATTGTTGCCCACGCTTAAAGTTTTAAGGCAAGGGTCCAAAAAATTAAGTTGGAATTTTAATGCCGGCACCCCCTAGGATTGTTCTATATTGAAAAAATATACCCATATTTTTTTATTTTGAAATCAAAAAAATATTTAGGGGGTGCTCAAAGCGCTCAAAGTTTCCCATGTATTTTATATGGAGAAAAAACCATTTTTTTGGGTTATATATTATACGCCGTTTGATTTTTTTTAAGCTTTATAGCACTTTTTATTAATTCAAAAAACTTATGACGCAAAAGTGAGTATTTTACATAGTATGAGTTTTTTGTGTAATCTAAAATAACGCGACTTTCTGTTTTTCAAATTTCTCAGTTCCTTAGTGAACCATAACTGTGTTTGTTCTTCAGGAACATACATGCGTTTAGGCACATGCTTTTCAAATAATTTATGTAAAGTAAAGTTAAAAAGTGCAACGCTTTGTTCAATATTTTCTTTAAATGCAGGCCACGAGAATTTAGACAGTTCTTTGTTAAGCATTTTAAAGTTGGCTTTCGAAAAATCAAAGCGAATATTTGGTTCGTATGCTTGGGTACTGCAATTTTGACCATCACTTATAACTTCGTAAGATACCTCCATAGCAGGGTGGTAGACATCTTCGGGCAAAACTAGTGGATCACACTTATTTACAACGGACTTAGATGCATCATCAACATAAACAAGATCTAATACTTTACCAAACTTATTGTGAAGTACATTAACCTGAGTTAGGCAGAGTTCAGCCATCTCCTCTAAAAATACGTTGTTGCACGCACTAGACGCGAAAGGTACGATATCATTGACAATGATGTTCCATGATATGCTTGGTAAATTAAAATCACCCAACACAATCATTGAGTCAGAGGGTTTAGTCAGTAAATTAACTGATTTCAGTAAAGAGATGGGTCGTGAATACACCAATGAGTCAGATCGGGGAGGGATATAGCATAGAGCTAAGTAAATAGACCCTTTTCCAGCCTGTACACGAATGCACTTGAACTCTACTGAATCAATGTGTGGAAGACTAACTTCTTCAGATGATATTGAAGAGTCTAAAGTGAAGAGTACGCCACCGCCGATTCTGTCCTCCCTATCTTGTCCATAGATATGATAATTATTTGGAAGAATCTCTGAATTGAAAATGTGAGGTTTCAGCCAAGTTTCAGTAAAAAAAAGAATATTATAATTACATTCAAGGCCTTTAAAGTATAAGTTCGTTAATTTAGTATTTAACCCTCTTACATTTTGGTAATAAATACTTAAAGCAGATTTAATAATAAGTTTTTTGATTCAGTGTTATGACGGGGAATATTAGCTAAGTTATTTACTTTTTTGGGCCTATATTCGAATTCACGAACGAAAGCTCCGGGGGGCCAAAAAGAACTACTAAGCAGCGCATTAAAATAATCTAAATTTACGTCAATTTTAAATGAAGCAATATTTCTTTCGTAATTAAAATTAAATTTTCTGATGCTTAAGTCGAAAGTTCTAATTTTTTATGAGATATAAAGCTTTATATCGTCTTCAGTAGTGTCTCTCGAAAATCTAGAAACAAAGATTGACTTCTTTGGCGGAACCACAACTAGTTTTCTTGTATCAGACTGGAGTACCGGCGGAGGGGGTTGAGTTACTGCGTTAGTAGTTCAGGATAGGGAAAGCGGTGGAGGCTTTGAAGATGATGCCACCACTTCAATGGGGGAAGGGAAAGATACTTCAGGCTCTTTATTATCCGAAGAAAATTTCGTTACACGGTCTTTTGAAGCTGAGTATTCTGACGCTGGAGGACACGGAGAGGATAAATTAATTAAGTCCGTCGGAAGATTACTCTGACGTGTACCGGCAGTAATTTCTTAGATGGACTATGAAGACGCTTACGTTTAGACACACGGATATCCTTAACAGATTGCAAGGTATCTAAGCATACGAATGATTTAAACATATTTTCATAATGCTTAAACTTTTCTGTCAGTACCGACAATTCTCTTCCTACTTCTGTAAAACCATTTCTGGTTTGCCTAAATAGCTTGAAAAGATCAACTTCGGTTCACCCGCACTTTACGCAAGACCAGCGAAGGCCATCATTAAGAGCGTCCAGAATACTTCCTGTCAAACCAGCACATTTTAGATGGTATACCATCACGCAGCCAGCACGATAAGTAGCGTTCAGAATCGCTTTTAATTTGGCAAGTATCAAGATCGCACGTCATATTGAAAGATTTATGTAATACACTCGTTAATAAAAGACAAACAAAATAAATTATAACAATTAAGGAGGTGATGTAAATAGCTTTAAATAAATGTAGCGAACAGTTTGAGTATCACTGTAATTATGACACTTAATAAACGCAATGCACACAGCTGTGTCGGCCGCTGTGGTGTAGTGGTAAGCAGTGCGCGCTTCCACCCACAATGCCTGGGTTCAAACCCTGGTCAAAGCAACATCGCAAAAATATAGAAAAAAAGGTTTTTTCTTAACAGCGGTCGTCCCTCGGCAGGCAATGGCAAACCTCCGAGTGTATTTCCGCCATGAAAAACAGCATCTCATAAAAATACAATTGCCGTTCGGAGTCGGCGTAAAACTGTAGGTCCCTCCGCTTTGTGTGACAACATCAAGGCGCACGCCACAAATCGGAGGAGAAGCTTGGCCAAACACTAACATATGTGTAAGCGCCAATCTATTATTATTATTACACAGCTGTGACAAGAATTACTAGAAAAAGTAAACAAAAAGAGTAGAACAAATGTGCAAAAACAAAATGAATTCAGTTAACTACAAAGGATACAACAACAATGATAGCAACAAATGACACGGCAAAATTAGAATGTATGCTAGTGAAGTTTAATTAAATTTACTTTAATATAAAACCAATAACTTTCACTTAGCTTCAATTTTCACACTATGATGCTCATAAGCGCTTTTTATCACTACTTTAACACAGAATTAGCACAATGAACTTAGTAAGTAGAAAGCCAAAATTAGAGCACAATAAAGTACAACCTCACAGCTTGACGTTTGCTTAGCTAACCATAGTCAATAAGGAAATGGTTAATATGTTGCCCGGATAAGGAAATGTTTTCTATGGCATCGATACTGTCATTTCTGAATATCCGCATGAGCAAGTAAGATTCGCACCAGAATTTTTAAACTCCCTAACACCTTTTAATTTTTCTTGATTGAGTAGCCATTTATAATGGAATTTGTCAACTAACCACTTTTTTAATACTTTTTTTTTAATATATATATTAATTATTTTTATTTGCACATAGATTACGCGGGTCCGATCCCTACTGAAGTCTAGAAAAAAGAAGTCTGATGAGAAGATGTGGTAATCTCTGAAATAGCTGCTATAACTTCTACCGCTAAGACTTTGCGGCTTTTCCAATTTTTCCTAATAAACAATCGTGGTACAAAGCTCAATAAAATAATAATAATAATAATAATAATAAACTACAATAACATTGACTAATACATTGTTTAGGAAGAGCATGCCTGAAACTATACAATAAAGCAAATAAGCAAATGGATGTATAGAATTGACAACAACAACCACGCTGTCAATTTTAAATAGCGGCAAATCAGCTGCTCTTGATAGTAGCTGGTTGAATAAGGAAAATGAATTAAAAACGAGAGTTTACGGGGTGCACATAGCTCAGTGGTTAACGCTTCTGACTTTGCACATCTATTACGCAGGTTCGATCCCTGCTGAAGTCTAGAAAAAAAAGTCTGATGAGTAGATGGGGTGATTTCCGATTTAACTGCTATAACTTCTACCGGTTAGATTTTGTTGCTTTTTCAATTATTCCTAATAAACAATCATGATACAAAGCTCAATAAAAAATATAAAAAAATTAAATGTTAATAAATCACAATAACATTGACAAATACATAGTTTAGGAAGTGCCTGCCGGAAACTATACAATAAAGCTAATAAGCAAATGGAAAACAAATTTTTTTTTTTAAATTTTGACGTCACTTATTACCACAATTTCAAAATATGTATATAAATCTATTTTATGAATTTATATTCCTTATGTACCGGACTTTCAGACTTTTTAGCAGTGTGGTTAAGGAATTCATCAATATTTGTTCAAAATTGATATATACAATCGCTATTTACCAAAAAATTGGTTTTTCCAAAACTTTTTGGAAAATGGGGCTTGCACCGCCCACTTATATCATATATGTGTATCTCAAAAATTACTTGACCGATCTCGGTATACACATTGTGCTTAGCCTCCTTAACTTCCACCTTGAATATTTTTGAAAGCGGACAAAACCTACTCGCCTTAAAATATAGCTAGCTTTGAGTTGTTATGAAATTACTGTTACGTAGCTGGAGCACGTGCTTTTTGTCCGATTTTAAAAATATTTAAAACGGTGCTAAAAAGGGCTAAGCGGGTGTGTACCAAATTTGGTCGAGATCGGTCAAGTAGTTTTTGAGTTACGCATATATCATATAAGTGGGCGGTCCCACGCCATTTTCCAAAAATTTCTTGAAAACCCACTTTTTTGCTCAAGAGCGATTACATATATCAGTTATCCTTAACCACACTGCTCAAAAAATCTGAAAGTCCGGTACATAAAGAATATAAATTTATAAAATAGATTTCATTTTAGATACTACTACATATTTTGAAATTGTGGTAATAAGTGACGTCAAAATTAAAAAAAAAAATACGGAACAATTATTTTTTTATAGCTTTCCCGATGAAAAATGCCAACAATCCAAGTTTTACAATAGACTGTTATATACCATTTTAAAGGCCTGTATATCCTGGTTTCAGATCATATTCGATCTTTGAAATCAAATCAAAAATATTCATTAAAAAAATCGTGAATCTACAAAATCTTATTTTCTGACCTAAATCGACAGGTCGCGACCTCTAAATAACCTTTAAACAATCTATAAAAATAAGTAATAATATTTCTCATAAAAACGAATACAATTAGGGGGTAGGGTTTTGAAATTTCCAAAAAAAGCATTATCGATGGGCACCCTAGTTTACATACATATACACATAAATATAGATGGCTCATTCCATCTCAAATCACCCAGGCCGGGGGAAAATGAATTTAAGTTTGGGATAAAATTCACAGGGATTGTTCCTTGAACAATTTAAGCAGGCAAGTATTTTTTCTTTTTGCTCAGAAATGCGAATTTTTCGAATAATGAATTTTTTTCTTTTTGAGTACGAACGCTTCTTTTTTCATCTCTTAATAGCAACTTTTGATGAAATCGTTTATAACTGCCGCAAAAAAGCAAGGATTTTAACGATTTTTTTTTTTTAACTGCAGATATTGACCTACTGAATCGATCTAGTGAACTAAACATCAGTAATTGTTTATTAATAATTAATTATTGTTTATAAACAAAAAAAAATTTTTTTTTTCAAATAGATTTTTTTCGAATTGCCACATCTTTTTTTCTCTCAAACTTTTTTGTCTATTAGGGAATAGTATAAACTATTTTCAATACGAGTAGCAATATGCTAAAATTCGTCGTTTTCGAGTTATGATTTTTTTTTTTTGAAAATGCACTTATATGATGCTAGCAGATTTTCGTGCCAGTTGAGGGCACAAAATTTGTTTCCCATTATGACAAAACTTCTTTGCTGGAAATTTTTTGAGGTTGCCCGATCAGAGCCAAAAGTTTTTCCCAATTGGGCTCTAATTTTGGCCCAATTGGGGCCCAATTAGCAATTTGCCCAATCTACCGAGGATTTCCCCAACCAGTGCTCATAATTTGCTCAAAGTGAACATGCATACGCAATTAAAACGTTTTTATCGATAAAATCACACATACACACATCAAAATTCCCTACGAAAAAAATTATTTTTTAATTTTTTTCTTGATAAATTTTCCACATACAAATTTTTTGATAAAAAAATTAGTTTTTGAAAATATGCCATTTCAAAAAAAATTGGAAAAAAATTGTACTCATTTTACTCAACTTCGGTGTAAAAAAATTCATGCACCCCATAACATTATACTTAAATATTGCGCAATACTCAGAGCTACCATTGTGATTTTTTCCAATTTTTTTTGAAATGGCATATTTTCAAAAACTAATTTTTTTTATCAAAAAATTTGTATGTGGAAAATTTATCAAGAAAAAAATTAAAAAATATTTTTTTTCGTAGGGAATTTTGATGTGTGTATGTGTGATTTTATCGATAAAAACGTTTTAATTGCGTATGTATGTTCACTTTGAGCAAATTATGAGCACTGGTTGGGGAAATCCTCGGTAGATTGGGCAAATTGCTAATTGGGCCCCAATTGGGCCAAAATTAGGGCCCAATTGGGAAAAACTTTTGGCTCTGATCGGGCAACCTCAAAAAACCTCCAGCAAAGAAGTTTTGTCATAATGGGCAACAATTTTTGTGCCCTCAACTGGCACGAAAATCTGCTAGCATCATATAAGTGCATTAAAAAAAAAAATCATAACTCGAAAACGACGAATTTTAGCATATTGCTACTCGTACTGAAAATAGTTTATACTATTCCCTAATAGACAAAAAAGTGTGAGAGAAAAAAAAGATGTGGCAATTCGAAAAAAATCTATTTGAAAAAAAAATTTTTTTGTTTATAAACAATAATTAATTATTAATAAACAATTACTGATGTTTAGTTCACTAGATTGATTCAGTAGATCAATATCTGCAATTAAAAAAATAATCGTTAAAATCCTTGCTTTTTTGCGGCAGTTATAAGCGATTTCATCAAAAGTTGCTATTAAGAGATGAAAAAAGAAGCGTTCGTACTCAAAAAGAAAAAAATTCATTATTCGAAAAATTCGCATTTCTGAGCAAAAAGAAAAAATACGTGTCTCCTTAAATTGTTCAAGGAACAATCCCTGTGAGTTTTATCGCAAACTTAAATTCATTTTCCCCCGGCCTGGGTGATTTGAGATGGAATGAGCCATATCTTTATCTTGCATACTAATAATATAAAGAGAAGTCCCTTTTTATTGTAATAGTAAAAATTTAGATAGATACTTTTTTCCGGTAAGTGGATCAAGGACCGATCTATTCGAAAAAATCGTATTTATAGTCCGAGAAGTGGACCAGGGACCGATCTATTCCAAAAAATCCTATTCGTGGTCAGATGTGCTTAAAATTTGGTACGTAGGTAGCTTTTTACCTAGATTAGCATAAGGTATTCTTTTTTCCGGGAAGTGGACTAGGGACCGGTCTATTCGAAAAAATCGTATTTATGGTCCGATGTGCTTAAAATTCGGTATGTGGGTAGCTTTTTGCCTGGATTAGCATATAGAAACCTTTTTTCTGCGAAGTGGACCAGGGACCGATCTATTCGAAAAATCGTGTTAAATTGGGGATCCTGTCTTACAATTTTCACGCAATTTCGAATATAAATAGCTTTAAGCAATCACCGTCTCAAAGGACGAAATCGTTACTAGGCAAGTTTTTTTGTGGCAATCAGAAACAACTTATACAGCCAAAAATGTATTCATCAGTTCGTTTTCGTATATAATGTAATTCATATGTTCCAAGAAGGGGCTTACTTCATAAGATATTCTTTTGTTCCCAATGAACCAGTATGTATGCTTCGGTTGTAGGTTAGCGTGGGCCGAAAATCCGCTTTTTTAGAAGTTTGATTTAGTAATAGCAAAAATATGGTTAATTATGAGCAAAATAATAATAATAAACTTGGGCGTTTCCGGCCAAATCTGGTCGGATTAATTCACTTTGGCCGGTTGGGCGGCTAGAACAAATTTTGGCCGGTTTTGTAATATGAATATTTTTTAGTGCACAAAATTTATTCTGTGCCTTCAAATTTGCAATCTTTTCCGTATGTATATGTATATACAAAATTACTGTAGTGTTAATGAAACACAGCTCCAAGTTTGTGTTCACAACCATGGACGGTTTCACACTAGAATGAGAACTGCCACTTTAATGCGAGGTAGAAGCTGGAACAACTTTTTGACAAACTTTTCCTCACCCCATCGCCAACAAACAGAGTTGTTCTGGTGGCAGAAATATTTTATTGTGAAACCGACCTATTATAAACACAGCGCACAACTCGATTAAAATAGTACGATAAGACAATGTTAAAGTCGAGTTTTGCACATCTCTGCAAATGAACATCTTTTTAAATCAGGCACGGGTAAAATTGTGGCAATGGATAAGTAAGTTAGCTTAAATATATGCATGTTTATATGTACATATGAATAAAGAGTTCATTTTAACATTTTGCTTTAAGATTTTTAATAAAAAAAACCGAAGTCTGACGCAGTGGACCAGCCATTATGCAGGTAATTTTGTTAAAGTGAAATAAGTCCAGTGGCGTTTGCAAGGGTATTTTCGCGGTGTATTTCCTTATTTCATGATAACCTGTACACGAAATTGGCGCCTTATTCGATTGTTGTTTATCTAGTTTAACTTTATTTTTTCGTAGTGATGAATCAAATCAGTGCCGAAATTCTAAAAGAAAATTTAGGGCCGAGTGGATACAATCATTCCATTGGCTACAAGAAAATGATGGATTCGCATTTTGTGTTGCTTGCGCGAAAACTATAGCTAACCACAACAATCACTTGAAAAGCCATGAGAAAACTGTGACTCATGTCCAAAACTACGAATCGCACAAAAAAAACATACGCTTGAAAATTTGATGCTGAACAAGAAAAACAACATGTTAAGGTCAGAAACGCCGAACTCGCTCTCGTGATGTTTTGTATAACCCACAATCTGCCATTTTTGTTAATGGATTATCTGCTAGCATTATCAGTGGTGTGCTGCCCAGATTCTGGTATCGCGAAGCTTATTAAATGTGGCAGGACTAAGTCAGTAGAGATAGCCGAAATAATTGGAAAGCAGGCGAGTGGACGGGTATTAGAAATGCTAAGACATATGAAATTTTCTTTAATCGCTGACGAAACAACAGATGTTGGTATGGCCAAAAGCCTAGTTTTGGTAGCAACGTTTTTTTGACAGTGCGCGCGCAGTGCAGGATCGTTTCATTGCTTTATTAGAAGTCACTAAGGCAGACGCTGTTTCTATTTTTGAACTCATAAAAGAATTTTTCAAAGTAAATAATATACCACTTAAGAATATTATTGGCTTGGTCACAGAGGGAGCAAATGTAATGGCAGGTGATGAAGGAAACAAATTTTTTTTAATAAGGGTACGTGCCATTCACTTCATTTATGCTCTAGCTATGCTAGCAGAAATTTTCTGTGCCGTAGCATTTACAGCTTTTTTTCACACAGCTCCAAAATAATTAACGGTTTGAAAGAGTTTCAGGAACATTGTTCTATTAAGCCTCACAAAATTTTGGCAGTTTCGCAGACTCGGTGGCTATCGTTGGAGGGTGTAGTTTCAAGGCTTGTTGAACAGTGGGACAGCTTAAAGTTGTATTTTTTTATATCTTGTTTTTATGAAGGGAATGGTATATGCCCTGCACAGTTAGCAGAAGAAATGTCCACTAAAACAAAGTCTTACTTTTTATTTTTAACGTACATATTACCTCTTGTCAATAACCTGAACAAGGAATTCCAATCAGAGAGCTCCCGCCTGCCATATTTGCATTCCAATATGAAATCTGTTTATCTGTTAATTCTAAACAACTTTGTAAAACGTAATGTTTGCATCAACGAAAGTAATGTTGATTTCAAAAATGGAAGAAATCAAAAGCGCTTGTGCGATATTTTCATAGGAACTAAAGCAGAGATATATATAAAAAACACTTAAGTGAAGATGATATGATTGAAGTAAAGGAAATGTACTTTCATTCTGCATCGAGCTTTTAAGCCAAATTAATATCCGGTTTGATTTTAACCGCGAAGATATTAAACTTTTGCAAATGATTACACCGGCCAAAGTCTTGTCAGAGTAAGATTTGCAGATACTCCCTTTGATACTTTACTTCAGTGAATTAGTAGATTGTGACCCTGACCAAATTACCAGTCAGTGGAATTTGTTAAGGTTGAGTGATGTAAATCTTTCTGCTGATATGGATTTGGATTCATTTTGGATGAAGGTGAGCTTATTAAAAAATGGTCTCAACCAAACAAGCTTTCCCGAATTGTCTAATTTCATTTTTAATTTACTTTCACTGCCGCGGCTGAACGGAAGTTTTCGACACTCTCTCTTATTAAAACGAAATTGCGTAATCGACTAGAATTAAGTACTATTAATAGCATCATGCTATGTAAAGAGCTCGTCAATATAAAAAGTCCCCACTATGTATGGTCAGTTAAAAAAAAAGTTGAATTTGTTTTTGATAATTTTTTATTCCGTTTGCATTATTGGTTGTTTTAAACAGAATCAATTTTTTTAATACGTACGTACATGCATTTAAGTGTTATTTTTCTATGAATTTCTATGTTAATGAAACAATGTGATTTGCTACAATGCGAAAGACTATAGGTACATATATACATTGATCTCATATACTATGTACATATGCACAACTGCATATACATATTTCTTATGTATTTAAGAAACTGTGAATTGTTAAAAATGAAATATTTTTGAGTTGGTTTTTGTAAAAATGAAAAATTTTTTTTTGGGCCGTTGTTGTCGGATTTGGTCGGAAATTTGGTCCGAGAAGAAAATTTTCAGTGGCAACACTGATTATGCTCTAAAAACAATCTGTGTGAAAGATGACAATTTTTGGTCAATATCTTAGGCTCGCCCGAGTCCGTACATCAAAGTTCAAGTGCAAACAAAAAACTTTCTTAGCTTACTTCGATTCTCTACAAAAGGGGTCCCAAATTAAATAGAACTAATACTTTCGAAGATACTTGCAATTTTAGTAAAAAAACTTATCTATACTAACAGCCCGATTCTGTGCACTTGATAAATTGAAAATCTTTATAATTTGTCAATTTTTTATTATTTATGGAGAATTGGTATTCTAGAACAGAAATCAAAAGCTCTTTTCTTGATAAATTATCAAGATTGAAAATGCTATTGACAAATTGAAATTTCATGTGAAATATATAAATTTTGTATATTAATAAATTTGTTTCTAACAATTAAATACTCCATGTGCCGGCATTTGAACCTACTACACACGGAATTATTGCCGACATCTCTACCTACTCGGCTACGGCAGTCAAAAGCTGTTTTGCTTTTAAATTCATATTTTTCATATGTGACAATGAAATCAGTTCCACTCATGTGGAAATCAGTTCCACTAATGTGGAAATCGTAGAGCTTTTTGTTTTATAAATATTGGCACAGAATACGAAGGAAGCTTTTACTTGATAAAAATCTTGATAAAATTTCTTTACAAAAAATTTATCAAGAAAACCCAGAATTGGGCGGTAATTATATAAAGAGAAGTCCCTTTTTTTGTAACAGGTAATCTCGCGAAAGGTAGTCCGATTTTCATAAAATTTTGTACGTAAATAGCTTTCAGCAACCACCGTGTCATAGGCAAAAAAAAATAAACTTTATTCCGGTAGGTGCACCAGAGACCGATCTATTCGAAAAAATCTTATATGGTCCGATTTGCTTGAAATTGGGTGCGTAGGTAGTAGGGATGTTAATTTTTTAGATTTTTGCGATCCCGGGATTTTCGGGATGTCTTTGGTTCAATCGCGGGATTCAGATATTTATTATTTTTCAATGACTTAACATGAAAAAATTGCATCAATATGGTTTGGTACTTTTTTATTTAAATTAAAAATTATTTCATAGGTAACAAAACGACAGACAGTAATTAAATTAATGTGCATTTAATAATCTTTAGTGTGTACATATCTGATAAAGTAATTTAAGGTATGTCGAAAAAGCTCGATGCAAAAAAAAAATATGTCAAAATATTTATTTTCTGGTTGAAAAAAGTTCATTATTCTAGTGTCAGAAATAAAAGAAGCGCCTTAATTCGACCAGTTTTGTCTATATTCCTTTTGTTTATCCAAAATTTATATTTTTTTATAAAAGTCTACGTCATATTACACATAATTCACTGCATATGTATAAATGGGCCTTTCTCTGACGTCATGATTTTTTTTTTAAGACATTATCGAGCCCTAACCGCCAAAATAACGTAAGCGGCATTTTTTCATTCATTTTTTTTTGCTCTGGCGATATTTCTGCATCAAAAAGAAAATTGAAAAAATGTCGCTACATACCTTTAAAATTTTAAATTTCTTTTTAAAAGTCCTGACGCAATTTTACTATATTGTGCCCTTGGTTTGGCGAATATATTAGGGGTATTCTCGAAGTCTTGCACGATGCACGGATTGCACGAAATGCAAAAATACTATTCCACATTTGGAAGAGTACGAGAGCACCCCATTGCAAAGTGGTAGCATGTATGGTAGCGAAATTCTGTATCAAATACAATAACAAGAGACAGCGAAAAAAAATTAAGTGAGCGAGATGAGAAGAACGTGAGAAATATGTAGCAATTCCAACAACAAAACAACTGGCACAGGGTCGCATTTATTTTGCTATGCTATTTTGCAGGCCGCTGTGGTGTAGTGGTAAGCAGTGCGCGCTTCCACTCCGCAACGCCTGGGTTCAAACCCTGGTCAAAGCAAACCTGGCAAACCTCGGAGTGTATTTCTGCCATGAAAAACAGCTTCTCATAAAAATACAATCGCCGTTCGGAGTCGGCGTAAAACTGTAGGTCCCTCCGCTTTGTGTGACAACATCGAGGCGCACGCCACAAATTGGAGGAGAAGCTCGGCCAAACACTAACATATGTGTAAGCGCCAATCTATTATTATTATTTTGCAAGATATATACATGGGTTTCGACGTTGCATATTTTGCAGCGCTGGGAAATGTTGTTTCCAATGTATTTTGTTGTTGTGTGTTTGCAGGTTATGCAATCCGTGCAATCCGTGCTACGTGCAACGGCTTTGCAAGATTTCGAGAATACCCCTATTGATTTTTGGGTGTAAAATTTACTATCGCACGGTGTTATATGTACAATGAGCTACACATTTATAAAAAATGCTAAAAATTAAATAAGCAAAAGAAATATAGCCAAAACTGGTCAACATAAAGCGTTTCTATTATTGCCACCAGTGTAAAAAAAGACCGGAATCCCGGGATTAGCATTCCTAGTAGGTAGGGTTTTGCCTATATTAGCATATACGATACTTTTTTTTAGCGGTAAGTGAACCAGGGACCGATCTATTTGAAAAAATCGTATTTATGGCCCGATTCGCTTGGAATTTGGTACGAAGGTAGCTTTTTGCCTCGATTAACATGTATAATTCTTTTTTACGGTAGGTGGATCAGGGACCGATCTATTCGAAAAATCGTATTTATCTTCCGATTTGCTTGAAATTTGGTAGGTAGGTAGCTTTTTGCCTAGATTGCTTGACGTGTACATAGGTAGCTTATTTCCCGGATTAACATATAGGAAACTTTTTTCTGGTAAGTGGACCACGGACTGATCTATTTGAAGAAATTGTACATATGGTCCGTTTTTCTTGAAATTCGGTACACGTATTATAGATATACATAGAATAGAATTGAATGATTGTTTTACAGTTGGAAAGGTGTTTTAAGGCGACGCAAAGCAACCGTGTATTGGCTATTTACGTATACTTATTATCTATATCAATTATATAGAGAAATTATATAAAGCCCCCTATTTTTATAAGAGGTGATCTCGGAAACGGCTATACCGATTTCTTTGAAATTGTGGACACCTTTTGGTTATAGCCTGATAATAATTTCGTAATATTAAGGGAGCGTGGCATCTCCCATACAAATCGAATTTTTCATACAGCATATCTCTGGAAGTCCTGGAACTTGATATGGTATCAATCCCATACTCATGGAGAAAAGTGGGCGTGGCGCCTTCCAAACATACTGAAACTTTTACCTATCTGTATATACATATATAATTATTGCGTATGTGTGTTTGTGAGTGATCTCCTCCTAAACGAGGTTCACAACTTAAAAAACCAGGTGGCGCTGGAGTCGAGTTAGTACTAAAAATTGTATTTACGATCCGATCAGGCTAATATTCAAAACATGTATTGGTAACGTGAAGGGAAATATTTCGGCGAAAAAAATGCTCGACAGTGGCTCTGGAGTCAACTATAACCAAAATTCGTATTTTTGAACCGATTGGCCTCATAATAGAGATATATAGGGGTAAGAGTAGTGGCAATAGTTTTGCATAAGAGATGCGCAAGGTTGCGCTGGAGTCGTGTTATTGCTAAAAATTGTCAAGCGTGTAGCAAGTGTAAACCCAGTGTTATAATATTAATAAGTAGTAATAGTAAAAGGTGGCAACACCAACACATGTATCTAAAATATGAACATGGCAATGATGCAATAAAGAGAAGCCATTACTTCGTGAAACTTCTACAGCATCAGGTGTGGTTGAACCAACCAGAAAATTAAAAACACTAATAACCTAAAAGTTAAATAGAAAATTATAAAAACTTAAGTATGGCACATAAACAGGAGATAATGGACGCCTTACGAAAAATGGGAGTGGATTTCCCCGAAACAGCAAGTCTCCAGCAACTTAAAGTGCTATTAACCGCAACAGTAGGGGCACCGTTGCAGACCGGTAAATCAACCGGTACTAAAACCAAAGTCCCGCTAGAAGCATCCGCTACTTCAGCGTCGGAAGTATTAATACCGACACCTTCAGTGCAAATGACTACGACAGCACAAATCACCTCAGCACCGCCGACCTCAGTACAAACGGTAACTTCAGTACCGGGAAGTACGCCAACGCAAACTGCCTCTTCAGTGCAAACAACCCCTTCAGCACAGATAGCACCTTCAGCACGAACAACAGCTTCAGCACAAACACCACCTTCAGCACGTACAACTTCAGTAATTCCGGAAACCTCAGTCAACGATCCGGGTCTAAACGAAAACACAGCAGTATTGGCCACGCAGGAGCACAATATTAACGTCGCTTCCGCTTCAGTAATTAACGACGAATTGGTAGAGCTCGAGGAGCAGCTTCAGGTAAAATTACGAATCTTGAAACTAAAGCGGAAAATAAATGAGCTCGAAGGGGCCACAGTGTCACGACAACCGTCAGCCAAATTCTCCGACATCGAGAATACCCTCTCTAAATTTAGTGGAGACGATGGGGCCGACATCTTCAAATGGATACGGGAGCTGGAGCACGTATCCAAATGCTACGGCTATGACGAAAACGCACTGCCCCTACTCGCACGACGTATGCTCACCGGAAGCGCGCAGCTCTATTTAAAACTCGTTAGCGCCCAATCTTGGTGCGAATTAAAAACAGCCCTCGTCCGGGAATTTAAGAAGCCCGTAAGCATCAAGGACGTCTTCAAAAAGTTGGAAACACGCACATGGGAAAACATGAGAGCTTAACTCATTACGTGCTCTCCATGCAGGAGATCGCACAAGGTGCCCCGATCGAAGAAGAGGAACTAATCGATTTCATTATAGATGTTCTCGTTACGGTCACATGGCGAAGGACTGTAAGCGGGAAAAGCGTGCAAGAGGCTCCTGCTTCCGATGCGTAAAGATGGACCACGAATATAAGAACTGCCCAGCAAAGACGGAGGCAGCGATGGAAAATACTCAATTCGATCCAAGCTTCATACGTTTTAAGGAAATGGTAAGTGTCGCTTTTTCACCGAACCACAAAAACACCCCTAAGTTTATAATATTTTTCTCTTTACTCGATACGGGCAGCCCCAGTAGTTTCGTAAAATCTTCAGTAATTACGAATAGTGCAGAATTTGAGCAACAGAAAGGGCATCTCAAAAACTTTAGAAGTATCGGAAAGTCACTTATAAAACCTGAAGGAAGAATTTCTGTTTTAATAAAATTCAAAACCATTACAAAAACAATTAAACTTTATATTTTGGATGATTCCACAATGCCATTTGAATTACTACTAGGTAGAGATTTTTTTAAAATGTTCAACATAAATTTATCAATGCGAAATGAATTCAATAAAAACTTTATAGTAAAACCTTACGAAAAAATGTCTACTTCAGTTGGCAAGCATATCGAAGAGGTAGGTGATATAATGGGAAACAAAGACTTTTCTTGTGCAAAACAAAGTGAGGTTATGGATACTCCAGATTTAGAAGTGCAGTCAGCAATTAGAGACACTTGTAATATCGACAACCTTGAAGAAAACAACGAAAAAATCGATATAAACCTTAAGTTACCTTCAACTTAGCAGAAAGGTTTAAATTTATGATAGAAAACACATACGTAGAGAAACAAACCGAAGATCTTCCGAACATTGATTATGAAGCAAAAATTTTACTCACTTCCGTCACTCCAACCTTCTGCTCACCAAGACGTTTATCATTCGCTGAAAAAAATGAAGTCAATCGCATTATAGAAGATTTACTTAAGAAAATAATCATTAGGTGCAGCGATTCCCCTTACGCATCGCCTATTGTCCTTACGAAGAAAAAATCAGGAGAAGCCAGAATGTACATAGACTATAGGAACCTAAATAAATCAATTGTAAGAGACAATTACCCACTTCCGTTGATAGAAGATTGCTTGGAATACCTCGGTGAGAACAAAATATTCACACTTTTAGATCTCAAATCAGGGTTTTACCAAATTCAAATGGCCGAAGAATCTGTTAAATATACCTCGTTCGTAATACCTAATGGCTAGTACGAGTTCTTAAGAATGCCTTTTGGACTTAAGAATGGGCCAGCTATTTTTCAAAGATTTATCACGAAAATTTTGAAGAACTTTATAGAAAGAAACGAAATAATAGTTTACATGGACGATATTATAATTGGTAGTAAAAATATGACTGATCACTTTAATTTATTTCAGAGGGTACTAGAGAAGCTAGCGACGCACGGCCTTCAACTAAAACTTAAGAAATGTAAATTCGTATACAACGAAATTGAATACCTCGGATACAATGTACCGGAAACCGACATAAGACCTTCCGAACACCACATAAAAGCTATAACAAATTTTCCGGTCCCCAAAAGTCAGCGAGAATTGCAATCTTTCATAGGGTTGTGCTCATATTTCAGAAAATTCGTGGAATCTTTTTCCATACTGGCCCGTCCGCTTTATAACTTGCTGAAGAAAAACACAAAGTTCGAATTCGACAACGAATGCAGGGAAACTTTTGGAAAACTAAAAAACAAATTAGTATCGAGCCCAGTACTAGCAATATATAACCATAACAAAGAAACAGAGTTGCACTGTGACGCAAGCATTCGTGGCTTTGGGGCGATTCTGTTACAGAAACAAAATGATGGTCATTTACATCCTGTAGCTTACTTTTCCAAAAGAACTTCCGAAGCAGAAAGCAGATACCACAGTTTCGAATTAGGAACTTTAGCAGTTATCTATGCACTACGCCGATTTCGGGTATATTTAGAGGGGATTAAATTTAAAGTAATGACTGATTGTAATTCTCTCACCCTAACGCTTAGCAAAAAATTAGTGAACAGCCGAATAGCAAGATGGGCGCTAGAATTGGAGAATTACAATTACACGATACCACACCGAGCAGGTACAAAAATGCCACATGTAGATGCACTCAGTAGAGTTGAACAAGACCACGAAAACTTACTCACGGTAATAGACAGTGAAAATATAGATTTTCAATTACAAATAATGCAGTCCAGATATCAAGACATAGTGAGTTTGAAAAACAAATTAGAAAAGGAGAATATGGAAAATTTTATGATGGAAAACGGCGTCGTATTCAAAAAAGACAAAGATGTCCGGCAGCTATACGTTCCCAAAGAATTAGAAAAAGAGATCATTAGAACTATTCATGAACAGCTAGGACATCAAGGTGTCGAAAAATGTTACCAAACAATTAAAGCCAACTATTTTTTGGAATTGATCGGTTCTGGTCTACCTATCAGAAAAAATATCATATATGTTAACCCATTACCATTAACCATTAATAAGACTGTTTCAAATAGTTCGGTCTCTGACCCACTTAACGGAAAAAATGAATCCTATATGCTAATCTAGGCAAAAGGCTACCAACGAACCAACTGCATTCTTTTCAGCATAGCTCGACACCTGCGCCAACTATCGGAAAAATTAAAACTTTGTGCACTCCTTCTTCTAAACACGTTTCCAAAAAAGCAGCACCCATTCGAATTAGTTATGAAACATAGGAGAAAATTGTTCCCAATTGATTCATGCTCCCAATTAATTTCACAATTATCAGAAATTTTCCAAGCTTTCGTCGAAAAAAAATTCAAATTTTTTGCGTTCCGGATTTTTCCGAGTTTTTCACCTAGAATTTTCTATTTTTCCATTCAAATGCCATTCCGAAGGAATTGCACACAAAATTCCATACAAAAAAAAATCAATTTTCGATTTTTCCAATTTTCCGACTTTCCCGGAGGGGTTTCCCAAATTTTTCTTTCGTAAAAACCTTCTCCTGGCAATTACGAACAACTAAAAAAGCCAAATGGGCCCAACCGTTCTCAATCGATGAATTGCTATACATTTTTCAAACCATTTTCATATATATAGACTACCAGACCGGGCGAACTTCGTCCCGGCCAAAATTAATTATTTTATTGAAACATTTGGTCCAACGTTCACGTTCAAAGCGTTATACCGGGAAGAAGTCCTTGCGGCGCGATAGTGAATCGTCCTTGAATCTGTATATTATAGTTAGTGGAAATTTCTAAACTGGTGAGTATCATTGGTCCACATTCTGTTTATCACCGTAAAGCAAGGACCGCAATGGTTCTGATGGTTGATTTAACGGAAATCAACGGTAACTTATAGCCATTGGTTAATTTTACATATTTTGAGGAAAATTATGGATTCTGATGTATTTGCAGTTATAGCAGCAGAGTATGCGGGCACTATGGTAATGGATTCACAAAGGTATGCGGAGCTGTCGGGCATAGTAACCATGGGCGCATCTACGTCAGCTTCTGGTTGAATTGTTGAACCACAAGCCAGAACTACTCCTGTGCCAGAAGAACTGGTTCTCAATCCAGTTAATGCAATAACAGCCTCTTCCAAGCCATTGAAGACATGCACCTTGTTAGGTCCACCACCTGTTGCATTTGCTTCTGCCTTCGGCCGCGCTTAGGGATTATAACCCTTACTAAGTAGAATTCTCTTTTCTGTGTTGCCGGAAAAGAGGGGCTTCCGCATGTCAAAGGTATACAACATTTCTTGTGCATATCACTCCGGCTACGCCGTCCACAGTATTTTTGCGCAGAACCCACGTCGAAATTTGCAAAAAAGTGCATAGTGCAAACCGAGTTTATTAATAAGCTAGTGGTAGGAAATTTGAAACATTTATCTTAAATAAAATGCGAATCCTTTGAGTAGACGTGTATGTTAAAGTTTTTGGATTCGGGTTATGTGTTTGGACACAACAACCGAAAATCGTTGTACGACACTCACATATTGACAAGTTTGGCCATTTATCTTAAAATTATTTAATTTTAATTATTTGTATTTCCATAAAAATGCAGTTTATACTTTAATAAAACCCCAAGGTTCAATTTTTGCGCAACATAAAAAAAATCAACACACTTTCGTAAAAATTTCGGGCTTTTAACTCGATTTCCTAGAAATACATGTTTTGAGAATGCCGTTTGTAGTCCGATCAATTTAAATGAAGTGCAAGTTTAAAACAGCTGCGACTTATCGTTGATTTTTAATATATATATATTTTGTTTTGATGAAGGAGTTTCTCATTTTCTTCGTTAAAAAAAAAATGCGTTTAGATAATATGACATTTACGGCAAATTCCAACTGCTTTAAACTTGCACTTTATTATACTAAAATTGAAATAGAAAGCTCGAAATTTTTACGAAAGTTTGTCGATTTTATTAAGGTTGTTCAAAGATTTAAACTTATTTTCACAGTTTTGTTAAGGAATTAATTATATTTTTATAAACAAATAATTAAAATTAAAAAATAATAAAATAAATAGTCAACTCTAGTCAATATATGAGTGTCGTGAAGATGACACTGTTTCTAACTATATGAAGCTGATTTCGACATTTTGTTTTAATAAGATTTAGTATTCTTTCAAAACTTTTCTAGGAATGTGAGGTTGATAGCACACCTTTTGCTATGTTATAATGGTTATTTCAAAACCTTTTTTCAAAACTTACAAAGGCAAAAACGAGAAGGCGAAGACAAAAAGATTCCCGCAGTGAATTTTCAGAGCTACGTATATATTTATAGTATTCATCACAAAATTGTACTAAAAAGTAGTGCGTAGTAAACGAAATTGTATCAAAAAAGTACAATTGTACCAAAAATGCCAACACTGATGTAGAACAAAGCAGAACACAAATAATATTAAACTCATTGAAATTATTTTCAGCCTCTCACTCGACCAAATGAGTAAAATCCAGCTGGGTAGACCATGATAAAAATATAGTAAGGTAGAACCGCTGAGAGTTACTTTTAAAATTCTTGACGTTTCCAAACATTTTAATTTTTAAATTTACTCACAAACTCACACACACATTTTCATTTTCAATCTCAAGCAACAACAATTTCGAACAATTTCAATTTTTATTTTCAGTTTTATATGATTTTAAAATGCTGGCAAACTTCAAAAAAAAAATCATGGCCGACAAAATGAGAGAACGGTTCTACCTTGCTATGTTTTTATCATGGGGTAGACTATACTCGATAGAGACAAAAATTGCAAGTGCTCATTTGGATCATGAATAAGTATACAAATTTTATTAGTACTCAAAGCAAATGACGTTAAAAACGTCAACCTGGCAACGCTGTGTGCGATATAATTCCGATTGCAGGTTGTCGTGGCAGATCGCGTGAAGGTATCGTTTCTATTCGCGCCGCCGCTACTATTCTCCGATTGCGAGCCATTGCACTTGCGGCTCTTGTTTGTCTTGACAATTTTGTTTTAGTTTCAAGCATTTTTAAACAGTTCGCACTATTATGTTATTTTAAAAAATTTTTTCATATTTAGTAACAAAATTAGACTTTGTATAAGCCAAAAAACTCAGCCTTTACCGCACTAGCTAATTTATCAACTTCGCGAAAACAATTTGCCGAATTCCCATGAAGCCCAACAAATAGGTATACATACATATGTACATCAGGTTTGTTCCACACGCTTTCCGGGCTGTTTCGGTAATTAGAGCGTAAAATAAGTTACTCTCTCACAAGTGTCAAAAATGTGTCAACCCGTGCCAAAAGTGCCCAAAGCGTGACTAACGCAAAACAATCACTTGTCGTGCCCGGAATGAACAAATCAGTTCTAAACAATGATTTTATGTGTATTATCTTATATAGCTAATAAAATTAGCAAATACTTACATTTCTGAACCTTTAGTGCTATTTTCCATTTTTGTATTTTACGGGCTGTTTCGGGCACAAAGAAGAAGACATTTACGATCCAAAAGTGGAAGGTATTCGCCTACCCATTTTTCTAGCGTGAGAAACGCTTTTTGGTCTGTTTTGGGCACCCGCGGGCTCATGTGGAACAAGCCTATCATTGATTTGCGGTTGTTTGTGCATGCAGCTTTGGAAAAAGGGAATTCGGCTAGACCCTTTTTTTTGCTTTTCTGTTTCAATACATTTTGATTAATAGAAAACACTGATAAAAATAAAATATTTCACACAAACAACAAAATATATAATTTGGCTATTGCCTAAAAATTTTAAAATGCACTTAGTGGCATACTATTAGGATAGCACGGCCGAGTAATTATAGTCAACTTATGTACAGTAGTCGAAAAAACTGTAGCCGAAATTTTCACAAGTTTTAAAATATAATTTTTGCTGTTATTTAATTTTAGTTAGTTATTTATAGTTCATTCTTCAAAAACAATCCGTATAAATACAAGTTTAAAGGCAGTGTCTCACGATTGGGTACCTGCCAAAATTTGGTGCAAATCGTAATTTAATTTGTTGAAATTTTTCAATAGAACATCACTGTATTGAACCAATCTTTCGAAAATAATTAGAGGTCGCTCAAAGCGATCAAAGTTTTCCATGTATTTTTATATGAGAAAAATAAAAGTTAAGGTACAAATGGTATAGAATTGTTGAAAATCAATATTTTTCGGTTGGAAAACTCTGGTTATCTTCATGAGGTCTTCAATAATAATACCGAATTCTTTATTTAACCATTTTTAATACTAACGATTTTTTATTGGTCGCCCCATTGCATTTTTCGGGATTTGTGTGTGTTTTTGACGGACTTATAAATTATAGTTGCCATGAAAAATGGTTAAATAAACAATTGGGTATTATTACTGGGAATCTCCTGCAGATAACAGAGTAGTGGTAGAAAAATATTGAGTATAAAAATTCCGACTTTACTTTTCGACATGCATATTTGGACCATCCTAATGTACATACATACCTAGCATATAAGTTTTTATGCATTGAGTGCAAAAGAGTGTATTTTAGTACAAAACGAAATGGAATTTCATGTTCCTAAATATTTCTTGCTTAGCGCCATATAAAAAGTCTTTTATGTAATGTAAATAAATGTGATATATGTATATTAGACTGCAGCACTCCCCATACAAAAAAAAATCGGTGCTGTTTTCTCATTGGAATTATAAAATCTATTATATTTTAAGACGTCCACCAAAATATTTCGGAAAAATAGTAAGATTTACGTGAGCTGGACCGATTTGGAAATACCTCCAAAAATGGATTTTTCATGAATAATAGTTTATTAAGATGTTTTTTGAAAAAATCCCCTCAAATGGCAAAACGGTTTAAGCCTAAAAAATTTGCATAAAAATATTTTAAAAAAATTTAAAAAAATTTTTTAACGGAATCGTAATAATGAGATTTTTGATGATTTTTTTAACTTTTTTTAAATAATGGTATAAGAAAAACTTGAATAACTGAGCCTAAACTCTTCCGATTTAGACTTGTGAGGCATCATTGGAAAGGTATTTTCTTAAAAATTGGCACGAATGAATTTTTTAATTTTTGCACAAAAATAAAAATAGTGGGAAAATGCCTTTCTACTGAGATCCCATAAGTCTAAATCAGAATAGTTATAGCCCAGTTATTCAAGTTTATCGTAAATCAATCTTTGAAAAATTTAGAAAAAACAGCATCAAAAATGTCATTATTACGATTGAAAAGATTTTTAAATCTTTTAATACAGATTTTTTAAGCTTAATCTGTTTTGTCATCTGAGGGCACTTTTTCAAAAAACTCTTTAAGAAACTATTTTTTTCATAAAAAACTCAATTTTTTGAGGCATTTTCAAATCGGTCCAGCTCAAGTAAATCTTAATATTTTTCCGAAAAATTTTAGTGGACGTCTTAAAATATTATAAATTTTGTGATCCCGGCGGAAAACCCCACCTTTTTTTTGTGATGCAGTTACATATATTTTTCACATACATATGTATGTACATACATGAGTATGTAAAGTTGCATAACAAGCCAATTAATTCAATTACTTGTTTTGTTTTTTTTTTTGTTAACTCCGTTAAATTAACTGATTTTATGAATTAACACATTTATTTGTAATTTTTTTATGGAATCAGCATCGGCCGATTCTTTCCCCATAAGCCGATTAATCGGCATCGGCATCGGTCGGACTCTAATATTTATTTTACAAGTAAAAAGGGAAAACTATGAACTAGTTTCATTATATGAAGAATTTGTACTTTGAATCTTTGACTATTTTATCTTTTCGAGTTTTTAACTCACAAAACTTTTATCTCTATAGTTGTAGTAACATTGAACCACAAGATGCATTTTGAAGATTTCTGGCAGCATTTTCATTCGATTTTCGCGAATAAAATCCTTGAGTGTACTAAATGTGCGCTCGACGTGAGTTTATTTAAGTGACGCCCAATTTAAATATGGAACGTTTAAATCTTTTATATTATCAGGAATAAGGGCTTTTTCCATGGCCTTTACAATTAAAGGTTGAAAAGGCAAAAAGGTAAATATCTTAAAGAAGGCAACATCAAATGTGTAAATATGGAATCAGGGAAAGCTAAATTCTGGACATTCTTAATCCAATATATTCTATCTCTTTAGCATAAAATTTTAAAATTAAAAAATAGCAGTTTCCATAAAATCCGTTCCCTGGTTATAAGTTTGTATAATTGATTCAGAGGTATTTTCTTTATATAAATAAAAATTAATCACAATGTTTAATTTCGCCAAAAACAAACCTTGAAAGGTACGTATTTATTTAATAAATGTTTTTTTTTATCAAACTTGTTTTCATTTCTTTATTCCAAAACCGAAACCGAAACAAATTTTGAAGAACGAAACCAAAACCGAAACCGAAACACTTTGCAAAACCGAAACCGAAACCGGAACGTTATTTTGAATCGGTTTCATTCCTTGCTTAAAATGACGACATGTATGTATGTATATGCGTATATGTACCAGGGATGAAGTTTAAAATTGGGCCGAAATCGGGTAAAAAATTGGCTACCAGGGAACATTAGGGCTATCCAGGATATTGTGGAAATGGTCTTGGATTTACATTTGCAAATGTTATGCTTGCTACCAATGCAACTGTTTTTGTTTTATTGTTGTGAATTTACAAACGCACCATAATACACAAATGCAAGATCATATACACAAGATCCTGAACAGCTGTATGTTTTTTTTTGTTCTCGCGTAAAGCAACATTACAATTACATACAACCAGCGTTGCCACAGACAAATTTTTTTTCCTACTGAAATTTCCTACCATAACCAACCAAAACCTACCAAACATTTTTTTGAGTTTTAGTATTTTCTTTCATTGTCAAATTTATTAAAAACATAGCTAACATAACATTTACAGGTCTATTCTGCGCTGGTAATAAAAAGTTTGTAACCGGTAAATAAAGTTCCTGTCAATTTTTAAACTCTTTTCGCATTCTGTGCTGGTAACAAAGTATTGCCCCGTGAAATATGCAATGCCAGAATTTGCACAATTCTTCATAGCTGAATCGCTGCATTACCAACGTTCCTAGAATCGCGGTGACAAGAACTGGTAACTTTTTTTTGTAATAAAATTTCCCGGTTACAAAATCTTCGGTAACGCGCAGAATAGACCTGTTAGTAAAACTAAAACACGGCTAGTAACATAAAAACAAATTAACTACGTGTAACGATTCATTTTCCTGAACAGACTTATCGTCACTAAAAGACGCGAGCTCAAAAGACGACAGCGAAAAAAGACGCGTGAAAAAAATTTCGCTGAAGAAAGACTCCTAACATAGGTGATGGCAAGAAATCCGCATTAACCTCTTTGAAGGCGAAGAAAGACGCATAAACTTATGTTCGTGGTCAACTATATTTGCGAGTGTAACAGTATACGAATTCCCTAAAGAGTTTTTCCGGAATGATTTTGAATCCATGTTTACGCGCCTTTTTTGCTTTTGTTCACGCGTCCTTTTTCGTCGTCAAAACACCCAAGCGTCTTAATTCGTGTCTAATGCTCAGCACTTTGAATGATGCCATGTTCCAAATTTTAGATGGAGGAGAAAATCGTTCTCCAAGGTGTATCAATCTACGATTCATACTTCGTGGTCAGGCACATAAAACATACCCTGGGGTTTTCTTCAGAAAGACCCATTTAGTTCAAACGGTACGTTAGCTTGCAGTGTGCTGTCAGGTTGTCAGTAAGAGTTCTATGTTCAAGGTGTCTTTCGGAGTTCCTCCTGGAAAGAATTATGAATCTCTTTGATTTCTTTGATTGTCTTATTCCCTTTGACTTTCGCCAGTGAGCAGCAACTTGAAAACCTCCGCCTCGAAAATGGTTGGGCACGAGCCCATTGGCAGACTTTTCTGGAATCTTGGTCTAAGTACGCCATAAATTATATCGCTACCTAAAGGTGTAAAGGTGCCTAGTCCATTTTTTCACAGCTTAGTTTTTGATGCAGAATGACAGCTAATACATCGATTTTTCGCCTTTCCTGAATAGTTTAAAAAAATGGATTTGGCACCTTTTCACCTTTAGGTGACGAAAGGATGTTCGTATTGCATATTGGCAATAATAAGGGTATATAGAAGTTATTGCACTATTTCGGAGATCACCACATCTCCTCATCAGACTTCTTTTTTCTAGACTTCAGCTATAACTTCTACCGCTTAGACTTTGTTGCTTTTTCAATTTTTCCTAATAAACAATCGTGGTACAAAGCTCAATAAAAATATTAAAAATAAAATGTTAACAATCCACAATAACATTGACAAATACATAGTTTAGGAAGAGCCTGCCTGAAACTATACAAAAAATAAGCAAATGGATGTATAGAATTGACAACAACAACCACGCTGTCGAGTTTAAATAGCGGCAAATCAGCTGCACTTGATAGTAGTTGGTTGAATAAGGAAAATGAATTAGCAAACAGAGTTTACGGGATGTACATAGCTCAGTGGTTAATGCTTCTGACTTTGAACACCGAATACGCAGGTTCGATCACTGCTGAAGTCTAGAAAAAAGAAGTCTGATGAGGAGATGTGGTGATCTCCGAAATAGTGCTATAACTTCTACCGCTTAGACAATTTTTCCTAATAAACAATCGTGGTACAAAGCTCAATAAAAATATTAAAAATAAAATGTTTACAAGCCACAATAACATTGACAATAAGGGTTTACGTTTGTACTTAGGAATCACGTATATTTAAATGTCTGCGGCCGCCGTTATACGAACTCTCCAGTGAAATATTCGTGCTAAAAAGGTTGCTAAAATATTTGGAGATACATATTTTCTGTTTTGAGCAAATAACTATTCCTCATTGTTCCGAAATTTACCAAAATCCAATCAAGTCTACCAACCTAAAAAAAATAAAAAAAGCTACCAGTTTTGGTAGGAAAAGCCCTTGTGTGGCAACACTGCACTTTTTTTAAACTTTTATATTAAAATTTACTTCCCGAATACATAAATACTTTTTCATGTCCTACACGATCAAAACATACGTCAGTTGAGGCATGACTTGTACACCTGACCGTAGTCGTTTAGAGAGTTCTGCCTTCTCTTCTCGTTTACAATGGGTACTCCGTCTTCAGCAAGCTCACTTTCGAGAAGAGTTTAGTTTCGACAACTAAATATATTTGTTGTCGAATTTCGGCAATATTTGGGACTATTAACAGGGTTTGGTTATTATTACTAAATATATTAAAGCTTGTAATATTCATCTAGGTTGAACCAAACCATTAATTAATTTTAAGAATTTATCGGCTCGGTAAATACTAATAAGCATTATTTTGAAACATATTTCCACAAATTCCATTCAGCGTCGTATGGTTCATAAAAAGATGTAATTATATTCTGTTAATACAAACCCTGCAAACCATTTTTTCAGAGTATTCTGAATCGTAAAGAATTTTTAAAGAATTCGGAAAGATCCCATCCGATTTTTTGCAGAATTTTCTAAAATTAAATAAATTACGCACACTTCCATTCTTTTACGAAATTTCGGAAGAAAATCGGTAAAGAAATGAAAATAATGCTGCTATGTGAAGAATTTCTTGCGGACTTTTTTCAGAATTTTCTTTATTTTTCGTACAGAAATTTCTTTACGAGTTCGTGTCAACCACTTCGTATAATTTTCTTTGAAGATTCGGAAAAAAATCGTTACAGAAATCAGATACTCCTAAAGATTTCGTTAAGATTTCGGGAACTTTGGTTTGCAGGGAATGTGCTGGTGGACTTCAAAATCGTCATTCGCATAAGAGTCAATATTGGTGACAGGCAAAATTAAAAAGTGTATGACAAGTATGACAAAAGATGTCGAATTTCGACAACTGGGCGATACTTCTTCTTCTTCTCATTTGGTGCTGTGACCTAAGCGGCAGTGGGGGATTTACTCATGTGCTGCACAGGGCGGCAGATTCCAGAAGGGCGGCAAAATGCGGGACACAAAATTCCGGACAAATTTTCTTTTTTAAGTACAATATATTCTCCAGAGAATGTGCTAGATTATATACAATAAAAGTGATTGATTACCGACTGATTATTATTTAAATTGATTTACTTATCTGCGATCACTGCAACATAGAGTGTTTATTATTGAATACCCTGATAGATCATGTGTACAGTGTACACTTAATTTATGTTAAATTTATGCGAAGCTTGAAGCATGAATTTAACATAAAGTTCATTTACAGCTGTGTCCGCGATTTAGTATAAAGTCAATAAACAATTTCAATAAACGATTTAGTATAAAGTCAATAAACAATTTCTAGTATACAAAATTTTGTTGAAAATTAAGAAAAATAAAAAATCAAAAAATTGGGAAGACGGGTATCGAACCCGGCAGCTTCAGGTGAAATACCGCCGACATTACCACTCGACCACTGGAGCTCATGATGGATGAGACCATTAAACCATACATTACTCGCTGATTGTAATGGAAAATTGACGAATTTTTTGTTTATTATCAAATCTATATTTGCATCGTGTCTAACAATGATAACTCATCGAACTTTTTGTACAAGTAATCATTCGATCAGCAAATATTTAATCAAAATTTCCAATCATCTCGCGTTTTTCGTTAGCAGAATGCACACAAATATTTAATGAGTGAATGTTTCATAAACATCTTTGGAAACTATTTGAAACTATGAGAAACATGGTTTGGTTTTTGTTATTTCGAATCGTAATAAAGGACGGCGTCATTACTATATCATTGTGTATTTCGAAATGACATGCGCTATTCGATAAATACGCTGATAAATGAATTCCCTTCAAACCCATTGCACTCAGAAAAAAGTCAGCTATATATATTTCTCTCAACACACGATTTAATTATAGTTACATAATTTGGTTACAACTACCAAATAATGTGTTGAGAGAAATATTTTTAGTTGACTTTTTTCTGGGTGTGAACTAAGTATAAAAATCCCATTGGAATGTATGTACCAATGTGATCCAATGGGATCTATGTCCCAGGTTTAATGGATTTCAATGGAATTTTTGTACCATTCATTGGAAAATATATAAATACATATTCACACATATTCATATTAATTCATATAGAAATTTGCATAAATTTTAGTGTTTGAATTAAAATTTTTGAATTTCGAATTAAATCTGGCGCCCAAGTTGCAAAAGACGATGGAGCAAAGCCCTTTCATTCTCGCGAACTCCTGCCAGCTGTGATCAGCTGTGCTGTTTATTCGCTGTCAAGTTAACATGTCATCTTGAAATGTTCGACGATTCGACAACAATAAATCTGGATTGTTATTAATTCATTCGAGGTGTTAATATATATTTACGGAAAATATGAGTGACGGACGCCAAAGGCTAAGCGGAAACGCATATAAAAAGCGTGCTATCGACAAAAGTAATAAAGAGAAGGAAGTTGTCAATAAGACTCCAAAGGTTCAAAATTATTTCACAAAAAAAGATATCACAGAGAAGAAGGCTGAACCTAATAAAGTTTGCCAAGTCTTAGAGAAAGAAGGTAAGTCACAAGCTTCATATATTAATGGCATGTACAAAGTAAAATATGCACTTAATATATGCTGCATGCCGAGATCATTTACTGCAACTTTTGTTAATTTGACATGTATGCAATATGTATAGGTTCCGTAGATGCATATACAAAATCGCCTTGCAAGAGTTTGATTGCACCTAACAGAGCTGATCGAAGTTTCGCTGGTGATGCAGAACAAAGAGGAAAGAATTTCAGTCAAGGTGATAAGGTCTAGAAAACATAAAACATTTGAAAAATATCATTAAAAGACAAGTCCGAAATTCATTTGTGCAAAAAAAATTTAAAAAGCATGGTTTTTAAAATTTTAACAATAGTCAGTGACGATTTGATACATCAGTTTGCAGTACGAAAAGTCATACGTGTTTGCATTTGAAATGATGTACGGAAACTTAATTGCGATACAGCAGTCATTTAATTTTTTGTATCTTGTTCAATCGAAAAATAATAATAATAATTCCGTAAGGTACCCTGGTTTCTGAATTGCATTGAATACTGGCATTTATAATATAATATTATATACTTTGCGATATGTCACGTTTTCTAAACCCTAAACTTGTAACTCAACTTCAAAATATTCTAAAAATTTGAAGGAATGAATGAATATGATGTGTTTAACATAATTCGTCAATAAATATGTCGAAATAAATGAAGATTTTTATTACACCTGTTAAATATTGAGTATACGATTTTCATGTATTAGTATTATAACTACACACACATGCATTTACGCACGCACACCAGTCTAAGAAATAAGGGCGGCATTTTTCTTGGTGCACAGGGCGGCCATTTGTGTAAATCCGGCACTGCCTAAGCGATTTTGGCCGAGCTCAACAAAGCCCGCCAGTCATTTCTCTTCTCTGCCGACTGACGCTAATTAGAAATGCCAAGCGAAGCGAAGTTCTTCTCCACTTGGTGTCGCAGTGGGGGCTCCCTCTTCCTCTGCTACCACTAGCGATACTAGTATGTATTAATATTCAACACTTTACTTTATTCTAGGCTGTTATAGTGTTAAACTATATATTTACTGATATAAATGAATAAAACATGTGCTAACATATACATATATGTTAATGGATGACTTTGTCGTTTGTGTTTAGCGCGCCCCCTCAAAAAAAAAATTTCGTTGCAACGTCCCTGCCCATATACGAATACGTAAGCTGCATCTGAGGATGTATCTACACAGGTATAATGATTAAGTATCCATCTTAATGTTGAGTTCAGGAAAAGGTGAAGTTTAATTTGACTCCAAAAAATTGTCATTCAACATATTTTTAACCTTTGTATTCGTCTAAATTTTGCACACATGAACAAAACACTCAATTTTAAGTAGGTAAATATGTACATATGCATGTTTATATGTTCATATATGCATCCATACAAGCCACCCTGTGGGGAAAAACTCTAGTTCCGAACTGGTGCGCTTCTAGTACATTCCCTGTAGGGAAACGAACTAGTGCGGAACTGGTTCGGTTCTAGTGCGTTTGGAACCATGACTAGTACGCGTTAATTCTCTTTTGCATGCTAGCGACTGGCGAATTTAACATTGCGATGTCCTAGGAAGTGTCAATTGTCCCTCGTTGCATCCCTTTGGCTCTTGTTCCGAACCAGGTCTAAATTCGACAGATAAGATCTAGTTCATTTTGCATCCCTTTTTCTGTAGTTCCGAACCAGTTCCAAATTCGAAAGATGAGATCTAGTTCGTTCTGCATCCCCTTTTCTTTAGTTCCAAACCAGTTCCTAATTCGACAGATGAGATCTAGTTCGATCTGCATCCATTTTTTATAGTTCCCAACCTGTTATAAATTCGTCACCTTAGATCTATATTTCTAATCATGCTTGTCGAAACATTTCCGTTTTATATTAAATACGATCGGTTGAGGGAAGGACAATATCATCACAAATGTTGAAACGCATTTATTAAAAATTTATAAACCACATTAGTAGTAGTAGTAGTATTAAACTTAAGTAGTAAGTAAAAAACAAAGGATCTTTTCACTGGAGAGTCGTCATCCATGCGTACAACATGTCCAAGCCAACGCAATCGCTGTATTTTTATGCGCCTAACTATGTCCATGTCATTAAAAAGCTCATACAGTTAGTCATTCCATCTTCTCCGATATCTTTCCCTCGTTCACCGCTAGACCAACCTCTTTAGCTTCTTGTCTAAACTGGAAAATGCTGCGGTTACGTCCCTTTGTTTCAGACCTACGATATCGATATAGCCGCTTTATTGCTGTTCTCACCTCATCTTGGTCCAGTTGAGGGACGTGAGTTTCGTCCCTATACATTGGCTCGGTTCTCCTTCATCAAACGCGCCATCTGTTTAGCCATTTAAAAGCAATGAAAAGTGTTCCCTCCATATCGCAAGTGTACTATGGACATCTGTTACCAGGTTTCCATCTTCATCTTTGCAGGAGCTAGCCCCGGTCTTAAAACCATTTGATTGCTGCCTTATTTTCTGATAGAATTTTCGAGCCGCGTTCCTGTCTGCCAGCATCTCAAGCTCTTCGCACTCACGCCTTTCTTCCTCTCTTTTCTTTTTCTTGAAAAGGCGTCTCTCTTCCTCATTTCCTCCCGGTGCCGCACGTTTTTTATTGCACAGAAGCGCATGCGGACCTTAGCTGCAACAAGGTAGTGATCCGAGTCGATGTTGGCACCGCGGATAGAGCGCACGTCAAGAACGCTCGAAGCGTATCTTCCATCTATCACAACATGATCAATTTGGTTCTTTGTTCTTTGATTAGGGGACACCCAAGTTGCTTTGTGGATGTTTCGATGCTATTGTCTGGTACTACTGACTACCATGTTCCGTGCCGCGGCGAAGTCGATCAGCCTCTCTCCGTTGTCGGAGGTGTTGTCATGAAGGCTGAATTTTCCGACTGTTGGACCAAATATGCCTTCTTTGCCCACCCTGGCGTTAAAGTCGCCCAGAACGATTTTAATATCGTGGCGGGGGCAGCGCTCATACGCTTCTCCTAGACGCTCATAGAAAAGCTCCTTAGTGTCGTCGTCCTTCTCTTCCGTCGGGGCGTGCACACAAATTAGGCTGATGTTAAATTTCGCCTTTATGCGGATTGTGGCCATTCGCTCACTGATGGGCGTGAACCGGGAGACAAGGTGTCGGAGTCTCCGCCCAACCACAAATCCGACACCAAATTTGTGCGCCGTCTCATGGCAGCTGTAGTAGATGTCGCATGCTGCAAATTTTTTGCAGCCATGCCCCGTCCATCGCATTTCCTGAACTGCGGTGATGTCAGCCTGGTATTTTGTTAGTACATCCAGCAGTTGGATAGAGGCACCTTCCCTATAGAGGGGCCGGACATTCCAGGTGCATATCCGTAATTCATAGTCCCTGTTCTGTTTGCGGGGGTCGTCTTTTCATTGGCAGCGGGCCGTTTGCTCCAAGACAGACGCCCGCTTGCAGCCGCACCTCCTGGTGAGCAGACGCTGCAGACTTCAGTGAACCCTTAAACCGAATAAGTCGGGGTGGCCCCACCAAAGACCCCTCTCTTTCTGCCGTGACCCAAGGCTCCACTCGGGTTAGTTACCGCATAGTGCGCGAACGAGGACGCAAGAGTCGGGATTGAGTATAGCCGTGTGACTGTAACTGCATACCCAGCACAACGACTATACCCCATTGCACTTACCACTGATATTTAGCAATTTTTTCTTTTTTGTTGTTTGGTAAGTCCTAGCTTCCCCATACTTGCACTTCATTATACTAAAATTGAATGAGCTAAAAAACTGCAAACTCAACTTTTTTCTAGATAGCGTAAATAGAAAGTGAATTATTTTAATGAAATTTCGCAGAATTTTCTTAAATTTTGCACAAGGTTTGGAACTCTGATTTTTGGTGATTTTGTTGTATTTATATAAAAAATTACCGAAAACTAAAATATTTAAAAAATAGTTGCCCGTATTGTAAAAAATTCGTTGT
>NW_023458555.1:55075159-55078088 GCF_013731165.1 Rhagoletis pomonella | reverse complement strand
CCTAAACTTTATTGACTGACTGTATTAAGGAGCTGTGCTGGATTGTATAAAAGAAAGATTTATTTTTCTTTTCTTAATAAAAGGAGGTCTGGTGGCTTGCATTTTTAAATAAATTTAGTGAGAAAGTGGTTTTTTTTAGTGGAAAATGGTTTTGACATTTTTTTTTTAAATGCCTCTTTTTCTGCAACTGCATGGCCTTTCTCAATTGTCCTTCAGGATTTTGGCCTTTGTTTATGGAATCACTAAGTATAATGATTCTTAAAAATTATACCAGCGTGATTACAAACGTATCCTTTTGAGAGGCACCCTTATAAAAGGAATAAGACCCAAACTTTCCAGGTCAAAATTTCAGTAGGTTGCCTTTTCTGTCTGTATGGCCTTTTAAATTTTATAAATTATCATTATTTTTAAGTGGAACTCAAAATTAATGATAATCTTTGCGCGAAAAAATAAAATCATAAATTAGTCATTATTTGTAATCCCAAAAATAAAAATCAAATAATAATTATTTCCGTTTGAGCGAAAAAATAAAAATCAATAATAATTCAGAAAATAATGATTAAATGCTCATTTAAATTATTTTACTCATAATTATTACCTTCCCTGCTTTTAAAATTTAAAATAAAATAGTTTAGCGAAACTGCTTTTGGACTGGTGCGGAACTAGTTACTATCGGACTGGTTCGTTTTTGGCGAAAAAGAACTAGTACTGAACTAGAAATCTGGTTCACTAGTTCGTGTTTTCCCTAAGGGGTTTAGACCCAGTACTGGTTCGTGATAAATCTCTTTTGCATGCAAACAACTGGCGAATTTAACATGGCGATGTTCTAGGAAGTGTCAATTGCCCCCCGCTGCATCCCTTTTTCGATAGTTCCGAACTAGTCCTAAATTCTATAGTTCCGAACCAGTTCTAAAATCGACAGACGAATGAAAAAAGTATCATGATTTTTCAATCTTTTTGGTTCTTCCATGTGTGCGGTTTTAAGTTATTTTGAAAGAAATGTGTTTTCAATTTGAAATTAAATTTGCTTGAATGATTGTAAGAAATGGACGTTTGCATACCTTTAGCGGTAGCTGAGTTTGCAGAGGTGCTCGCTGTTAGATTCCAGACGGTCCCAAGATGTTGAAATGTTAACAGAAATTTCGGTTTTGTATTACCAAGCAAAGCAACAAAGCAACTGCGAAGTGCAGAATAGAAGCTTATTTGAACGAAGAAGCCGCCGAACACATATCTATGTAAAGTAAACAAGCCCCCCGCTGCATCCCTTTTTCGCTAGTTCAGAAATAGTTCTAAATTCGAAAAGTAAGATGTAGTTTGTTCTGCATCTCTTTTTCTATAGTTCCGAACCAGTTCTAAACTCGTCACTTTAGATATGGATTTCTAGTGAAAAAAACTGAAAAGATTAGTTTTTTAAAAGTGCCACTTTTCGCGGATTTGGGACTTGTGGGGATCTAGCTCCTGTCGGACTAGTTCCTTTTTGGCGATAAAGACCTAGTACGGAACCAGAAATTTGATTCACTAGTCCGCGTTTTCCCTGTAGGGCATAAATATATACATATGTATATATGTGTATACCTCAGGGATGTTGCGGATATTAGCATTCGCATTTACATCCGCATTCGCAATAATCAATGCGGAACTTTTGCGAATGTGAATGTTGTGGAAGTCGAGGCGCGCCAAGAAACTCTGGGCACTAATTAACCAAAAGGAATCTTCATTTCAGCTACTTGACGCACTCGCAAGTAACAATATCTGACAACCCACCCGACCAAGAAACGTATGTTAGCGGATGTTACGAGTTTTACGATAGTTTCTCTTACCCTCAATCTCCGCCTCACCGAAGTATCCGCTGAATGTATCGAAAATATACTAGCGGCCTTATTCATAAAAAATAAAGTAGCTTTATAAATTGACGTTTTCATACATTTTTCAATTTATAAACCTTTTATAAATTTACTTTACTTTTTATGAATAAGGCCATAGATTTATATCTTTTCTCTAACTTTCCTCGGCCAAAATATTCGAAAATGTAAAAAGAAGGAGGCATCGCTTTAATGAATATTTTTTAAGAATTTTTCAAAATCTTCTTTTTGGTTGTTTGTGTTTCCGACAGGGTAGGAGTATGATGTATTGTGGATCGATTTTCCGTCATCCCAAACCAAATTTGACAAGGGATGACGGAAAATCGTTCCACAAAACATCAATTTTTCAAGATATTAAAAAAGTAAAACGTATATGACATACATAAATATTTACATATTTAAATAAATACTTAAGCTACCCCACATCCCACAGGTAAGCAGGTACTTACAAAATTTCAGTCGAATATCTCGAAAACTGAGGGACTAGATTACACACAAACAGACGGGCAGACGGACAGGCGGATAGACAGACAGAAGGCCATGGGAAACACATTGAGAACCCCCTTCTGATGACGACCATCACAAACGTTTAAAGGACTACGATTTAAGGGCATTCACCTGGAATGTCCTGGAGAAGGAGACTTTGCCCGGGTGATTGATGTCTTCGTAAGGACAAAAACTAACATTACCACCATTCAAGAAATGCGTTGGACGGGTC
This sequence comes from Rhagoletis pomonella, assembly GCF_013731165.1. Lineage (NCBI taxonomy): Eukaryota > Metazoa > Arthropoda > Insecta > Diptera > Tephritidae > Rhagoletis > Rhagoletis pomonella. Next base: position 55,075,508 of record NW_023458555.1, on the reverse strand, counting down.
AAGGCAACAAATGTCTGGGAGCAAATTCGGTGTAGGATTTGTGGTGGGAGAGAGACTCCGTCGCCGAGTACTCTCGTTCACTGCGGTGGACGTGCGTCTAGCCACAATCTGCATCACACCTGCTCTCAGGGAGCACTTTTCAACAAACCGACATATGCGAGCAGTGGAACCATATTTCCTGTTCATTAAGTACCGCCGCCGAAGAAGTAGACCGATTTCAGCGAGCGCGAATGAAACAACTGGTACGATGAGGAGTGTCAAGAAACTGCATAAAAAAAAGATGCCGCCTAAAGGGCCACGCTGCGATCGGGCGTAATGCGAGTCATGTGGGACCTTTATAAGTAGCCGA
>NW_023458555.1:55053294-55075149 GCF_013731165.1 Rhagoletis pomonella | reverse complement strand
ACAACGGAGACCTAGTGACTGATGTCCAGAACGTTCTTAAATTATGGAGGGAACACTTTTCCACCTTACTGAATGGTAACAACACGGAAAGTTGTGGAGAAGAAGAAGCCGAGTTCCCACTCGATGAAAACGGAGTCGATGTTTCACCACCTGACTATGACGAGGTGCGAGCAACAACTGAGTTGATAAGGTGCATGCGTCAACTCTTATGCATAATATGGTCAGATGAACGCTTGCCCGGCGACAATAATGTCAGAATGGAAATCCAACGCAGAATAACTCATGCCAACAAGTGCTACTTTGGACTGAGTAGGCAATTTTGCAGTAGCGGTCCAAAATTGACGATAGACTCCAGCAGTACTGGAGGGAAATACCAATCCCTCTAGGTTTAGCTTAAAGTGGTTGTAGGGTAACTTCGAGCGAAAGAATGACCTTCCGGGAGGTGTCGCAATCGTTTTTCAATACAAATTTTAAACTCTAGTTCAGAAACAGCGCATTGATAAAATCACATCTCAGTACTTTAAGCAAATGCTTCCAGAGGTATGGCTCATGCGAATTTTAATTTATATGGGAGCTACCTCTTCCCCATTTTCATTAACTCACTATTTTCTGTCAGAAACGCATTAATAATATAAATCTCCCCAAACAATTTCAATATTCACCCTCAAATACTTCCAGAGATACGCGGTATGAAAATTCTACTTATATAATAGAGACCACGCCCCCTCTTTCAATAAAGCTGACTTGTCCCTATGAGTACGAGATTGATTTCATATAAGTATCTCCACATAAAATTGTAGTTCTCTATGCATACTTTTCCATTAATTTCAACTTTTCTCCATTAGTATAGGATTGATTTCACATATCCCTATGGCAGATTCCAGTACTTTACTTTATTTCCAAATAGGGATATTGCGAATGCAGAATTTTAGACATCTGCGGATGTCAAAAAGCTAACACCCGCGGATGCGGAAATTAGGATTTCTATGTATGTAGGTAAATAAAAAAAGCAAAAGTTAAGCTACAATTCACTATGGAATCAGAAACGAATTCCCGCATCCCATTCCTAGACGTCATGATTCATAAGAAAAACGGCTCCATACTACTTGACTGGTATTCGAAACCCACATCCTCCGGTCGCATAATTAATTTCATGTCTTCGCAACCCTTAAAATATAAAGTGAACACCGCAAAAAACCTAATCCATAAAATACTAACAATAAGCCACTCACAATTTAGAGACACAAACATTAACAGAATAAACAGAATTCTCACTAACAACAACTATCCGCACCACCTAATACAAAGTTTACTCAAACAAAAAATGAGGGAAATGGACAACCAGCACAACAAAACAACCAAGTCGAAAACAACAAGTGAGACAAAGCGATATCACAGTGTCACATACGTACCTAAGTTCCACCAACAACTTGAAGGCGAAATAAACAGCAATCAGAACATTACATTAGCATACAAATCTAACAACACCTTGTCTTCAATATTTACAAATACAAAATCTCCAATAGACTCCCACCAACAAAGCAATGTGGTATACGAAATCACATGCAAAGGGAGCGAAAACGAAGGCTGCAATAAGGTGTACATTGGCACAACGAAACGACCACTGGGAGTTCGCCTAGCTGAACATGAAGCCGACATTAGGAAGAATAAAAACAGCACTGCTTTAGCCCAACATGTGCTAGCCAGTGGTCATACAGCTGATCTGACTAACGCGAGAATAGTGGATAGGGAAAAAAGAGAAAAAACAAGATACACACTAGAGAGTTTAAGAATTTTGCAAAAAAGAAATGTAACAATAAACAAAAAAGAAGACACTGACGACATCGCGGCTGCATACTTATTATGTTTATAGCCATTTTAGTATTAGTTTGACAAATGTACCACAGGGTGATGGTATGAACGCTGTTTAAATTTTGAAGTTTTAAATGTTAAGTGTACAATAGTTTATTTTTCAAATGTAAGTTTTTCAATGTTTTCTCATAAGTGTTTAAAGTTCAGTATCATGTTAAAAATTGCTAATTGTCATAGATTCAATATAAAATTTGTTACTTGTTTTCTTGTGTGTACAAATGTTTTGTGTACATATTAACAAATTATATTATAACAATAACGTCCTTATGTTTGTTTCTTGTTGATCATTTAATAAAGAAAACGCCCCAGAAGATGCCAAGGAGTTTGGCGAAACGTCGGGCAGCAAAGTGAAGAAAGTTTTTTCTTGCACATAAGCCAAATTGATCAAAATAGCCTAGTACAAACCAACAATAAAAACATAATTTTGAAACTGATCATTAACTCATCGTTACAAAAGTTAATAATTTATAAAAATGTTTAATAAAAAGTAATGCTGCGGCCTTTTTAGGTTGCGTTCTGGACCTCGCTTTTTCATACTTCCAAAACACAAATTGTCTTTTTGAGCAAAAAGAATATAAAAATTCGAAACATTTACTTATTGCATTTGTTTAAAAAAAAAAAAACAATCACTTGTTTCCGTCAGGGAAATATCAGAATATACACCCTGATGGAAACAAGTTATTATTTTTAAATCAACTAATTGAAAGACAACTTTCAAACAAAAGCAATGAGTAAATGTTTCGAATTTTTAGAATATTTTTGGTCAAAAAAGCAATATGTGTCTTGAAAGTATGAAAAAGCATTTGTGAAGTCCAGAACGCAAGCGCATAATATCAACAAACATTTGTGGTTGCTTTTGCACCAGTCGTTGCCTATAGGTAAATGACAAAAAAATGCTATACATGCACAATATTTCATGCATTAGTTTTCAAATAAGCATATTGACAAAGACTGGTTTACTGTATACTGGGATAAATAAATATATTGCATTCGATTCCAACTCCTCAATAGATATTAACTTCGCCCAGAATAGATTTTTATTTTTTCACATTCCATTTTATCTTTATTTCGCTGCGTGCTAATTTTGACAATTATCACAAAAACAAAATAAATACTATTGTTTTCGAGCTCAAGGCGGAGTATTTGCGCAGTAAAACCGATCAAAATTATTTGGTGTGCCTTTCTGCTAAGTAATAAAGGAAAATACGGAGCTTTATCATAATAAGACGTTTTATGAGAAAAAAATTAAATGCGCCTGGGACACACTGGAGAAGTGAAACTTACGTTGCATACGTATCTATTTTGTCTCATAACCAATATACATACACACATATGTACATACATCTGCCTTTGCTTTAGGTTATATTTTTTGTCTTTTTTCTATCTAGATCCTTACCTCTACCCCTGTTCGTTCTAAATACATTTATGTTATTCTGTTTCCTTTATCTTCATTTTTATCTTTATACTCCATCGATAACAAAATCGATAGTAACATCCAATAAAATATCGATAACATCACCGATAAAAATATCGATAACAAAACCGACAATAATATTGGTAGCAAAAACTTTTAGAAACTCGATAAAAATATCGATAAAAATATCCCTAACAAAATCAATAAAAATATTGACAACAAAATCGAAAAAATATCCATAACAAAATCGATAAATATCGATAAATATCGGTAAAAAATCGATAAATATCGATAAAAAAATCTAAAAAAATGTTGATAACAAAATCTGTAAAAATATGGATAAAAAAATCGATAACAAAATCGATAAAAATACCAATAAAAATAACCATAACAAAGTCGATAAAAATATCTAAAATAAAATCGCTAAATATCGATAACAAAATCGATAAATATCTATAACAAAATCGATAAATATCGATAACAAAATCAATAAATATCGATAACAAAGTTTACAACAAAATCGATAACAAAATCGATGAACATCGGAAACAAAATCGATAAAAATATCGATAAAAAAATCGATGAAAGTATCGATTATTATATCGATAAGTTCCGAAAGTATCGATAGCAAAATTGATAAAAATATCGATGAAAATTTCGATAAGAATATCGATAAAAAAACCGATAAAAATATCGATAAGTCACGAGAATCCCGGAAATCTCTAAAATCCCAAATAGTTCCCAGATTGGGTTTATGCGTCTATCTCTATATCCTTTCCTCTTTAATTACCTTTATTTTAATCTTTCTTCCCGTATCTTCATCTTTACTTTTATCGGTATCCTCAACCTCCTCTTTGTCTTTACTTTTATGTTTATCATTTTCTTCATCTACATATTCCCCTTCACTTTTGCCCTTATATATATATATAGATATTATTTTTACCTTTGCCCTCATCCTTTTCTTTACATCTGGTTTTTTTCAACAGATCTTTTACAAATAATACTCGGCAGTTACGTAATTTTTACCTCATTAAAGGTCAGACCTATGTACTGCTTTTTAATTGTTTGAGCATCGATTCTCTTTATAGCTAGATGTTGAACATTTCTGATGCAAACCTCTATTGAAGGATCTTACTCTTTGACTTTAAATAGCAAAAGAAGGGGGACGTAGGGGACAGTTTTAGCACAGAAGCCAAGGATCCAATGTATATCCCTATAAAACAAATATTGCCCGACTATGCCCGACAAGTAAACAAAATTATTGTTTTTTGAAATCTTTGCTAAAAGCAAATTCCCCAAAGATCTTAATTTTGAATGAATCAAAAGCAAATCACGAAAACGTGGTTTAAACTGTGCACACTTCTTCTTTCATGTCTAGTAGTTTTTTTTTTAAGATTCGTCCACAAAATCATAATACAGAAAGAAACAAATGATCAAGTAGTAGAGCTGTAGCAAACCGTATGTATTCGTTACTGAGTAACGAATACAACCCCTGACTCGAAGTACCGAATCGTTACTCACATAATAATCTCGTTACTGGCATGTTCCGTATATGCACCATCATCGTGAATCAATTATCAACATTAGCCCTAATTTTACTGGTTTTTTACTGGATGTCGTTTTCGTACGTAAAAACTTGCAAGAAACTAGCAAAAGAGGGGAAATTGAGAGAGCAAAAATGACAGCTGAACTTGCAAGTTTACTGGATTTTTACTGGATAAATTTTTACTAGCAACTATTTGCTAGTAAGAAAAACAGCTGATGGCATGATGCTTATTGTAAATCACATTAAGAAAATAATTGTTTGTGGTGCTTTTAGAGTTGCAATTGAAAAAATAAACCTATTTAAATATATAATAAAATGGAAAACACTAGTTTTCTAAGAAAATTGCATCGGAAAATAACAAATTAATCAGCTGTTCATAAAACTAGCAACTTCTTGCTGGTTTTGCGTTTTCGTACTTTCTTGCATATTTCACTCATTGGGAGTAAATATTGGCTTACTCTCCGAAATTTGGTTACTGGCAAGTTACTGGAAATTTTTTCCTGGAAAATACGAAAACACAACTATTGTGCGGTAACGAAACTGTTTTTCGTATCGATACTAAAGTGTGTTGCGTGTGTATGTACGTACATGCATGCATGATTCGTGTGAGGTACAAGTGCTTGATTGTATCCAATTGTTCGAATCGATACAAAACTATGTTGCGTGTTCATGATTCAATTATTAAAGGTTTTGTAAGTAGCTATTTTCTAAAATGTTACACTCCCACCCACAGGGGTGGTTTTTGAAAGCAGGAGAAAAAGGGGAAGAATTCAATCACACTTCCTAAATGGTAGCGAAATTCTACAAAAAGGCGTGGTGTTTTAATACAAAAACGAATTTGATTTAATTAATTAATTTAAACCAGCTTATTTACATCAAATACAACCCCTGATTATTATTAAAAATACATTTTGATATGAATATACCAAAGATGCGTACGTCAGACGGCGCATAACTCAAGAGCTATTTTTTTTTATTGTTTGTCTGCCTTGTAAATTCTTTGCGGTACCATTTACATTAGATAGATATGAAGACGCTATTTGTTTGTGGAAAAATTATGGAGTTTTGATTAAAAAACGCCAAATAAAAACATTTGGAGCTTAATATTCCTTCGCGATTATGGCTCGCTTACTTCGAATATGCTAACTCGAGTTCTTTGGTATTGCACTTTTAGTGTTCTGGGGAGATTATTCCGCCGTCAGAACATTAAACATTGGTTTATACAGTCGCGATTGGCGCTTCGTGGCGGACGACAGGAAGAACAGAAAGGACACGTGGCTACTGAACGACTGAGACAGGGTGTAGGGTTTGTATTTGTGTTACTGTCGTTTATTGTACTGGGTTAATTTCAACTTTGTAATTAAAAAAATTTTATATTTAAGTGATTTTGTTGTTCAAACATCAAAGAGAAAATTAACTGTCTTCAAATATTTTTCTTGAGCTGTAAACAATATAATTTCATTTGGAATTTTAAATAAAACCTTTTTTTAAATAAATTTATATATTGTTAACTACAATTGGCGATCCTGCCAGGAGCTATTACGTACTGCAAGCAAGAAATCAGCAACAAAAATATTTCACTAGGAGTTACCCGTGTGCTAACAGGATTATCGTATCAGCGTGTGAAATTCCATCCTATTGTTTTACTGGTGCAAGGAGTTCAACTGTTGAAATTGCAACAAAACTATCACTCTCAACAGCTTCAATCATCAACCACAATATGTGCAATAACTGATTTTCTCACTGTCCTCATCACAGCCAATGCAATCGAGTTCACCGCCCTACGATAAGTGAATTATGAACATTAAGAACCTACGATATCTACTGCTGCTGCTGCATTACCTAGTGCCGATGGTTTCGTTGGCTATTGTGACAAGACATAGTCCCAACTTCTTTCCGACCTCGCCGACTCACCAACAGCTAGAAGAATTCCCACAATTACCATCACAGCTTGGTATTGCACTACCCCACATCATTATTATCACTATCAGCCGAAGACGTCAAAGCATTTGAGTAGCGAAAGTGACGGTAACAACTGGCACGGTAACCAAAGGAACATACAAAGCAGCCGCAGCAATAAGCAACGTCCGGTCGCTGTTAATAGCAGCAATTTCAGTACACAGTGGTGAGCTGTATCGTTTTGTCGAATATTTTTGAAAATTATTTTCCCCTTTAAATTAGATATATATAATATATTTTCATTGTACCGTATATTTAAACTTGTTTCGGATAAATTGTAAACACTCCTTATAGAGATTATTTTAAGTTATCATAATGTTTCGTTCACCCCCACATGATACACACACATCTACAGGGACTAATAATTTAAATGACTCGCTTATAGATTTGCAAAAGAACTCTTTTCAAAAGGAGTTGGCAAATCCTTATGCTAGTCAAAATAATAATGAGGTGTATGCAACCTCAGTCAAGCTTCCACAATTTTGGACAAGTTGTCCAGAAGCTTGGTTTGTACATACATAAATGCAATTAACATGAAAAACATTACACAAGATACTATAAAATATGAACACACAATCACAGCGCTTCCGTTAGAAGTAATAGTTACAATATTAGATTTCATTCAAAATCCTCCGCATAACAACAAGTTTTCAGAATTAAAGAAAGTCTTAATTGAAAGGCATTCTTTAAGCGAAAATAGGAAATTAGATAAAATTTTGTCAGATTCAGATATTGGTGATCGTAAACGTTCTGAATTTTATCGGTCGCTCATGTTGCTTGCAGGTTCCAATTTTAGTCAAGATATTTTAAAGAAACTTTGGCTGAGAAAATTGCCAAAAAATCTTAGTGTGATATTAGCTAGTTCAAGTACCAATGATATAAATGAATTGGTGGAACTAGCTGATAATATTTGGGAAGTGATTAATAAAACCCAAATATCAGCTATGAATAGTTTTCAAAATTTTAAATCACAAGACACAATTATTGAGAATTTAGTTAAAACGACAAATCTTATGTGCGAAAATTTTCAAAAACTTTCCTTTGAATTAAATTCTATTAAGCAACAAATTAATCAAAATTCTAAATATAGATCATATAATGGGAATTGTTTTAGAAGTCCATATAGAGGTAGATCAAAATCTCGTGATAGTCAAAATTGGTTATGTAGATACCATTACAAATTTGGTGATAAGGCTCAGAAATGTCAACGGCCTTGTGCTTTTTCTAAAAACAAAAATTCGTTAAACTAGAGTCATCCGTTGTTGTGGCGGCAAACAATGGAAATTTAGATATTACCACACGTCGCCTATTTATTTTTGATAAAACAAACAAACTAAATTTTTTGATTGATAGTGGAGCAGAAATTTCTATACTTCCGTTAAAAAAATTCCCTCATACAAAACGTTCTTCAGATATAATACTTACTGCAGCCAATGGTTCAACGATTTCAACGTATGGTAAAAAGATTTTAAATATAAATTTAGGTTTAAGACGCGAGTTCCCATTTACGTTTCTCATAGCTGATATTGCGAAACATATTATTGGTGCAGATTTTCTTTGCAAATACGGTCTCTTAATTGACATGAAATGCAAACGTTTAGTTAATCCAGTAACAAGTCTTTCGGTTAACACAGTTTCATGTGTTTGTAACATTTCGCTTCCAAAAATTTTCGTAGTAGAGAACAAGTATACAAGATTGTTGAAGGAATTTCCTTCTTTGATCGCTGAACCAGATTATTCGAAACCGGTTAAACATTCTACGGTTCACAGACTTTTTACTGAAGGAAATCTGCCATTCTCTAAGCCAAGGCGCTTGGATCCGATTAAATTTAAAGTAGCCAAAACTGAATTCGATTTGTTAGTGAGGACAGGGATTTGTAGACCTTCAAATTCTTGTGTAGCATCTCCACTGCATCTTGTACCTAAAAAAGAAGACTTAATGTTGTGACTGTACCGGACCGTTATCCTTTACCTCATATTCAAGATTTTAACATGAATCTCAGAAATAAGTATATATTTTCGAAATTAGATTTGGTAAGGGCCTATCACCAAATTCCAATGGCAGAAGAGGATATCTATAAAACTGCAATAACGACACCTTCCGGTATGTTTGAATTTATACGAATGCCTTTCGGACTAAGAAATTCAGCGCAAACTTTTCAAAGATTTATTAATGAAGTAGTTAGTGGTTTAGATTTTGTTTTTACATATATTGATGATCTATTGGTTGCAAGTGGAAATGAAGAACAGCATTTTAAAGATCTCCGTATACTTTTCCCACGCCTAACAGAGTACGGGTTAAATATCAAACCAAGTAAATGTACTTTCGGTGTAACAAGTGTTGACTTTTTAGGACATAATATTTCTGGGGCAGGAATTAGACCCTCTGATGAAAAAGTGATAGCTATTCATAGTTTTGAACGTCCTAAATCTATTAAACTTATTAAATTTATAGGCATGGTTAATTATTACCATCGATATGTACCAAAATTAGCTGAGTTTACGGCAGTTATCTACGATTTAATCAATCGAACAACTAAGAAACTTGACAAGTCCTTAATTTGGGATGACACAACAAATAAAGCCTTTGAATGTATTAAAGAAAAGTTTGCGTCTATGATATTGTTAAATCATTTTAACAAAGATGCCAAACTCTCTTTAAATGTGGATGCATCTAATACGGCAATTGGTGGTGTCATACATCAAACGTTTGATAACAAATCAGAGCCACTAGCTTTCTTTTCTAAGAAACTTACTTCATCCGAAGTTAAGTACAGTGCATTTGACAGGGAGTTGCTAGCTATTTATTTGAACATTAAACATTTTCGCTATCTTTTAGAAGGACGACAATTTACAGTTTTTACGGATCACAAGCCTTTGATATATTCATTGAGTTAAAAACCGAACGTAGTCCGAGACAAACTAGACATATGGAATTCATTGCACAATTTACTAATGACATACGATATACTAAAGGACAGGAGAATATTATACCTGACACATTATCTCGAGCTTTCGAAGTTGATGCAATTAAGGGTACAGAACTGAATTTCAAAGTTTTACAAAATGAACAAGAACAGGACGAGGAACTTAACACATTAAAATCTGGAGACACATCACATAACCTTAAATTAATTCAAATTCCACTTTTAAATTTTAATATTTGGTGTGAAATGACAGGTGAGAATCCTAGGCCATTTATTCCAAATTGTTTACGCAAGACAGTGTTTAATATGTTACATGGCATTACACATCCTGGTACAAAAGCTACACGTCGTCTAATTATTAAAAAGTACTAGCCGTGGGTAACACAGTGCGGCGCCGCGCCATTGCGCTGATACCGAGAGCTGAGTTACTGGCGCCGATACCGATTTTCACAACTCTGTGACGCAATGGCGCCAGCAACACCGGAACACTAACAACCTTCGGCGGCGCAAAGAACCAACAAAGAACACACAAAAGCGAAGTGTCACTTTTAAAATGTGCAGCACAAGGCGAATTTTTACAAGGTGGTGTTGCTAAAATTAGCCGCCGTCCTTCTGAATGTGAAAATTATGTGTTTGTTGTATTTTTGGGTTTTGAACTTGGCTTGTTTTTGCCCAACCGATACCACCTTGTATTAATTCACCTTAGTTCAGCACCGGAACACTGACAACAGCGGGTGTCGCAAAGAACCAGCAAAGAACACCCGAAATAGAAATGTCTCTTGTAAAATGTGCAGCACAGCTAGAATTCGTCGCGGTCCTTCTGAATGTGAAAATTATGGGTTTGTTGTATTTTTGGGTTTTGAACTTGGGTATACTTGAGTTTTTTCTCAACCGATATCACCTTGTATTAATTCACTTTGGTGCAGCGTGCAGCAATAAAGGAAATGAGCTTTAGCCTGAAGAGGCGCAATTGCGCCAACACACTGTGCTGATTCCGACAGTGGCGCTGGAGTTAGTGTGTCAGCGCCAAAAAATTTGCGCCGTTACCCAGGCCTAAAAAGTACTATTGGCCAAAAATGCACAAAGAAATTAATATTTGGTCAAAAGAATGTATAAATTGTCAAAAATCGAAGGTTAATCGTCACAATAAATCTCCAGTAATTAAAATTCCGATTCCCAAAAGTAGATTTGATCATATTCATTTAGATATTGTTTGACCTCTTCCTGTATCGAAAGGACATCGTTAGATTTTTACAATAGTTGACAGGTTCACGCGTTGGCCCGAGGCATACGCATTAAAGGATATTTCAGCGGCAGTGGTTGCAAATCAATTTTTTAGAGAATATGTTTCACGTTTTGAGGTACCGTTAAAAATCACTACAGATCAGGGTACTCAGTTTATGTCAAAATTGTTTTCGGAACTAACAAAATTGCTTGGTAGTCATCACGTTACAACTTCTGCATACATCCTCAAGGGAATGGTATGGTAGAACGGTTTCACAGGCAGTTAAAAGCTACGATAATAGCTAGAAATGGAATCAACAATTGGTATGATGAGCTGCCGATAATACTTCTGGGTTTACGATCGATGTATAAAGAAAGTATTTCAGCCACATCATCTGAGATGGTTTTTGGGCAAAATTTACGCCTACCCGGTGAACTTGTGGTTCCATCTGAAGAAAAATTTTCCCCAATTGAAGTTTTAGGCAATTTACGGGAACATTTTAAAAATGTTAAATCAAATTTAAGGCATAATCAAAATTCTTATACTGGTGTATATATACCAAAGGATTTGGAGACTTGTAAATTTGTTTTTATGCGTGTTACTAATAAAAGATCATTGCAACAACCATACGAAGGACCTTATAAGGTTGTTGAAAAAAACAAAAAATATTTCAAACTTGAAGTAGATAATGAGGTTAAAACAATTCCGATAGACAGACTAAAACCAGCAATCATTGAAACAGAACTAATACCAGAAACAAACACTAATACAATGAATAACACAACATCAAATAAGAAACGAGTTACTTTTAATTTATATAACATTAATTCTCTAGAAGGGGGAGTATTGTAGGGTTTGTATTTGTGTTACTGTCGTTTATTGTACTGTGTTAATTTCAACTTTGTAATTTAAAAAATTTTATATTTAATGATTTTGTTGTTCAAACATCAAAGAGAAAATTAGCTGTCTTCAAATATTTTTCTTGAGCTGTAAACAAAATAATTTCATTTGGAATTTTAAATTAAACCTTTTTTAAATAAATTTATATATTGTTAACCATTGTATAGGCTTACAAGTATGGAAAGCGCCATTTTGTTTGTTTACATTTGAAAACAGCTGAGATCACCTGATTTTCAATTCTCTCATTCTCCGCACAGAGTTACATTCAAGTTTCAGAAAAAACTTTAAAATGTTAATTGAGAAATATTTTAGAAAAATGTGTTTTTATTCATTTGAATTCAATTAAAAAGAAATTAAAAATTCATGCCAAGTCTTGCATTTCTAATAATAACGATAAATGTGTATGTTCCAGGCAATAATTTAAAATATTTGTGAAACTTATCGTTTTGCGCTAAAATACAACAATGTGTGTAAAATTCGTTGTCATTGCTTCTGTTTTGAATATCATATTCGTGCCTGCCGGTGGAAAAAATAGGTAAATTTGCATTTGTTTTAATAAATATATAATGTTAAAATATATTTCTTTCCAGAGCGACATACGGACAAGTAAGATGATAAATTTGTATGATGAATATCGCGGAAAAACTTTTGCATCAAAATTTCTATTCTAATTTGCATTTGAATTATGATATCAACAGGGATGCTTTGGAACGTATTTTTTTAAGACAATTTTCTTATAAATCTTGAGATTGTTGATTTATTTTAGAATTAAAAAAGGTAGTTTATATTAAAAAATATATTTACACTAGCAGTATGTAAATTACTTGTATTACGAATTGAAACGATTTTAATGAATATTCATGGTTACCATTAATAGTAGTATGAGAGTTAGATCTAAATGCATATTTGACAAGAAAGAATACAAGATTGCGCCGTCCTGGCGGCGATGACATATCTGTACAAAAAGTAATAAAAGTCGAATTGGATGTTGAAAGAAAATGTGAGAACAGCAAATTTTCTTAATAATAAATTTTTCGATAAGGAACGTGTTTTGATTCTGCTAATTTGTAATAGCCTTATTCATAAACAATAAAGTAGCTTAAAAAAGGCTTATAAATTGAAAAATTTTTGTAAACGGCAATTTAAAAAGCTTTTTAAAATTTTTATTTTTTATTAATAAGGCAATAAAAATATATGATTTACAATAACTTTTAACAAAGGAAATACGAAATAAGGGGATTTTTGCGGAAGTGGGTATTAGTGAATTTCAGTGCATTTAAAGTTTCTGAGGTTTCGCTTACTTTTAGATCAGAATTGTCAAAATTGAGAAATTCAAAGTAGCAATACAATAATCATCGAAAAGAAGATTGCGCCCTGCTGTGATGATGAGTAAATTTACCACAGTGAGGAAGAATATAATAATTAAGTGAAAAAATTTTATTTTTACAAATTTAGTGAGCAGTAATGCGTTTCAAGAACGATAATTCAGACAAATCGTTAATGAACAACTATTTTTCCTTCCCGTCTGCTTTGGTTTTGGCAAAAAGTCATTTCAATCATTAAATAATATTATTTGCAAGAACCATTCGCTAAAATTGTAACTAACTTTTTATTATTTATTAATTCCTTTTTGATATTCAGCAATAAAAATATGGAAAAAAAATTATAAACCAAAATTAGTAATATTTTTATGAATGTAGTTATAAAAGTTCACAGAGGAAACGCCGGAAAACAACGTATTGGCAACAACATAAAATGTATGGCAATTTAGATGTCAACAGAATAATAACTACGATAAAAAAGCATGAGAGAAGTGTGCGAAAAACGGTCAACAAATTTCTTATAAAATATTTTGATTTTTGCTGGGTGTAAATGAAAACTCAATGAGTATTAAGGAAAAGAAAAATTTAAAATAATAAACAGAAAAAAGATGGGTGCACCAAAACTTGAGTTAAATGTTTTTCCCAAATTCTTAAAAAGTAAACAAATCGATTTTTTTAATGTTACTTTACATCTATTTTCTTTTTTATGAATAAGGCCATAAGCATGTACCCTTTTTATAAATACATCTTATAGCAATATGCTATATATTTATTTATACACTTTTTGGCTGGCGAAATATGTAATTTTTCAACTTAATAAAAAAGCTTATTCAACCACATTACTTTTTTTTTAATATTGAATGGCGCAACACAACAACTCTTTTTGTTGCACGAAACCCTTGAACACGTACCTGTCATCTATTTCTTCTGTTTCGACATTTCGGTATTTTGCATTTCTTTCATTTTGACGTCATTCGCATTGTCAGATTTTTGAAATTCGTTTTGGTTCGACATTCTGCTATTTCATACTTCTTTCATTGTCATGTCATCCATCTTCCATTTCTTACCTTCCATTGCCGTTCGCATCGTCGAAGGTGCCTGTCAAACACTGCCGCCATCATGCTTTTTAGTTTGGCAGGCACGTCCGCTGTTAGAAAGAGAATATACAAAAAGGGGCATAGGATTCCATACTTGTAAGTATATACGATATTGTTAACTACACAGGGAACGTGATCTACATCGTCAAATGAGAAGTGCCGTAAGTGTGCAATTATATGGCGCCATTGACTAAACCGAGCTGTCGGGTTTTACGATTGGCCCCATGGACGCGGTTTGCTAATATTATATTGTGTCAAAGTGTCATTCGGAGACACCCGCAGCCGGATTCCAGCATTCGCTATCGCTAATTTTGATCGCAAAAGGTCTCTAAAGGAATAGCAGGCGCTCTTAACAACATGCAACGTTTAGTTACATGCCCCTCATACCGCCAGATTTGCCTGATTACACTTTTTTTCTGTTACTTTTCCATATTGCGCACTTTTAGGCCCCGCGGCTGTTAATTTAGACAATTTTAGCGATGGAAATTTAGCATAGCGATTGTTAGAATTCCACTGCAGGATTGTGTTGTGTAGGTCAATACCTAAATATCTTCGCTGGCTCATTTACCAGAACCATTGCGCGCTTTACTTTACAACCCCTTGGCAGAATCAATAGGTCTCCACGAATATCGACAAAGACATTTCGGCATTTAAGGGAATTTCGTCTCTTTAGCCTGCATTGGATTTGTGTAATCCACCCATTTCGTCTTGTTGTCGCCAGCGAATGAAGAGCAAACATTTCTTCAAATTTAAAAAGTAAAAGTTTCACTACTAAAAATTTAAAAATGTTCTTAAAACCTGCAAAGAAATTTGGAAAAGAAATATCACTGTTTTTGTTTTTGGGAGTAGGGTGGGAGTGTCATTGATAAAATTAGAGCGAGAGAAAGTTTTTCTTACAAAACCTTTCATTATTGAATCATGTTGCGTGTAAACATATGTACCCAGTAGAAATGGGTTGTATGCATTCTTGAAGCATGTTTCCTATATGAGTGAATTAGTGTGAAAAATTCATGCGTAGTCATGAATTTCCACGAATGAATTCAGATTCTAGCGAATTGCAACCGAATGTACGTTGTCGTTGTTTTAAGTACATTTCTTGATAAATTGGAAGTGGAATTTTTGTAATATTTTAAGTGTTGTACAAAAATTTTAGTGAACGGACGTGTTGTGCGATACAATTTTCAGTATAAACGGGCTTTTACAAGATATGCATTTGCATATGTAAGTGCTACTTGTTTGTATGTCCCCGTATATTAAAATGTATCAGAAAAGTAGCATTTTAATACTGTTCCATTAATGCATTTTTGTATGTATGAAACATTAATACAGCCATATGCATACAGCAGTAGTACAAGTGTATGATTAAGGTACGCATACGCTCTGAGAAACTTACTTACTAGTTACTTACTGGTTTTTTTGTGTACCAAAACGTGTACCAAAATGCAAAAAATGTACCAAAATAGGTTTAAGCTATAGATTTAATTATTCAAATATTTTAAAAATACACATTGCTCATACATATATGTAGCTGTCGTACTCCTGCCCCGTCGAAAACACCAACAACGAAAATGAGTTACCTTTTAGAAAGTATTACCTTGTAGGGCTACTGGAAGGATACTTTCGGTAACATTTTGACTGTGAGTTTAACGAGGGATCCACACAGATTGGTTTTAAAACTATCAAGAATCCTTGAAGGTCCGGCTTCTTATGCTCATCAAGTAGCTGAGATACAAATCGTTTCAGCAAGCCTCATTGTCTATTAGTATAGTATGTGATGATGACAGTGCTTCCGTAGGGCATGTGCGCATGGCTCCTATAATGGCTACGCAGACAGATCGCTGCTTAACTTTTAGTCTCCTGTACTTAGTAATCGGTTTTGTCACTGTATTAAATGCCCAAAACGTCAATGCCTCTGAGAGCCTAGTTCCTAACAGCTATGAGATAAGACTTTCAGTTGACCACTGTCAGACTCCCTGCAATCTAGAGGCAATGTTGTCTTCATTGTATCCCACCACGAAGATGAGTAGCTTACGTAAAATCCTTTGCTTATCCAGGATCGAATGTCTGTCGTCTCTTTGTTCTGCCATTATAGTTCTGGATTCAACATGCTTATGTTCCATGCAGTTATAACATTAGGAATAGCTGTCATGGCCATGAACCCGTAAAGAGCTATTTGCTTACACAGCAATGCCTTTTCAATTACCTGAGTTAGACAACGTGTTGCCGTATAAGCTGGGGCTGCCAGATATCTCTGTTGCCAAACCGGGACACTTTAGGGAGGGCCTCTCGCTCCCTTCTCTTTCATTTCGACGTGCGAAACGATGTGAAATTTTATTTTGACAGACAAAAACAAAAACATAAAAACATGAGATCATGAGACCATTACAACGTACGCCAACAAAACAAAGCAACTTATCACAACTAAAGCACAGAGAATTGTTCACAATACATGAACCTTTTTTTATTCTTTATAAAAATACAGTTTAACTAAATATATGAAAAAACATAAAAATAAAATTGTTGAACTTTGTGTTAAACTCGGGAAAATTCAATAAATTTGCATACCAATTTGCAGCCCATTAATTTTTAGTTGATTTTTGGTATTGTTTTTACTGAGAGTTTCTTCCGTACAAACTATGTTCGATAACTTTTTTATATGGAAGACACTGTCAGCAAAAAAAAATGCTAAAAATCAACGAAATTTGCTGGCAACTTCAGTGCAAACTTTATTAATTGGCTCAAAAGCAGGGTTCGGATTTGCCTCATTTTAGACCCTCGCTCGCTCGTTAGTTTGCTCCGAGCTTGCGCAACTCACGAGGAACAGGCGAGGCTGTTTGCAAACGAGCACTCGTTTAGTACGAGCGCACGCGGTAAGCAGCCAGCGAGCGAGTAAGCAAACGAGGGCAGCGCAAGAGTAGAGCGGCACGCAAACGAGCACCTCATTAGCTCTGCCCTCGCGAGGGCGTCGTTGCGAGCGAGGCACTCATTTGCAGCAGCAGACGAGCATGGCGAGTAGACGAGCGAGGCAAATGAGGCGAGTAAACGAGCGAGCCAAATGAGGCAAGCAGATTAGACAGGCAAACGGGTTGTTTGGTCAGCAAAAATGTATGGGATAAAAATTGCATCAACTAAGAATTTCGAGTAAAGGATTATATGCACGCATGCAGATATGTATGTATATACATACATACATGTATACACATATGTATATATATATCTATATATATAAAAAGAAGTTACATTTCCTTGGTAATCTTATAACTCAAGAACCGCCGAACCGATTGACACAAAAAGCGTTTTCTATCTTTGAGGAGGTGGTTTGTGTGAAGTTTGATTGAAATCGGTGCAGCCGTTCCTGAGTTATGACATTTTATGTGAGTAATGGTTTCCTCTCATACGAAATGCCTGTATGGGAAAAACAACAACGAATACACAGCCGCTTATGAGCGTTTCTGTTGTACTGTTGTGGTTGTAAGTGTATTATGTTAATATTAATTTGCTGTCGTTGGAATTCAGTTGACAGTTCTCTTATGTGCTTTGAGTTCTTTTATATCGTGCTCTCATTGCGAACAGACATACTTTTGGTGAGTGTTAACCATGTGTACACACATTGAACTTTGAATTAAATTTATAATTTATTCTTGAAATAATTTTCAATGTTTTGCTTTTACATTCAATTAGTAATATACTGTACTGAAAGAATGCCACGTGCAAGACGAGCAAACATTGGCAGACGTTCACGTCAATCAAATGCTACAGCGTTAAATCGAAGATCACAAAGTGAAGAAGATCGTGTTCGACGAAATGAAGTGGAAACACAACGACACAGACGGAGAAATCAGTCGGTTAATAGTGAAGCACCAAGAAACCGTCGTGGGCGTACGTCCGTTTATGATATACGTCAAATGGAACGCGCGGCCTTCAATTACGATGCCACCATTGATTACAGCATGCATGCCTACATTGGCCAAATGAATATAGAATGTATACATTGCAAAGCAATTAAATTCAGAAACGAAACGCCTGGTATGTGCTGTGCTGGTGGGAAAGTCAAATTGACGGTGCTAGAACTTCCGCCAGAACCTTTGCATTCATTGGTTTTTGGCAATTCACCAACGTCGAAGCATTTCCTCTTAAACATTAAAAAATACAATTCATGCTTTCAAATGACATCTTTTGGAGCTACAAATATTATAAGAGATGGATTTATGCCGACGTTTAAGGTTATTACTTCGTTGGGAATAAACAATATCATATTTAATTTATGTGCCGTCCCTGTGTCAAGTCTTGCAACAAACATCGATTATTTTACGGGACGAATGTCCAATGGCCCATAAAAAATCTTTGGAAGCCTTAAGTCCAACATTGCAAGATTTGAGACAGAGTCAACAGCTGTTTGGCGGTGCATTAATATTGTTATCTGGTGATTTTCGTCAAACGTTGCCTGTTATTCCGAGATCAACACCAGCTGATGAAATTAATGCATGTTTGAAAAGTTCATTTTTGTGGGCACACGTACAAAGGCTTTCGTTGACGACCAATATGCGTGTGCGTCTTCAAAATGATTCATCAGCACGTGAGTTTTCAAAGCAATTGCTGAAGATTGGCGATGGAAAAATTGCAAGTGATCAAAATGGGTTTATCATGTTACCGAATAATTTTTGCATAATTGTATCATCAAAACAAGAACTCATTGATCGCGTTTTCCCAAATATTGTTCAAAACTACAATAACCATGATTGGTTACGAGAACGTGCAATTTTAGCACCAAAAAATATCAATGTCAATGAAATTAATTTCCACACCCAGGAAAAATTGCCAGGTGATTCGGTAACGTATAAATCCATTGATACTGCTATGAATGATGAAGACGCAGTCAATTATCCGGTCGAATTTTTAAATTCTTTGGAACCACCAGGCATGGCACCGCATAATTTGAATTTGAAAGTTGGTTCATCGATTATACTTCTCCGAAATCTTAATGCACCGAAACTTTGTAATGGGACGAGACTTTCAGTGAAGAAATTGATGCCAAATTTAATTCAAGCAACAATTCTCACTGGCAAAGCAAAAGGTGAAATTGTACCAATACCGCGCATCCCATTAATACCAACGGACATCCTGTTCGGCTATCTTTTGCTATGACCGTAAACAAAGCCCAAGGGCAAACGCTCCAGGTGTGTGGAGTTACATGTTCGAGAGTTGTAGCGCCAAAAAATTTGTTTATTTATGCACCACAAAATAAAACAAAAAATGTTGTGTATACAATTGTATTAAATTAAACGTTGCTTTTCTTTTTCCGAAATAAAAATAAAAATTATTTCATTTTATTTTGTACGTTATTGTGTTCAAATCAAATCTTTTTAGCAATCAATTTTTTATCGAATTGCAAGTCATTTTGGACGAAAATATAATAAAAAATTGAATGCTACAGGAGGAACTGGAAAAACATTTTTAACTTTATTTATTTTAGCATAATTTATTTAGCGTAAAAAATTGAAATGGAAATTAAAGAATCAAAGTTTAATTACAAGTTTTTATCGGCTCTTTCACCTTACCTGTATATAGGTGACCACCACAATCAAATTTTAAAAAAGTACAGAAAAGGCTATTGTGACATCTTTAGAAAGTATGCTGAATGAAAAAAATCAACTAATTCAACTGTTTAAACATTTTACGAGTTCTATAAAGAAAACTTAATATGAAAAATTTCTTGCGATATAAAAAAAAAACATTTTATGTATGGTGGTGCGAAGCCCACTGGGTAATGCTAGTTTATGTATATATTCTCATGCACAGAATAGATGCGTGCTATTTTGACCAGTTTTATCTACTAGGTAGGCACATACATATGTGCATACATATCTATGTATGTAGGTATAATTTTTTTAATGTTCAATAATTTCTTATAAAATTTCAACTTACACACTAACGTCTCTTTTTATGCGGTTATTTGTTATGCGGATTTGAATTTATGCGGTTTTTCAAACCCTTTCTTCGCTGTAGCGATTTTGCTTCTTTGAGAGCTTTTATTACTTTTTTTCAATGCGTAAGGGGCAATGCTTCTGATAAATAATTTGTCTTTGTATTCTTACATTCAAGTAATTACTAAGTAATTCCGCTAAGTAACTATGTTACATATGTATAAATGAGAATATAATATTTATAAAAATCATTATTTTGTCTTTCATTTCTTAAATGAGTAGGACATTAGCATTTTCAAATGAATGTTCCAGGTTTAGTCCCCATACATATATATGTATGTAGTATAATACAAACTACTATTTGGGGTGTTAAACAGTATTTGATAATTAAGGCTGGTCCACATAGAACTTTCACGTTGACTTTGTAGTTGGCGTTGGTTTGACAGAACGCACGTTAAAAGTATGCGTTCTACAATGAAGCTTGGCAGAGACTACTTTGGCCACTAAATTAACATATTAACGAGAGATAAATTAATATTTCATATCAATAATTGCATGAAAAATTATATTTCTTGCCCTCATTTAATTAAAAGGAAAAAAACATGTCATATAATTTTATTTATTTGCAACAGCTGTCGACCGACGCAGCGATCTTTCTGCTTTGTGTATATGTTTGTCGGCTCTTAGCGTTGGCAAATTTTGGCTATGTGGACGGTTGCTTTGAAATTCAACGCCAACGCAACGGCAAAGTTGTATGTGAACCAGCCTCTATTCTTTGTTTACGCAAATTTCCCATGTCTCCATATCCATACATATGTACATTATACTGCATCTCCAAAAAAAGTTGCGGTTTTTCCGCCGGGATTACAAAATTTATTATATTTTAAGACGTCCATCAAAAATATTTCGGAAAAATATTAAGATTTATGCGAGCTGGACCGATTTGAAAATACCTCCAAATATGAAGCTTTTTATGAATAACTTTTACTTTTTTCAAAGATTGGTTTACGAAAAACTTGAATAACTGGGCCAAAAATGTTCTGATTTAGTCTTATGGGATCTCAGTAGAAAGGTATTTTCGCACTATGTTTATTTCTGGCCAAAAAAAAACGTCATTCGTGTCCCATCTTGTTTTTTCGAATACCAACACATCTTAATTCCACTTTGAATGACGTTCTTTCATCCTACCTTTCTCTTCCATCGTCTGAATGAGTTTATTAGCAAAGAAATAAAAAGGGTGTGAAAATACCTCTCCAATGATATCTCACAAGTCTAAATCGGGAGACTTTAGGCTCAGTTATTCAAGTTTTTCTTATACCAATCTTTTGAAAAAAGTTAAAAACAGCATCAAAAATCTCATTATCACGATTCCGTTCAAATTTTTTTTAAATTTTTTAAAAATATTTTTACGCAGTTTTTTTTAAGCTTAAACCGTTTTGTAATTTGAGGGGATTTTTTCAAAAAAAATCTTGAAGAAACTATTTTTATTCATAAAAAATACCATTTTTGGAGGTATTTTCAAATCGGTCCAGCTCACTTAAATCTTAATATTTTTCCCAAATATTTTGGTGGACGTCTTAAAATATAATAGATTTTATAATTCCTATGGAAAAATACTACCGTTTTTTTGGTATGGGGAGTGATGCAGTCTAATGTACATATATATATA
>NW_023458555.1:55048318-55053284 GCF_013731165.1 Rhagoletis pomonella | reverse complement strand
CTGTGTTCAATTTTATAGTTTCGACTTCCTCGTGCTAGTATAAAATTATTGCTGCTCCAATAAGAATGATACAGTTCGTTTACGTGAGAAATGATCGAGATACTAACCTGGATAACCCAAGGAAACACAACTATAGGACCTACAGATGTTAAAGGTGAAGGTCCATATCAGGTTTTTCAGGGGTTGCGACTCGAGGCGCTCCAACTCTAATGTTAAACTCATACCTGAATAGAGCGCTGAATGTCTGAAAGGCGCTGAACAACTGAAAAGCTTGTTGAGTTGTACTCTAAGGTTGCAACGCGCGTAAATAGGTACACACTGTCTACTACACAGTACAAGTTCATACATATATATACATATATGTGTTTGTCCATATTTATTGAGGATCATGAGTGTGTTTGAATTACGTCACTGGTTGGCTCCACATTTGCGATGCCGATTTTTTTTTAGTATCCAATAATAATTTGGCAGCATATTTATAAACAATTTTAAAGAGGGTCTTGAATGCTTACAATGTTTTAAATTCCCTCATTAGCATGCAAAAAGCAATTCACGGGCGACATGTATGTATGTACAAAACAAATAAGCTTCGGAGTATCGTAATTCATGTACACACATACATATGTACATTAGGGTGCTTTTTTTGTGCGACTATTGTTTTTGTCGGCCGCTGTGGTGTAGTGGTAAGAAGTGCGCGCTTCCACTCCGCAGCACCTGGGTTCAAACCCTGGTCAAAGCAACATCGCAAAAAATATAGAAAAAAAGGTTTTTTCTTAACAGCGGTCGTCCCTCGGCAGGCAATGGCAAACCTCCGAGTGTATTTCTGCCGTTCGGAGTTGGCGTAAAACTGTAGGTCCCTCCGCTTTGTGTGACAACATCAAGGCGCACGCTTCAAATCGGAGGAGAAGCTCGGCCAAACACTAACATATGTGTAAGCGCCATTCTATTATTATTATTATTTATTGTTTTTTTCACTCGAAATTTTGTAGAAAACACCTAAAAAACCCCTGAAAATTTTCACAATTAATTTTAACGTTAAGTACTCGCCCAAGATTTCCAATATAAAATGCACGCAAACTTTAAGTTTTTTTCTTCAAAAGTCTACAGCTCAGAATCATTTTATGGTATAATCTTCGTCAATGATGGGTTTTCTTCAGAATTGAATGCTCTACGTATGGGTCACTAAACCCAATTTTTTCATGAAATTCTCGTTTTCCCCCTATCTCGAAAATAACAAGAGATACAGAAAAAATTTAAATTTATTTCGGAACACCAAATCGCTAATTTCTTGAGATATTAGGCTTTGAAATTGAGGTAGTGTGGAATTTTCATGGACTATTAAGATAAATTGTAGAAATGTTTGATCAATTTCAAAGTCCAATATCTCAAGGAATGTGGATATTAGCGGTTTGGTAATGTATAACTTTTTTGTAGGAAATTGAATGTCCTACAAGTTTATCGTTAATATTTTTTCTGTAACTCTTGTTATTTTCGAGATAGGGACAAAAAAAACAAGAATTTCTTAAAAAAATTGTGTTTAGTGACCCGTACTACCTCGCTGGGGGAGTTAGGATGAGCACTTTTGTAGAGCATTCAATTCTGAAGAAAACCCATTATTGACTAAGGTTATAACATAAAATGCATCTGAGCTGTAGACTTTTGAAGAAAAAAACTCAAAGTTTACGTGTATTTTATATGGGAAATCTTTGCACGCCTTGGGCGAGTACTTAATGTTAATATTAATATTCAAATTTTCAGGGAGTTTTTTTTGGTGTTTTCCACAAAATTTCGAGATAGGAGTGAAAAAAACAATAGTCGCAAAAAAATCACCCTAATGTACAAAGATATGTACGTACGTATAACATAAACTTAATACTATACATATGTACATATGTACTTATCATTTTTATCAATGATAGGGGTTACGATCATGTGATATGATATAACGATGGATATCGACACGGGCTGAAGCCTTGGCCTCTAAAACCAAAAATGATTTTCTAACCCAAAAAATGACGACACTAAGCGCACAGCTTCGGACTTTTCTAGAGTAAGCAGCAAAATATACATTCGAATACCTATGGTTCCATTTTCTGCCTCAATTTCGTACAATAGTAGTTTTATAGGTACCACAAATATGTTTTCTTTTCGCAATAAAAATAAACAGATTCTACATATCGACACTTGAGTGATCGACCTATCTCGGCAGCCACTTCGAAAACGGCCTATTTCAGACAACTTTTCAAGAACGCCCTACTTCAGAATTTGATTAAAGAATGCCCTATTTCAGAATTTTATTGAAAAACACCCTATCTCAGAATTCAGTTCAAACACGCCCTATCTCACTTGAAAATATATTGAAAATGTGCTGAGATAGGTTATTTTTGAATTGACAGCTGAGACATGGCGGTCTTGAACCGAATTCTGAGATAGGGCGTTCTTCAACCAAATTCTGAAATGGGGCGTTCTTGAAAAGTTTTCTGAGATAGGGCGTTTTCGAACTGGCTGCCGAGATAGGTCGGTCTTCCACTCAAGTGTCGATATGTAGAATTTGTTTATTTTTATTGCGAAAAAAAACATATTTGTGATTTGTGGTACCTGTAAAACGACTATTGTACGAAATTGAGGCAGAAAACGGAACGATAGGTATTCGAACGTATATTTTGCTGCTTATTCTAGAAAAGTCCGAAGCATGTGCGCTTAGTGTCGCCATTTTTTGGGTTAGAAAAACTGTTTTGGTTTTAGAGGCGAAGGCTTCAGCAGCGCTGTCTTCGGCTATGCCCAAGGCTTCATACCTTTCATGAACATCTGAAAGTTTTACTTTAACAGATTACTGCATTTGAAAAAATGTATATATTCATAGCATACATAGATACAGGAGGTACATACATATCGTCGTTTAAAGAGCAAAACCGCGTATCAGCAAAATGCAAAACCGCGTATGTGAATTATGTAAATTATTTTCTAGAGAGCAAAAACACTCATATTTCAAAATGTTTCTCTTTTTTATACAGCACTCGCATTTCTGGCTAGTATATTTCAGGACGAATGGATAAGGATTGAGCCAAGAGCTTGTGTAAGCAAATTTAATTTTTGGCAGCCAAAGTAAGTTACGCGGTTTTACAGAATGACGACACGCGGTTTTATACTTTAAACGACGATATATAAAAAATCATATTTAAACAATCAGAGGTATGGAGGATATACCTTATATAGCACCAATCTAAGTGATTTTCACTGCTGTGTGATCGGTATGTAAACCGATCTTCTCAGTAGACTTTGTATTATTATTTATAAAATAGCTTACGAAATTTATCTACTTTAGCTGTCCAAATAAAGGAGATTTACAGTAAAGCCCTATATCTGAACAATCAGTTTTATGGAGGCAATAAATATGTTATAGTGACCCGATCTTTGTTATTTTACTGTAAACTTTTTGTTGATAATGAGTGAAAATAGTGCGGAATTTCATGCTTCTAGCTGCATATATGGAAAAGTTATAACAAAGACTATCATATCTGAACAATCATTTGTATGAAGGCTATAGGTTATAGCGACCCGATCTTCTCCATTTTCACTGTAACTGTTTTTATTATAATAGGTGGGAATATTGCGCAGTTCCATGTTCCCAGCTGCATAAATGGAGGAGTTATAACAAAAAATCGCATATCTGTATGGGAGCTATATGTAAAAGTGGCCCGATCTTTGTTATTTTCACTGTTAGTATTTTATTGTAAATGGGTGGAAGTATTGCAAAATTTCATGTTCCTAGCTGCATAAATGGAGAAGTTATGGCAAAAAATCTCATATCTGAACAATCAGTTGTATGGAGGCTATAGGTTATAGCGACCCGATCTTCGCCATTTTCACTGAAAGTATTGTTTTGATAACACTGTGAGACAAATGGTAAAGGTCAGTGATCGGGAAGGGTTCAAACTACCGGGGAAAGTTATATCGGTAAAAAATAAGTTATACGTGTCCCGGCGTTTCGCTGGGTCACGTCTAGGAATCGAGATATATATATAACTATCATATAGGGGAAATTGTCACCTTTGGTGGTCTTTTTTTGACATAACTCGAGAACCAATACTCCGATTTTGCTCAAACAAATTTAAAAAAATTAAAAATTTCAATTGCTTTAATCTGTTCATATAACGTTTTTCTATACAATCAACAGTTTTAAAAAAATTAAATATTTTATGCAAAAAATATTTTTTTCTTCATACATTTATTTTTACCGGCAAAACTGTTGATTACATAGAAAAACGTTATATGGACAGATTAAAGGAACT
The DNA here is from genome assembly GCF_013731165.1 of Rhagoletis pomonella. Taxonomy (NCBI): domain Eukaryota; kingdom Metazoa; phylum Arthropoda; class Insecta; order Diptera; family Tephritidae; genus Rhagoletis; species Rhagoletis pomonella. The sequence goes on along the minus strand of NW_023458555.1, from coordinate 55,048,992 downwards.
GTAATTTTTTTAAATTTGTTTGAGCAAAATCGGACTAGTGGTTCTCGAGTTATGTCAAAAAAAGGCCACCAAAGGTGACAATTTCCCCTTTATGATAGTTATATATATCTCTCTATTCCTAGACGTGACCCAGCGAAACGCCGGGACACGTATAACTTGTTTTTGACCGATATAACATTTCCCGTTGGTTTCATCCCATCCCGATTCGCATAATGTAATTAGTGACAATTTAGTATTTTGTTGTAAATGGGTGGAAGTATTGCAAAATTTCATGTTTCTAGCTACTTAAATGGAGGAGTTATAACGAAAAATCGTATATCTGAACAATCAGTTGTATGGGAGCTATAGGTTATAGTGACCCGATCTTTGTAATTTTCACTCTAAGTTTTCTATTGATAATGGGTGGAAGTATTGCAAAGAATCATGTTCCTAGCTGCATAAACGTAGAAGTTATAACGAAAAATCTCATATCTGAACAATCAGTTCTATGGGAGCTATATCTTATAGTGGTCCGATTCTTCCGGTTCCGACAAATGATTAATACATTATAAAAATACACCCACCTACCAAATTTCATCCGGATATCTCGAAAACTGAGAGAATAGATTGCATACAAACAGACGGACAGACAGACAGACAGACAGACAGACAGACAGACAGACAGACAGACAGAC
>NW_023458555.1:55041855-55048308 GCF_013731165.1 Rhagoletis pomonella | reverse complement strand
GACAGACAGACAGACAGACAGACAGACAGACAGACAGACAGACAGACGGACAGACGGGCATGGCTAAATCGACTCAGTTCGATGTTCTGATCATTTGAGTATACATTTTGATGGGTCTATCTCTTCTTATTCTGGTACTTACAAACATAGGACCAAAGTTATAATACCATCTCATGCTCATGAAAGGTATACAAATATAAATAGAGGTCGTTCGTTATTTCTGTTTAAAAGATATTTTAGTCCTCTTTCATATGATACCAAATTTGTTTAATTTGGACCGGCCATTTGTTTATTATCCGGAAAGGACTTTTATTTTGGAATAATATTCGCAACAACCCTTCATCGTTATATTATATCACATGATCGTAACCCCTATCATTGATAAAAATTATAAGTACATATGTATAGTACAGTTTATGTTATATCGTCGTTTAAAGTACAAAACCGCGTATCGTCATTCTGAAAAACCGCGTAACTGACATTGGCTGCCAAAAATTGGATTTGCTCACACAAGCTCTTGGCTCAATCCTTATCCATTCGTCCTGAAATATACTAGCCAGAAGTGCGATTTCTTTATAAAAAAGAGAACGATATGAAATATGTGTGTTTTTACACTCTAGAAAATGATTTCCAAAACTTCACATACGCGGTTCTGCATTTTGCTGATACGCGGTTTTGCATTTTCTTGATACGCGGTTTTGCACTTTAAACGACGATATTATATGTACATTAGTAGGGTGGCCAGATGCGCTGATTTAATCAGTACATGTGCTGATTTTTTTCTATTGTACTGATTTTTAAGAGCCCGAAATCAGTGAGCAAAATCTACTGATTTTTTGAGTTTGTACTGATTTTGTACTGATTTTTACATTTAATAAATACTTTTGTAAATTGGTGTAATTGACATTTGCTGGAGGTTTACATGTTCAAAACAATGGTTTTTAACAACTCATACGTGTGATCAGATTGAAACCATTATTAAAAAGGCGTCAGCTTGCAATTGTTTCGTTTCCTAGGATTTCGCAAAATAACACACTGTTTGGATTCAACCCAACCCAACTTCACGATTTGCAGGTTTTACAGGATTTACAGGAAAAGCTGGTTTCGCCATTAATAGATCTTATGAAAGGTGGTGGTGAGTTAATCATATATTAAGTACACTGAGAAGATGACAATAAGAGATAATGTTTTGATTATAATTAAACATCCACTGAGAAATCGGCTGTCAGTATGTCAAACTTAAGACAACTACTCCTACGGTGCAATGTAAGTTCTAAAAATTTGGAAAAGGTGCAAACTGAATGTTGTATTTTATAAGCACACCAACTAAATATGTTTTAAATTTGTAGCTGAAAAAATGTGAAAACAGATTCTGACTCGAGCTCGTCTTCTGCTTAATTTTCTCAATTTTTATAAATTTTCTAGAAAGTTTGAGACTTCAACTCACTTGTCTTTTGTTATAGAGTTAAATATATTTTTATAAAAATATTAAACTAAGTAAGGAAAGAAAAAAATTTCAAAATACATTCAATACATTTTACTACTATTTTCGTGAGCACAGCTGTACATACATATGTAATACCTTTGATTTGTTTTAATGTAATGAATTTTTATATTGATAATACTATATGTATTTAAAAGTATATTCGTTATTTTTTGTTACATTAATGGGCTGTTATTTGGTTGTTATATTGTTAATAATAAACAAGTAAGAAAGTCTAAGTTCGGGCGGAGCCGAACATTAAATACCCGGCGCTAGTATTAAATATATGTTTTTCACATTTCCGAAAGCTATCGCTACATGGTAAGCCGGGGTGTATCAATTTTTAGAAAATTAGCGTCCTTAAATTTCGAAATATTGAAGTTTCAAGATTTCTGAAATTTACCGTTATATGAAAAGCGGAAGTAATTTTATTCCGATTTCGATAATTTTCAACGTTTTGCTTTGATGTGGCAAGCACAATAACCATACCGAGTTTGGTACAAATTGGTAGAACGGTTACCGAGATACATATATCTGATCATAAGTGGGCGGCGCCATGCTCATTTTCCAAAATTTTATTATAAACGTATTTCTTGGTATAGAATTGTTGCAGTCTAAATCAGGCACTTGCCGCGTTAAGACCTGTTATTTTTCTAGGTGGTGTTTAAATTGCAAATATCTATATAAATACTCGCTAAAACATATAAGCACATATAGTTTTATACGTGTATTAGGAACAACAAAAACACTTAGTCTTTTTGAAAAGAAAAAATGAACGGGGTTCACCCCCCCCCCCCATAAGGAATAGGTTTCGAGACCTAGATCCTGACGTTAATCTTTCAGACGAAAAGACATACCGCAAACGGATAAGGACCGCCGACTTCACACCGCTTCCGGAAATTAAGCAGAATGACGACCATATCCCCAGGTATCTGATCGCAACTGCAACGGGACACAAAATTGGTGAAAGCGCACCAGGAAAAATAAACGAAATCCGCCCACTAGCGTCCTACAACTTGTTCCAAATTGAAAAAGGATTACAACACATAAGCAAAGATTACACTGAGGTTAAGGAACTAAAATCAGGTGACTTGCTTATAAAAACATGTAATCTAAAGGCAGCCGAAAAGTTCATCAAAGCAACACATATCGACATTGTACCTGTCAAAATATCGTCCCATAAATTTTTAAATTCTAGACAAGGCCTAATCTTTTCTAAAAACATAATACATCTCACAGAAAAAGAATTAGTTGAAGGTTTAGCGAATCAAAAAGTAAGCGAAATAAAAAAACTCACAAAATCATAGACGGAGTGGAAACGCCAACTGAAGCTGCCATTCAGGGTTGCCACTTTGGTAAATTGTTACCAAAATTGGTAGAAAAAATTTGGGTTGGTAAAAAGGTAAATTTTTTCTCATTTTGGTAGATTTTTGATGAACTTTCCGTTCCCGATTTATTTTTCGTAGTTATCTTTAAATATATTATAAATTTCTTTGCATACTTTTTATATAATTACATACGTATAAATGTATATCGATATAAGGCGAACATATCGCGCTCTATTCAAAACTAATTTTACTGGAATCCGGAGGAGCTTTTGATTGCCTAAATATTTTAAATGATTACTTAAATATAAAGAAAAAATTTACAGGTATGTAATTACGCACTATGATTGTTCGCAAAAAAAATTAAATCAACGCCATTTTTTATCAAGGCAAAAAAATTAAAAAAATCAACGGGAATTTTAAGCAGCACATTGTTGGCTACACTCAAATAGTATTTGCTTTAAAACTCCATACCTTAAATTGTTCTAAAAATTCAGAGTAAAAAATTCGAAATTTAGACGAAAATTTTTGGATTTTTTCTATATGTTGTATATAGTTTGAATCCTCGAGTTTTATGGATTTAGTTGAAGCAATAAAAAAATTTTACTCGAAAACTATTGCGAATATTAAAAAAAGATAATTTTTTTCAGTCACTGTATTTGTCTATAATAACTCGAGTTGCAGTTTTTCAAATAATGAAGTTGCATTGTTGCCTTTATTTTCATCACTTCCGCTTTTGGTTGAAAGAAATACCGTATAACTAGCTAAATAAAAAGTTCTTAAAAATAATTTTAATTCTTATTGAGATAACTAAAAAAACTTAAAAAAACTATAGTTTTAATTAAAGTAAATAAAAAATAACAAAACTATAGTTTTTATTAAAATAAATATAAAAAATTATTGGTAGATATTTCCCAGATTTGGTAGATTTTTTTCAAGTGGATGGTAAATATTTTTTTTCGTCAGTGGCAACCCTGCTGCCATTGTCACATTTGACCTAATTCGCAGACCGGAAAAAATCTATTTAGGATGGGAACGAGTAAATGTATATGAATATATTCCGAACCCAATGAGATGTAAGACATGCCAAAGGCTGGGACACACAAGAAATACTTGCAGAAACGTTGAATTATGTAAAAAGTGTGCCATACCACCTCCGCATGAAATCTGTTCGAGAACATTTTGCGTCAATTGCAATAATGAAACACGCCCTTCTGATGACCTTTCTTGTCCTAGCTTCATAAAACATAAAACGGTTAACAAAATTAAAAAATAAAAGTAAATGGACAATTCGCGACGCGTGGAAGTTATACAACAGTAACCCAAATGCATACCAACTAGAGTCCAGAAATACGCAAAATACCAAACCAACATTATCGGAAGTTATAAAAAGCACACAACAGTCTATTCCAATAACAATGAACTCGATAGATAACTCTCCAAAAAAACATCAACCACAAACCTTCAATCAAAGGAAACAGACAAAGATAACAATAATACAAAAATAATCTTATCAAAAAGCACTGGCACCATTCCCCGAACAAACAACACAACGCAGGCCAAAACAAAAAATAGTTACTCAAGCGAAAAAAGGAAAGATACATCAGCATATAACAGCGATATGGAAACGTCTCCTGTCACAAATGTATACAGCGGACACTCAAACACATACACAACATTCACTACCCTGCAGGGAAACCGCGGACTAGTGAATCAAATTTCTAGTTCCGTTCCGTCTTTATCGCCAAAAAGGAACTGGTCCGATTGGAACCAGATCCCCACCAGTCCAAAATCGGCGAAAAGTGGTACTTTTAAGCAACTATTTTTTCAGTTTTTTTCACTAGAAATCTATATCTAAAGTGACGAATTTAGAAATGGTTCGGAACTATAGAAAAAGGGATGCAGAACGAACTAGATCCTATTTGTCGAATTTAGAACTATTTCGGAACTATCGAATAAGGAATGCAGCGGGGGCTTGTTTACTTTACATAGATATGTGTTCGGCGGCTTTTTCGTTCAAATACGCTTCTATTCTGTGCTTCGCAGATGCTTTTTCATAGCTTGGTAATACAAAACTAAAATTTGTGTTAACATTTTAACATCTTGGGACCGTCTGGAATCTAAGAAATAACAGCGAGCACCTCTGCAAACTCAGCTACAGCTACAGGTATGTAAACGTACATTTCTTACAATTATTCAAACAAATTTAATTTCAAATTAAAAACACTTTTCTTTCAAAATAACTTAAAATCGCACACACTGAAGAACCAAAAAGATTGAAAAATCATGATACTTTTTTCTTTCGTCTGTCGATTTTAGAACTGGTTCAGAACTATAGAAATTAGGACTAGTTCAGAAATATCGAAAAAGGGATGCAGCGAGGGGCAATTGACACTTCCTAGGACTTCGCCATGTTAAATTCGCCAGTTGCTTGCATGCAAAAGAGATTTATCGCGAACCAGTACTGGGTCTAAATGTACTAGAAGCGCCCCAGTTAAGAACTAGAGATTTTCCCCACAGGGCTACTCCAACTACAAACACATATACACTTTCATCAAATATATACTCATCTCCCACCACAACTACTACAAACAAAAACCACTCAACTACAGCATCATCTATTGACTACAATACAAACAATGAAACTCATATGGATGTATCTCCCTTAATAAGTCTCACACAAAACTTAATACAAAAAAGTAACTATTATATTCCTACAAAAACAAACGACACAGGGCACTTAGATTCCGAATAAGAAACAATCAAAATCCCCACTTAACATGTATATGTATATGTATATGTATATGTAATATGAACATAGGGTACTACAGTGGAATATACAAGGATTTATCAACAACAAACATGCGCTAGAATTATTGGTTTCCAGACACAAACCGGATATCAAAATGCTACAAGAAACTCACATTTTTCAAAAAAACTTACACCTTCTAAATCTCCCACATTACAAAGTTTTCCATCATAACAAAGATTACCAATATGCAAAATCAGGAGTTGCTTTTTTGATTAAAAACACCTTAAGTGTATCTAACCACAAAGTTTCTAATAACAATCTACTGCACCATTCCTTAACCGTGCGGGGACTGACTGATCTGCATTTAACTAACATATAGAATGTGCGGACATGAGAAATCTGGTTTGTCTTAACGATGGCTCACCTACACTATTAAACACCAAAAATACACTCACGGCCGTGGATGTCGCTATGGCTGATTCAGAATTAGCATCGGTGCTCTCTTGGAAATGTTCCCCGGAAGGAAGTGACCACTTCCCAATTTTAATTTTTAATGGTATCACTACTGGCTTAAAAAAATTTAAACCAGGTTTTGTGGATGGTAAAGCAAACTGGGAACTTTTTGCACATAAAACCGAAGAAATAAATAGTAAGTTTATTGAATCGGTTAATATTAACCAAGAAGCAGCGAATGTAAAGAAAATTATTAGGGCGTCAGCGAACGAATCGATGCCAGTCAAAAAACAGATGAGCCATCATAACAGCCCGCTTGGTTTAACCCTGAGATAGCTAAACTAATCCTACTGAAAAACGCTGCGTGGAACACGTACAAACAAAAACGCAGTGAAGTTAACTTAATTAATTATAAGAGATCGTGTGCACAAGTTCGCCGG
>NW_023458555.1:55029466-55038855 GCF_013731165.1 Rhagoletis pomonella | reverse complement strand
AAGTTAACTTAATTAATTATAAGAGATCGTGTGCACAAGTTCGCCGGTCATGCAAACAAGCAAAGAAAAATACTTGGGAAAAGTTTGTAAATTCGCTCAACCCGTCAATGGACACAAGAACTTTATGGAGAAAAATAAGAAATATCAAATCCAAACAGAACACAAACTTCCCACCGATATTCACCAACACCAATTGTATAACACACCCGCAGATGATAGCCGACGAATTTGCTAGAGTTTGGAGCTCCCTTGGTTCGGATCAATCCTTCGACCAACAAATAATAAAAGAAAAGCAAAATTTAAAAATTGAGGCATTTACTAAAGAAAACACAAGCCTAACCCAGCACTTTAGTGAAATAACATTAAAAGACCTTATTGAAGCAACAAAAAGTCCAAAAGGTACAACTCCAGGAGTAGACAAAATTACATATGCAATGATAAGGCACTCGCACATCTCTCTAAAACTACGACTATGCCGATTGTATAGCAAAATCCTACACACGGGGGTTTATCCGCACTATTGGAAGTGTGCAATTTTATCACCAGTCCCTAAGCCTTACAAAAGTCCAAACACAGTGGAAGGGTATCGTCCGATTTCACTCATCTCGGTATTAGCGAAAGTTTTTGATAAAATCTTAGCACGGAAAATACGCGAAAATTGTAATGCGTTTCTCCCTCCAGAGCAACACGCCTTCTTACCACAGCACGGGGTTCACACCTTTTGTCATACTTTGGAAACAGTGCTCAAAAGTAATATAAAAAGAAATAACCATAGTGTCGTACTCTCAGAAGACATAGAAAAGGCTTTCGATAGGGTCACTGCCACAGTAACTATAAAAGAGCTGGCAAGTTGGGGGCTACCAAGCCAAGTTTTAAAAATAGTCTACTCGTTCATGTCACACAGGAGGTTATCAGTTCGCGTTGATGGATTTATGTCAAAATACCTGAATCTTGATAACGGCTTACCACAAGGCTCTCCCCTAGCAGTTGTGTTATTCACAGCATACTCCAGCTCACTAATCAAGCAGATAAAAAACACAAACGGTATTGACTATATAGGGATATACGCAGACAACATTTTTGCGGTCTCCTCTGGATCTTCAGAGCAAATAAACAGTAGTCTAAATGACCTCAATAATAAAATACAGCAATGGGGTAAAAATACAGGAGCGGTAATACCACTAACCAAAGCAGAAGCTTTACATATTTGTAGAAAACACAAGTGCTGTCTCTCAGAAATTAATATTGGTCATAAAACGAACGAACACATTAACGCCATTTGCGATAAACTCAAAAAAGTCAACAATCTCCTAAAGATCTTTTGCACACATAGACACAGCAATCTCCATATGTAGAACTATTACGGAGGGCATAATGCAACATGGGCTGACTATATACGGATCGACATCCGAAAAAAACAAAAGCAAAATCAACGCTGCCTTGAACAGATGCTTCCGGACAGCGTCAGGACTTCTCCCTAGTACACCCCTGGAGTCTCTCAGGATAGAAGCACGTTATAACGAGTTTGACTGGATATTGCAACATAGGTCTGTCAACCTTGCCGCAAAATCTCTAACTTTGAAAAACCACTCTCTGCACGAAATATTTTGGAGTTTAATTAGCAACACAAATACTAAAAGAGGATTCAGGACTAGTGCTGTTGAGAACATTATAAGGCTTCTAGCAGAAAACAAAGCACCAATACCAATTAAACCAAAAGGCAGCAGCAATGCATTAAGAACAAACTTAGAAATAGACTTAAGTCTATCGGAATTTAAAAAGAGCAACACAACCGGAAAAATCTACAAGCAATCATTTTTCCAAATAGTAAACGATTTCTGTCCGTTCTAAGCGTTGTTAAACATCTTGCATCTACCAGAAACAGCAATTTAATTCAGCATGTACTTAAAGATCAAGGCCCTATAATAAAACTATTGTGGCTGTCAGGTCATGTCGGAATAAAAGGAAACGAGATGGCTGACAGCAAAGCCGTTGAGGCTTTGTCGCTTCCATTAACAACTGAAGTTCCCTGCCTAAGTTCCATTATAACCAACTTTTACTACAGCATGCAAGAAGAAGACCACCAGAAAAAATTGAAGGAGTCAAAATCATTTCTGCGAATGCACAATGAACTTCCGATACGTCCCAACTATAGTAAAAACTTCTCTCGGGAAGAATGCATTAAAATTGCTAGAATGAGGACAAATACCACTATCTTCAATACCGCACACTATTATTAAAATTGCTAGAATGAGGACAAATACCACTATCTTTAATACCGCACACTATTACAACGGAAACAACCTGAACGAGTGTTCAAACTGCCGCACCAAATTAACGGTACAACATATGCTGCAACAATGTCCAATATCGAAGCCGGACCAATAGACTTTGCATTAGACTGTAGCACCACAGCACAGACACCATCGATATAATAGCAACGTTTTAAAAATCCACAACGTTTATCACGAAGTATAACAAATAGGGTTACAAAATACCACATACTGAAATAATATCAATTGAAAACAGGGAACAAAATGGTCTTTGAAAACAGGTCCCCTATATTTTAAATAGCTTATAAATTGATTTGTAAGTTATAGAAAAATAAATAAATAAATAAAGAATTGTTGCAAGCATCAATTTTGAGTAAATTAGCTTTAATATTTACTGATTTATCGAAGATTTTTTATTTCTCTAAATTACCGTTATATGGGATGTGGGCGTGGTTATTGTCCGATTTTAAAAATGTTCGGCCATTTGGTATTAAGGTCAACTACTGTGCCAAGTTTGAAAGAAATTGGTGCAGCGGTTAGCAAGATATGCACATGTAACCATAAGTGGGCGTGGCTACGCCCATTTTCCAAAACTTTATATATTCTTATTTTTCGTCAAAAATTTATTGTAAATATCAATTTTGAGTGAATAATCTTTAATAGTTACTAAAATATCGCAGTTTTCGCATTTCTGAAAATTACCGTTATATGGGAAGTGGGCGTGGTTACAGTCCGATTTCGCCCATTTTCAATACCAACCTACCTTGGATAAATGGAAACCCACATACTAAATTTCGTTGAGATGTCTCAATTTTTGCTCGAGTTATCGTGTACACGGACGGACGGACAGACAGACATGGCTTAATCGACTTCTCTGTTCATTCTAAGCATTTATGTATACATTTGTCTATATCTATCTTGATTCGTTTTGGCTGTTACAAACAACCGTTATGTGAACAAAGTTAATATACCCTTGTGCACAAGTGCGCTCGGGTATAAAAATACGCTTAAAAATTAGCTGATTTTTATGGCTTTGTAATGATTTTTGATCCCAACTGTACTGATTATGTCACTATAATATCTGGCCACCCTATACATTAGGGTGCTTTTTTGCGACTGTTGTTTTTTTCACTCCTATCTCGAAATTTTGTGGAAAAAACACCAAAAAAATCCCTTAAAATTTTAACCCTTAATATAAACGTTAAGTACTCGCCCAAGGCGGGCAAAGACTTTCCATATAAAATACATATCAACTTTGAGTTTTTTCTTCAAAGGTCTACAGCTCAGATGCGTTTTATGGTATAATCTTGGTCAATGATGGGTTTTATTAAGAATCGAATATTCTGCAAAAGTGCTCATTGCCGTGTAATCCTAACTCCCCGAGCGAGGTAGTACGGTCACTAAATTATCTCAAATTTCAAAGCGGTTATAGTGATAATTTTTTATATATTTACATATCGCCCGCCGTCTTCAAAAGAGGCACAACTCAAAAATCAGTTCCGGAAATATAACTGCTTGAGGATCAGATTCAACGCAATTCGTACAAATACAGGTACAACAGTAGTTTTTTAGTTAGAGAATATAATCATGAAGAAACTAATATTTTTATTGATTTTAGAAAAATCTTACGAATTGATTTATGCAAAAAATATACCAAAAATTTTGTTGAGTTGTTTCTCTTTTGAAAACGGTGTACGATATGTAACAATGATAGATGATATGAGACTATCGGTTGTTGGAATATATATTTCTCGTATATATTTTGGACTAGCCAATGCCCGCTTTCTTCGTGGCGCCGTTCGTCATTATAAGGAAACTCAAAAGCACAGATGTGCGTTTTCTGTTACAGGAGGGCCCAGAATCCCCGCTGTCCCACAGGATGTTTCGTGTGATCTCTAGAACATCGTTAAAATGAAGCAATTGATATACCTACCGTGATCTTTCTTTTTTAATTCGCCACCTTTACAATTCGTGTTAATATTTATGAACTGCTGAGTTTAAGATCGACCTATCTCGGCAGCCAGTTCGAAAACGCCCTATCTCAAAAAACGTTTCAGTGTTGCCAGAACTTTTTCAGAGGAAAGGCTAAATGGTAAAAAAAAATACAGCTAAAACAGGCTGAATCAAATTTTTAATCATGCCTCAGAAAAGTAGCTAATTAACCAGGGACCGTAACAGTTACAACTTGTATTTAAAAAATGACTTTTATAAATAAAAGTCTTCAATAACTGTTATTTAAGACATATAATATAAAAATCAAAAATAATTTTTATTCAAAAATAATTGTTATTTTTTTAATTTTGCATAAAAAATGTATTTTCAAACTTGAGTCTCGGTAAAAAAAGAAATCGATTAGTCATAGAACATTTCCTTCACAGTGAATTTTTCCATGACAGTTTCCATCAATAACTGTTATGTTCGGTCCCTGAAATTAACAAATAAAATATTTTTGGGCGATTCGGTATAATGCTAGCTCTGCCTGATGCTGGCGCCCTGCATGAAAGACAGTGTTGCCAACTTTTGATTTTCAGAAAGCACCAAAAACTTGGAAAAAAGGGCTTTTTACCATACTAAAAGCACCAAATTTTTTTTAATCAAAGGATGCTTTTTTCGTATCAGTTTGTATTTAACAAAAGCAAAAAATTAACAATATTTACAAGAATACATACATAAATCAATACAGAAAACGTTTTCGCTCCTAACGATTGAATAGCCTCTAAACATGCCATGATGACTCATGCTTACGACGTAATACCGAATTACTATTAAGACTAGTATATCTCGAGAAAGAAAAATCGAATCGCAACAAACGAAAAAAATGCGCTAAGTAGAAATGAGCAAAAAATGTGATGTTTTCATTATACAACCTCAAATATCGCAAAAAACCGTGTTTTTGGCAATCTGGAGGTAGGATATCTAAAAATTCTAGTACTAGAGCAATTGTGCGGCCAGATTTGTATTCAGCTCCAAGAAACGATATGTTTTACTCAGGTGGTAAAAAATCAAAATTTGTACAAACAATTAGAAAAGAAAAAAAGAAATACTTAACTTACCTTCGTACTAGCATTTTCAATGCGAATAGAATTCAACAAGGTCGGTTTGCAACTTCAGCTTTTTATCAATCATGCATTTTTATTTGAATTTTCTTTTTTAATCAAATCATTATATTGTAGTGAATTTGAATTTGTATATTCTTTTAAATTCTGCATCTTTATGAGACACCACAGCTTATAATATCTCAAATTATTTCAGGTTTTAACTATCTTGGAGTAATATTAGTTCGGCACTAGGCACGGTGGCGTTTTAATTTTCAAAAAGTACTAAATCTAGCGCTTAAAGCACCAAGTTGGCTACTATGATGAAAGAACCATCAATCGACACTTCCGTCAAGCTTCGACCCATCCGTGTAGAAATTCACCGGTGTCGTCTTGCAACTACTGATTCCCATTCGCTCATTCCTAAAGGTGATATGAGTGTCGAAAGATCGGATAAAGTCGAAGTCTCAGAAACCTTTTTTTGTGTTTTATGACGAGGGAAAATACAAAAATGTTCGATATGTTTGTACTTCATCATCACAAAGCGTACATTTTCGGCTCCTGAGTACCTTTTGAAAAAGTGAGTTGAGATGCAGATGAATATATGTATGTATACATACTTATTAGGAGTGTGTATTTTTTAAATGAGAACTCGCTGAAGTAAAATATCATACCAGCATTTTCTTTGTTTGTTCATTGCCGAAATTAATTTAATTCACTCTGTTTTAATAGCTAACGTTTGTGCATACGGAAGTTGGAAGATCACTTGTCATTGCATTTTGGATAGTCTCCAACACATTCATGGGCGTAGCCAGGTAGGGGCAGGGGTGCTCGAGCCTCCCCCCCCCCTCCCCCCCTTCAAATTTTCAAATTTTCCTTATATATATATAAAATAGCACCCTGAAATGCCAGCTTAATAGGGTCGAGCCCCCCTAAATTTCATTCTGGCTACGCCGATGAACACATTTAAACGCTGCATCAAAGTTGGTTGTTTTTTTTTTTTAGAACAGCAATGGGCTGAGAGAGCTTTTACTCTTCCCGCGACTATACAAAATGTATAGAAAGCTTAAGAGAGCTTTGCCATAGATAATAGCGATGATCCAATAGTTTTCGTGTAAAATCCTGTAAAAAAAAACACCAAAATTTCTCTCGGAAATGAGACTAAAAAGTGAGTAACACCAAAAAGTGCGGGAACAAAAACAGCATTTTTCGTGTAAAAATGCCACGCTTGACACTTTTCATGATTTTACCAGAAGAAAAAGTACGGGAAAAATCTTGCAACTTTATCAACTTTCCAAAAATCGCTCTCATTTAGAGGATTTTGGAGTATGGGATCATTTTTCCTGTAACTTCCTGCAAGTTCGTGTAAAAACTATAAGTCCTTGGAGTACTTGATCAGAGCCAGGGCAGCCAACTATTTTTAGCTATGAGGTGCCATATTGAGGAAAAAAGTGCCAAAATGTGCCAAATAGAAAAATACAAGTGCCAAAAAAGGTGCCATCATTTTTAATCCTTTGCATTTAGAAATAAAATAAGAACCACAAAAATATATTGAAATATTCACAAAAATATATTGAAATATTACTGTTTTTGACAAGTGCCATTTTTGCACTTTGTGCCAAATTGAAAAATTAAGTGCCATTTGATGTAAAATAGGGCCAAAAGTGAGCCAAGCTGGCTGCCCTGATCAGAGCTAATATGATACGAAACTCTTTCTCTCGTGAGAGCGCTGTCAAAAAGTGCATTTTTTATAACATTTCACAGCGTTGCCACTAAGGTAAAATACAAGATTGGGAGTTTTTAATACAACTCTTGGAAATTCTGCAGTTTCCACACCACAATTGAGATATGTTACGGAAGTTAGTTTTGATAAGAAAGAGCTCAAAAACGCCTTTAATTAAATACAGTGAGCTCGCGATAATATGAACTAACTAAAACCAAGCCTTTTAATTTTTGCGAGATTGTTCATGTTTACGGAAGGCTCAAGAATTAAAAAACAACAAGTTTCATTAATTAAAAAAAATGTTTTATTTAGAACTTTAAAGGAAACTTGTATTCGTTTTGTTTGTTACACAAATAAACAAACTGCATATGCAGGGGAACTTCGAGTATTGTGGAAATTTTTATTTATTTGGAAATATTTTTATTTATTTATTTATTTATTTAACTAAGAAATGAGGTTGTATTTTTAGGACAATTCGGTCTTTTATAATACATCAGCGCGCATTAATTTACAAAATTAGAATCTTAAATCTAACATGAAACAAATAAGTGATAACAATAAATTTAAGTACAAAAGCTTATCCTTAAAATTAATATTAAAACTTAACATCAAATAATATATATTATCACTCCTATAAAGAAACTTAACAATTAAGTATAAAAGAGAAAGGGAGAAAGAAGTAGAGAGAAGAGAAAAGCTGAGTTGCAGTCACTTTTATTTCATAGAATTAAAGTGTTCATGCATTATCCTCCCGTAGTTGCCCCTATCCATCACAGACCTAACACTATCAGGAACGGAATTCCAAAGCCTCACAGCATTGACGAAAAACAGCCTCGAGGAAGACAAATATGAATATTTAGAGATAATAAGATTTGTGTGTCTGCAAGACTTAGATAATTTTAACTTTTCGTAAAGGTATTTCGGAGTTTTGAATTCAATAAGTTTGTACATATATATACAGTTTCTTGCTGTGAGATATTCAAAGATGCTGCATCCAAGAATTTTGTTTCTCCAGAGGGAGATATGGTCAAATTTTTTGAGGCCAAAAACATAACGCGTAACATTATTAAACGCAACATCAATTTTGTGATGCGAAATGGAATCAAGCTTGCTATATACAAGCTCAGAGTACGTTATGTATGGTACAGTGAGTTGAATAGCCAGCTTTCTTCGAGTCTCCAAAGGCGTAAATGACGCTGACATTCTCAATCTACGTAAAACAGAATACACATTACTCACGGCTTTATTTATATGGTCAGAGCAGCTTAACTTAGAATTAACGACGAAACCTAAATTTCGAATTTTGTTAGTAAATTCAAGAACACTATAACCAACAAAAAGTTTTGGAATATCTTCTACATATACTTCACTATTACTAACAGGTAACACATACGACTTTGCAACATTTATGCAAAGAAAATTATCACGCGCCCATTGCGAAATTGCAGACAAGTCACTATTTATTTGATAACACAGATCCTCAACAAGACCGACACGGCTAGACAAATACAATTGAATGTCGTCAGCATAGGCATGAACATTAACATACTGTCACACAGAAAATACATAATTGACAAAAAGACTAAGCAAAAGGGGACCAAGCACGGAGCCTTGCGGCACACCGGAATCAACAACACAAAATTTGGAGGAGATATCTTCACCCTTCACCTGTTGGGTTCTTCCCACAAGGTAGCTAGTCATAAGCTTAACAGCTCTTTCAGAAAAACCAAAGTAATATTTGAGCTTTGCACAAAGAATGTCGTGATTTACTAAGTCAAATGCCTTAGAAAAATCAAGGAGGCAAAGTAAGGTTAAGTTACCGTTGTCAAACTGTATTCTTATGTCGTCAAGTATTTTTAGCATAGCCGTAGAACAGCTATGCTTGGGTTTAAATCCTGATTGTAATGGGGATAAAGGGTTGTTTCCTTGGACAAAGGGTGAAATTTGCGCTGCCATCATAGACTCGCACACTTTCGAAAACACTGACAAAATGCTTATTGGCCTATAATCACAGGGTTTTGTGGCAACATTCTTTTTGGCGACAGGAATAATAACCGCTTTTTTCCATTCCATTGGAAAACACGAAGTCGTAAAGCAGTGAAGATCGATATCTGTTAGAGTTCCTAGAATAAATGGCAGCACAAGTTTCACAAACTGCAGGGATATCCCATCCTCGCCAACAGCATTAGATTTGATGATTGAATTGAATTGAAACGTTTCGTTTAGTGTAAAATTTTCATTTAAATTGTTAACTACAGGACTATCACAGCTTTTACTGGCACTACTAAAATAGGCATTAAGTACGTTTGGTTCGATATTACACTCAGTCTTAAGTTTTCCATGCACATTAAGATGTTT
>NW_023458555.1:55001641-55026466 GCF_013731165.1 Rhagoletis pomonella | reverse complement strand
AAAAAATACCTATGTACTTCAAAAACTGGAGGGTAATATGGTATATATGGTTAGGATAATGTGGTATACTTTACCGCATTACGATAACGCAGCTGTTATCATCTATATTAGGGATGCACAGTAGAGGTGCACGCAGTCGACGCCGCGGGCAAACTGCGCCCACGCGAGCGTGCTAGGCGAGGTGAAGTGAGCTGTACGGAGATGGCATCGTATACATATTAACCACTGCACACTTATTTTCAAGTAAAAATGCATGCATGTTTGTATACTTTTGCGACAACTGAGCCAGTGTAGCATCAGGCCACCAGAAAAAGCCAATTTTTCCAAAACAAAAGCGCCAAGTTTTTATTATCATGTTTAATAACTTTTTTGATTCAGTAAAAAGTGTATATACATACACATTTCCTCACGCTTTTCTTAATAAATTAATTTCAATACATTTATAACAACGCAAAACATATTTAATTTATCCATTCCTCACATTTTATTCAGTAAATGAATTCCATCTTAATGTAGCATATTAGTGCATAGTGTATACATACACACATATGTACGTATGCATTCGGTGTGGTTAAATTAAAAAAGCATTACTAAATACCGCACCAAGCATTGAATTCAAATTATTTTGGCGTTTTGGTTTCCCAAAAGCACTAAATTTAGTGCAAAATGCACGACCTTGGCAACAGTGAGCTGAGCACATCAATGCTCAAACAGTGATGCCAGACCAAATATTGAGTAAATGCGCTATGTATATTTTTCTTTTAAAGCAGAAGTTCTAATTGGCGAGAGTATTGATTTTTGGTTCTTACATAGAACACTGATAAGATTCACAAACTTATCTTATGACTTAATTAAAATAATCAACATTATTTGTAGACGAATATATTTATTTTCGTATGAAATAGTAGCTTATGTCGGGAGGCTGGCTTTAGTAAAATGTACCTTTTCCTATATTCTTTAAATCACAGGGAATTTTTTTATGAAACTTTATACGAATATTGACTTGCTAGCATCGCCATTAACATTACCGTCTGTTACGTTTATTTTCCAAGAGTTCTTCAACGGCGCCAGTGAGTCTTTCGCAATCGTATGCTGCGAATGGTTCATTATACTAAAGCCAGTCTTCCGACATAAGCTACTATTCCATACGAACACAGATATGTATACCTCCTAATAGGCTTGTAAAATGCCCAATACCCAAATCCCTCGCATGAGTTATTATCGGTAAAAAATTGGGTACGCTCAAATCTGGCATCGCTGCAGCAAGTACAGCGCCAGTGAAACAGTGTTGATATTTTAAGTACAATTGTACTTTTTTCAGTACAATTAATTTTAAAATGTACAAAAGTACAATTTGCCGATTTTAAGTACAATTTCAACATCAAAAATACTTTTTGTACCAAATGCTCAAATCTCTTCTAGCACTTTGATTCCTAATCCGTTTACATTTAAGTATATGGATATACCTATATTTCATATTTGCTACAAAACTAAATTATGAATTGTAATTTTTAATGTAAACGTGATTGTGAACAGTAATATTAGTGATGTGCGTTATGGTTATTGCGATTTCTTATCACCGGCGGGTGAAATATCCCTCATCGCTATTTATTTTGAAAAAATCTTTGGAAATGCAATTTACCTAATGGCGATCCTGCAGAAATAGAAGTAATTGAGCAATTCGGGGGTTGAAAGTAAAAAAATTTATGTAAATTCCCTGCGGTGAAATTATAAATTTCCCTTGAGGATTTCCATTTTATCGAAAGTGATCTCATTTTATGTTCATTAATATGAACTGACCTATATAGTGTATTAATGTTTTATCATCATTGTCTTCATCTTTGACAAAATTACACGGTCACCCGGTATTTATTTGATTTTTTTAAATAATCTTAATTATTTTTTTTATAAAATTGTAGCTCCTTATCAAACAAAAACCTTGCAAATAAATCGAAACTTGAAAGAATGAAAGAAATCAACAAAGCTTCATCAAATTTTCCCAGTTTTTGTTCAGAATTTGTAGACATGTTTTGGGTTAAAAATTTTGTAGCCCATTCATTCTAGTATAATAAGGTGCAAGTTTGAAGTGTCTAAAAAATACCATTGATTTTTTGATTGTTTGCTGTTTTGATTTGTTTGCGGTGTTGCGCACTTTCTTCCATATAACGAACGTTCGCATTTTATGTTATATGGATGAATGCGCGTGTAGCGTTGTTGGTTTTTATTCCAATATTTTAAATTAAGCTTTATTTTATAGTTTTTCTTAGACAATGATAAATGATGTACACAAATTTCAGTATTGAAAAAAAGTGCAACACCTTCAACGAAAAAAGTTCTCAAAAATCTACGCGAATTGAATGTACTATCTCGATCATTTAAACATCTCGGACTCGCCCACCACTTAAAATGATTATTTTAATCTACAATATATATATAATGATATTTAATATTTGCTTTAGAGATGAAATGTCGACAAATTTGTTTAAACAAAAATGTTAAGCGAATATGCAGAATGTGGAAGCGAGATTCTTCTGCTTGCGTTTCTATGTTTATATCATTTATCAGTTTAAGCACATACGATTAAATGTAAAAAAAATATTTTTAATTGCGGATCCGAAAGAAATATTTATTAGTTGCATTGAGTTACGCAAAAATAGTGCCGAAAATCAATTGATTGTGCTGAAGGTGCCGGCTGCTTCCGAAAGGGCCGAAAATGGCACAATGCACACTCATTTTCCATCACTGTCACACATACAGGCTGCGTTTCTTTATACATTCCGGATAATCCCATTTCACAGCCGGAATAAAAAGAATGCGTTTGAAATATACGTTAACATATCATCAGGAACGTTCTAAAGAATAAGTAAACGAAAAAGTTTATTCCAAACGTTCAGAATGAATAAAGAAATTCAGCCACAATCTCACTATTCTGTTGAGTTCGTTTTCCCCTTCCGATAACTTTTTGCTTCCACGCTTGCCCACCACCGCTGTGCAAAGCTTTGCACGCGCAGTCGCCCGCGACACATATGTATGTGCTGATTTGGGCATCCCTAATCTACATATGTATATCATGTTGTCTTGGGTCCACTTTCGGATTTCGCCGATTTTTGGCATTTATAATAATCGTGGTGTTCAAGTAATTAAAAATTACCTATGGAGGGTATTGTAATACCTTAACCGACCTCTTCTCTACCACAATAACCGATTTTCGAAATTTCCAAACAAACTCATACAAAACATAAACTTTCTATCAAGGCGAGTTAATATAAGGTGGTGTTACTAGCTCAGCTGATTTTGTGTATGTGTTTCGCCGCACGGCTTCTGATATCAAATTGAAAAATTTTGTTTGCATTTTTACACACACTCTTACAGATTTTGACAGTTTATGCCGCCAAAGCAAAAACAAAATACATGTAAATTTTTGTTTTTGTACTCGTGCTATCACCTTATATTAATTCGCCTTGCTTTCTATTAGCTGGAACTTGATAAACGAAATACAAAACTTACTTTGCAATTTTAAAATTTTTTTCTAAAGCAAGTTTTTTTTTAACAAATAAACTTGATTTCTTGCAGTTAAAAAAAACTTTAAACTCTTGCATCACATGTTTGAGGCATATTTACCAATAAGAAAACCGAACATGAAGTTATCACTGTAAGCATTTCCGAGCGACACGTATGGACATTTCCAATGTAAATAACTAGGGGGTTCCCCAAATTACCAAGCGCTTGAAATTTGTTAGAAATTTTTTAAAACAATAATGTTCATATATTGGAGCTTTTCCCTAAAGTTCATATTTTAGAGTAGTCAATGGTAGCGAAAAAGTGTTCATATTTTGGGATGTTCATATGTTAGGATGTTAATATTATCGCGAGCTCACTGTATATGACTTATAATAAAAAATAATTTGGTAATATCACTAAATACTAAAATAGGATTTTATATGTTAAAAGAAAAAAAGTCATGCAGGCGAGTATTTGAAAGAAAATATCGCGGTAACTATTATTCAAAATTTTCATTTTAAATTAATATATCGTTTTGTATGAAATAAATTAATAACATAAAATATCAATACAGTTGTTTTATTTCGCTGTTGGCAGTTGTCCTTAAACCTAACTATATAAAGTTATATACCAAATGAAAGGTATTTCTACACTCTAGTAAATATATCGTTTAATATATGTAGTGAATTACGTATTTTTTTAAGAAAAACGTACATATTTTATCTATTTATTGAAAATTATGTCAAACTGCAAAGCACTTTAGTGCCGACTTAATTTGGACTACAAATATACCCCATTAAAACCACTTAAATGAGTTTTTCTGTAAACAAATCCATTTACCTTAAGACACCAAAAATCAGCTGTTTTTGTTTACACATCGTGAATAACCCTATTACGTCAATGCATAAAGTTGGTAGTACTGATAAATTTGGTTGCATGCGAGGCATCATCAGCCTTAAGTTTTGTAAAGTTGTGTTACGTTTAAGAAGTTGTGCGAAGTTATGCGAAGTATGCATAATAAGATCTTTAGGTTACTTAACCAATTGTTTGATAAATATATTTATGTACACAATACTTCTAGAGAAAAATATGAGCATCATGAGCATCCTCTAAATTTATACTTAGAAATGTAAGGTTTGGTACCAGCACCTCTTTCGGCAAGAGGAAAAATTTTGGATCGTACCCCAAGCCCTATCTTAGAAAAATTTCATTTGGACCACTCTAATATACATTAACAAATTTACAAATTTTTAATTTATAACATTGATGCTGTTTTGTCTTAGTATGTTAATTACAAATGTGAAACGGAAAAAATTTTGTTTTTAAAGTTGGGGGTGCTAAGATCTTTATTAAAAAACTGCAGTAAAAAGAAAATTCGGGTTCTAATGTGCAATGACAACACAAAATCGCTACTACAGGTCGAAAAACAAAGGTAGGGCCTGACATCTTTCATTTTATCATTTAAGGTGTTAATATTTTTCCGAAATATTTTGGCGGAAACTTTAAAATATAATAAATCTTATAATTCCGGTGGAGAAAATGCTACTTTTTTTGGTGAAAAATCTCGGGGGAAAAGCTAAATGATATACATAATTACATAAGAAACCATCAAGGTCGAACCGAATATTACGCCGAAAATCTGTATACAGAACTAGCTGATATGCGACAAAACGCGGAAGAAAACTTTAAAAGTATCTTCAAATCAGCTGAGGAGGAAGCAAATAAGGTTGGTTTTATCTTATAAGTACCTCGGCGAGTGGGAAGTCAAGTACAGTAAAACCCCCTTAAGTATGTTACGAAAAATGTCAGCTTTTTGAGGTACTTAGACGGGTTGGGTACTTAAAGGAATCCGTTTAAGTACCCCGATACGGGTACTTAAGCGAACATAATTATTGATGTAGTTAATCTTCTTGTTAACTTACGTAAATAAATCCTTGAATAAAACATGAACATTTAATTAAGTGTACGTAGCATTATTTAAACACATAAATACATAAATAAAACTTTATAGAAAAAGCTATAAGGCAATATTATGTCATTTTTACAAAAATTCAATTCTTTAAAGTCATTGATATATACTAATATATATTTGGAAAGCCGTTTTTTTCTGTTCGCAAAACTCGAGATCGGCTGTACCGATTTTTTTGAAATTTCGGTTATGAGTTCTGGGTGGGCTTCTCATTGTCCTAGGCAAAAGTTTAAATACTTCCCTAAAAGTGGAACTGCAGAACTTTAAAAATCCTATGAATCTAACATACATGCCCATATAATAGCGCTGTTCAGCGCTGAGAGCGCCATCTGCTGTTATGTTAAAAAAAAACAAATATGTACCCTGCAGCGAAACCCCAAACTAGTCAGGAAAAATACTAATTTACAACTAGAATTTCCTGACTGAAATCGAACTAGTTCGAAAATTACCAGACTTGTAACAAGTAAAAACGATTTATTCATGCCCTGTCTTATTTGACTTCGACAGTTTAATACAGTAGACTACACTAAATATTATAACTTTTATTTGGGTATATTGTAAACCGTTAAAGCGAGTGCGTACACGCCATTATACCATACCTGTTAAATTTAACAGTTAAATAATGATTAATATTCATAATGATTACTAATAAAGCATGTTTTTTGGGTAACCGCTTAATGATTAAATATCGATATAAGCACCTTTTTAATGATTAAAAATTAATTACTTAAACAAAAATGTATAATTAATTCGTTAATTTTAATTACATCACTATTTTGTTAATTTTGAGTATTTTCAATCATCTTTGACTTTTTTCAATTACACGATTAATATAATTATTTGATTAATTTCAATTATCAATCAACAAGCCAAAGTATAGACAAAAATTAAAAATATTTAATAACTGCTTGAATTATTTATTTATTTTATTCTTATCCGAATCTCAAATTTTAAACATTAATTATTACTTTTAAAAAATTTTAAAAAGAAAGGACTGAAATGTGCAAATTATTGAATTTCTGGAACTTGGTATGGAGATATATGAAATCCATCGCATACTCTTGGAGAAAAATTGGAGCTATCGGAAAAGGGGGCGTGGCAGAGTAATGGAACTTGGTATTGGCGCATATGAAATCGATTGTATTATCTTGGAGGAAAACTAGATCTATTAGAAAACGGATCGTAGCACCTCCCTTTTTACACAAACCGAAATTTTCATACTGTATATCTCTCGAAGTAATTATGGTAGAGTACTGGAACTTGGTATGGAGATATATGAAATCAATCCCATACTCTTGGATAAAAATTTGAGGTATTTGAAAAGGACGCGTGGCACTTCACATACAAACCGAAAAAGGGGCGTTCAATTTTTCATAATAAGTTTCTCTGGGAGTGTTCAGGAGCCGTTCGTATAGAGATATATGAAATGAATCCCATACGCATTGAGAAAAAATTGAGCGGGTCTCCGGATAGTTTAGTTTCACAATTTAATCCGCAAGTTGGCGCTGGAGTTATGTTACTTTAATGTTTACGCTTATTTCAGATATTTATTTAAACGCTTATTATTACTCTTACAATCAACTAAAGGAAAATTGCAAAGTTCGAAATGTCTTGCTTCTAGCGCTCCGAAAATATCGACGACGAAAAGTCTCAAAAACACCAGTTGACAGCTGCTGAGTATATCTATCCAACATAGATGGCTGGCAGTGCTGCCACAGTACTCCCCTTCCAGTGACGAAGTCACGATTCGGTATGGAATCGTACACGATGTGCCCTTTCGTACGTTCGTGGAGCTTTCGAGGTCGCCGTAGACCTAGTAGGATAGTCGGCAGTAAATCTTTCCACGTGTTAGCAGGATTACACATCAACGCAGATTTGAAAGACCGGTGCCAGAGCTCTATCATTCTGTTGGATTTGGGATGATAAGCGGTTGTGTGTATATGTTGACAGCCGACCATGTTAGTCAGTGCCTTGAACATAGCTGACTCAAATTGCGATCCTTGATCAGTCGTTATGGTCTTAGGGTAACCGAATCTGGAAACCCAGTGTGTCCAGAATACTTTGCCTACGGTCATCGCAGATATGTCCTGAAGTGGAACGGCCTCTAGCCAGCGCGAAAACCTGTCGATCATTGTCAAACAATACCGGTAATTGTTTACTAGAGGCATTATAACAATGTCGATGTGGACATGATCAAATCTGTTGTCTGGAATGTTGATTTTATCTCGAATAAAGGAGATGTGTCTATGTATTTTAGCCCGCTGGCAGGGTAAACATGATTTTGCCCAAAGAGTTACATCCTTCAGCATCGATGGCCAAACATACTTCTGACGTAGCTGCTCCAGTGTACCTCTACCACAAGAACGATAGAATACAAGATTGCGCTTTCCCGCAGAATGACATTTGTGGCAACGGGTAAACAAAGAATATGGTGAAGAACAATGAGTTGATAGTTGTGGATTTGCAGTGAGAAAACGTGTTTTCTTCAAGATTCACCAATTTCTCAAGCCATATTTGAATATAGCAAATTTATCACAACGTTAACAAAAAATAAATATACAACCACTCTTGAAATGTGTTCAAAAGAATAGGTCTTATTAATTAATTAATTGATTTTGTGTTTGTATTGCTGGTCCTGAAAAAGTGATAATATCTTGTCGCCGCGCATGTTTTCCTGCAGAAAGTGGTCGATGCTTGCTTACCTCCGATTTTAATTTGTAATTTGTGGTATTTCAACGTTTTCAACTTAACATGTCGTGTTTAAAAGTATGCGGGCTTGTGTTGCTGTTTGAGAACTATGAAGCTGTGGAAGCTTTTGTCAAATCTCCAAAGGACCAAAAGGAAAAATCAACTAAGTTGCCGCCTTGTAGATCATGCACTGTGCTTGTGGAATCATTTAAGTTGGTGAGTGTGTGGCAGTAATAACAAACTTGTGTCGTATTATTAAAATCTTTGCTTACAGGGTTTGGAAAAAATAAGTGATTCAGCTTGGGAAGAGCAAAAACTACGTTCTTTTAAAACCAGTGAAGTGCGTTTGGTCAAGGTTCAAGAGCAGTTTTGTAGTAATGTTAAACGTGGACAAGATCAGTGTCATACCATGGCCAACGATCACGAGCACCTATTAGAAGATTGGTTCTTGCACAAACAAAGCGATTCACCTGACCTACATACATGTTTGGTTATGCATTGACAAGCTGCAACTGTGTTGCCCTGGTGGTCACTTTGGACCGGAATATAAGCTATGCACAGATTGCAATGGAAATGGTGAGTTCGATTTAAGGTTCTGCAATTTATTAATACTCAAAATGTTAAAGCCGCTAAGGTTTAAAAGTTTTATTTGACTTAAAACCTACCACAAACATATATAGCCTGTTGCCCTACTTCTGGATTTGCGGGTTTTACAGGAAAAGCTGTTTTCGCCTTAAATAAACGTTATGTGAACGTGGCGCACGGGAATAGCTTCCTGTAAAACCTGCAAAACCTCCCGTACACCAGGAGCAGACTAATAAAGTTTCGTGGTTGGAAACCGCGCACTATTCCTAATTTGATTTTACGTATTTTTCTTCATCATAAGAAAATGTAAGGGTTCTGGCAATCGTAAATGTACATAATGGCAAATGCGCCTGTGATGCTGGATTTACAGGTGAAAATTGTAATAAGTGTGCTGATAGTATATCTGTATAAGGGTTGTCGCTTCAACAACATTCCCCAAAATTATTTTAATAATTTTTAAGCTATTACAACAACTGAGTGAAGGTTATGTTCATTGCTATAACTGAAATAAAGTAAACTGATGGTTTGCATTCATGCAGTTATTACAATTATTTTATTTTTATATTCAACATATTAAAAATATGCCTTTCTTTTTTCATTCATCCTCCAGCTTGTCGTAACTGCAAAGATGGCTGGATTATGGGAAATGAAGCAGTAGGATGCCAGGATATAAATGAATGTTTACTTCAAAACCGCCCATCATCACTATATTCAATGACGATGGTTATATCCTCGGTGACTACGGCGAGTTTAAGGGCATGAAACGTTTTGATTGCCATAAACGCATACTAGAAAAACTAAAAGAACTGGGCTTGTATCGCGAGACCGTCAATAATCCTATGGTCGTGCACTTCTACAGTCGTTCCAAAGATGTAGTTGAACCCATGATTAAGCCACAATGGTATGTTTCGTAAATTACTTTGCGAATAAATATTATAACTGTTGCTTTTCAATCATTTTGCAGGTATTTGAAATGTGATCAGCTGGCTGCCGATGCCACTGAAGCTGTCCGGAAGGGGTATTTGAAAATTATAACAGATCATCACACAAAAATCTGGTACCCCTGGATGGAGGGTATACGCGACTGGTGTGTGTCGCGTCAGTCTCAGCAAAATAGTCTTGCATCAACAACCAGAGCTCAGTACGTCATAGTTATCTTTTTTCTCTGTTTTTGGAAGCTAGTGCAATGAGGTATAGTTTTAATAAACATTTATTCGATTTGAAATTTTTACTACTATAGTCTTTATTTTGCAGTGGTCAAAACGTTGAAGAATAAAATATGTATTATTATATTTTCATTTATCCACTTAGTTAGGTTTAACTATAAGGAAGCAAAATGATGTGTAAAAATAGGTAATTGCTATTAAATCTAAGTAAAAAAATTATACAACTTAAATGATAATTATTACAAAGATACATGCATACATATATACTTTAAGAACATAAATATATATAGGATATACAATTTTAATCTCTTTGTCAACTTAATTGCGGCCCTGAAAAGGGCCTCTTGTTGATTGGTATATATGTATTTATCTAAACATAAAATTTTAATCTCTTTGTTAATTAATTGGCGGCCCCGAAAAGGGCCTTTGGCTAAATCGTATAACTTGCCTGCAAATAAATAAATTTATATTTGTATAAAAGACGCTTGATGATTTTTTAAAACTTTCAACAATTCCACTTCCTGAAGATCACTATCATAGTATACACAGTTACGGATAGGTGACGTCGAAGCATCAACAGTACCGACCCTGGGCCGAGATTCTTTATCGCCTTCATTTAAACCAACTAATAAACCACTGACATTAATAATATAATATTTATAGTATAATATTTGCTACCTTCGCAATTTTGTAGCTCAATGACCTCCTCAACGCTGTCATTTTGTGACTCACACACCGCAGCAGGATCTATTTCCCACCCAAAAATGGTTGGCACGGCGTCGCACAGTGTTTCGACTATATGGAGGCAGGTGGAAATAATAGTAAACCTGCACCGATTTCACTGAAACTTGACATGTGCTCTAGTTTTACTTAGAAATAGATAATTATGAAATTTTGTAAAGATGGAATAATTGCCACGCCCTCTACTCGTTTGGGCGGAAACATTAAATTTCATCCGATTTCGATGAAATTTAGTTAGAACCTAAATATAAAATATGGGGAAGATTGGATCACTATAACGTCCCAAACTCACAAAAAATGTTGGCCCAATCATTAAATGTGATGGAATTTTGGTTAACTTTTGTTTCCTGCTTTCCACTCTCACAAAAAAAGGTTATACTATAAAATGACTTAGGTATAAATACTCGCTTTTCCCAATGTTTGGTGAGATTTTTTCACTGTTAGAAAAATTCTTTTCGCGAAATTATGCAAAAGACGTTGAAAATCAAAAATTAAGAAAATCAAAAATTATATATATTTGCAAAGTCGCGCGCAAATATCAAATTATATATTCGAAAACTACATAAAATTCTTTAAAACATTCGTCCAATTTCAAGGCCTGACGGTCTGGTACTCACACTTTTTTTTACTAATAATCTTTAGCATCTACATATCATAGTAAACTTTTTGGTAAGAAAATAGGAAAGTACCAATAAATGATAAATACCTGCACCTAAATATTCCACGACATTTAAACAATTGATTATAGTTGAAAAAGAAACACTTCCTTTAATGGGTTAATCGCCAAAGGCAACTAAACTGATTAGTCGGTATGGCGCAGATTCCCG
Organism: Rhagoletis pomonella; assembly: GCF_013731165.1. NCBI lineage: Eukaryota > Metazoa > Arthropoda > Insecta > Diptera > Tephritidae > Rhagoletis > Rhagoletis pomonella. The sequence goes on along the minus strand of NW_023458555.1, from coordinate 55,014,989 downwards.
TATTTTTTGGAAATTTATCGTTCGTGAAGAAGAGGGGGGAGTAAATAAATAAAATTTGGTATTTATGACTTTTACTTTTACCTCTCTAAGCCTAACCGGTTTTTTTTATCAACTGTCACCATGACTTTTTTCTACTTGCCTCCATATAGTCGAAACACTGTGCGTCGCGGCGAAGCGATGGTCGACTAGCGATTCCTAAGACTTTTCATAGATATCGACATATATAAGTAATGAAAGTAAATGATATTTACTTATGAAATCCTTATCCGTAAAGTGCTTCATGCATATTACGCTGGTGACTAAATGGTATGGCTTCTCCTGCCGGCTGAACTCTACCCACTTTCTGGCCAAGGCGTCGTCGCGGGGAAACAAACAAAAAACAGGATTTGGGTGCTTTACCCCTACGGCTGCTACAATTCAACACACCACACGACATTTTTATAAAGTTTTTATTACAAATAAAAGGTTTTCTACTTTATAACGCACGAATTACTCCGATTTTTCACTTGAAACTACACAATACGTTTGCACTTGTTTCTAAACAAAAAGTTTGTTTACGTATTGCCATAAACGTCAAAGTCAGCAAAACCAAAGTAGCGGTTTCGGGAATGCGCCACCTTCAGTTCATTACACCATGGCTCTACCACTACATAAGGACGTACGTGTCCGGTAGAGACATCGCAAAAAACACTTTTGTCATCGAATTGTATATTTTGCAATTTGAGTGATGTACTTCCCTGTAGAAGCGTAGGCAGCTCTTCATCCTTGGCTTGTGCTTTAGTAAGTTCTGAAAAGTTTATGCTAGAAGGCATCGAAATAGCATTCAAACGGGACCACGCGTCAGCTACAGTATTGGTGCTTCCCGATACGTGTACAATTGCGGTCGAAAACTGGGATATAAAGTCCAAGTGTCGCAATTGGCGAGGATGTGCTTTTTCAGGTTTCTGTGTGAAAGCATGAATAAGCGGTTTATAATCCGTCTTGATCACGAAAACACGTGCTTCCAATATGTGTTTGAAGTATTGTATGGCGTCATATACAGCCAGAAGCTCTCGATCGTATGTGCTGTAATTTTATTCGGTGTTGTTCAACTTTCGTGAGAAAAATCCCAACGGTTACCAAACGTCGTTGACGAACTGCTCCAATACCGCGCCGATTGCTGTGTCAGATGCGTCGCATAGCAATGCCAGCTTAGCGTCTGGTGCAGGAGGTGCAAGCAACGTAGCGTTAGCCAAACTACGTTTGCAATCCTCAAAAACCTGGAGTTTTTCCGGAGTCCAGTAGATTTTTCGTTTGTCGTTCTTTCGCATGTTGCGTGTGTACTTATTAAGCTAAGACTGAAGCTCGGAAGCGTGAGGAATACATCGTCGATAGTAGGTAATGAAACCGAGGAATCGACCAAGCTCTCAGACTGTGTCTGGAGGCTTATAATTTTAAACAACTTCAATACGTTCACTGGGTGGACGGAGTCCGTCTTTGTTAATGACGTAACCCAGGAATACTACATCTTCTTTCTCAAATTGACACTTATTGGTGTTGATGGTTAAACCATGACGTCGTAAAATTGAAAAAATTATTCGGAGATGTTCTTCCTGTTCGTCAGCCGATTTGGACATGACGAGAATATCGTCTATGTATATCTAAACAAAATCGACTTCCTGAAAAATGCTGTCCATAAACCTTTGAAATGTCTGCGTCGCGTTCTTCAGACCAAAAGACATGTACAAGAATTCGAACAGCCCAAATGGGGTACACACCGCAGTTTTTTCGACATCGCACTCAGCCATTCAAATTCGCTTACAATGGAGTTTCTCGGAGAAATCGTGGATATGGGCAATAGGGTAACGATCAGGTATTGTGATAGCGTTTAATTTGCGATAATCCCCGCAAGCGCGCCAACCCCCTGTTTTTTCCCCACCATGTACAGTGGATTTTGCTTGTTGAAATTTGGAAAATGCATGCGTTGCCAATTTGGACGAGAATTGACTGGAGTGCAAGCATTTTGCAGTACTTCGATGCTATTCTGCACTGTCTGCAGCTGTTGTTTCACCTCTTCGTTCAATTGCGTCATTTCACTGTCGTGGAATAAATCCTCCTCACTGGAGTCTAGATTTGCTGTGCTACGTAGTTTGTAGCGACCGCTCGACATAACCCCTCACACCAAGACAAACGATGATTATGGGCTGTTGTGAAATTCAACGAAATTGTGAGCATCGTCAATTTTCCGGAATGTTCTGAGAATTCGCTAGCAGTAGTGTAGTGCGCTTTCGCTAGATCGAAACACACGACAACCGTATCAAATTTCCTCTCGCTGTAATCGGGGTCACCACTTTAGTGTTTACGCTTATTTCAGATATTTATTTAAACACTTATTATTACCCTTACAATCAAATAAAGGAAAGTTACAAAGTTCAAAATGTCTTGTTTGTAGCGCTCCGAAAATATCGACGACGAAAAGTCTCAAAAACCCCAGTTTACAGCTGTTGAGTATATCTGCTGTAAGCAGAATGGAATTTATTATAGAACCTGACAGAAAAAAATAATTTTTCACTTAAATTGATTTCACGAAACTGGCTTTCAAGATATTTCATCTCAGTTTATGTATCTACATATTTCTCATATATTTCTGTTGAACAAGGGTACGCATTCATTTTGAAATTGCCACCAACTATAAGATAAAGTTTCTAGGGCACATTCTCTATAGATCCGGATCATTGTTGCCACCAGGGAACTTCTCATGGACATAACACTTTCGTTCGGCTATTTAAGGCGGCAAACGACCACCAAACCATAGTCTTAGCCGATGAATGTGCAGTACAAATCGTAAATGTATATTGTTGGAGAAACTGTTAGACCAAAGTGTTTAAATTAAAAATCTAATTTTGGGCGGGACGAAGCTCGCCGGGTCTGCTAGTTATACATATTCATACATAAATACAGTGTTCATTCAAATTGTAATGTGTAAATTCAAAATGATGTTGTTTGCCACCTATGCTTATTTATTAATTTTTAAGATTTTTCAATTAAAACACAGTTCATTCCCTAATAAATATCATTTAAACCTAAGCTTAAAAATTTTTAGAAAACTGAAAGGAAACTTCACCAAATTTTCATCAAAATTTCAAACTTTTTTCTCCGAAGTTTTTATAGACCATTAAATTTTAGTGTAATAATGTACAAGTTTCAAGTAGCTAAAAATTACCGTTGGTCTTTTTTTAGAATTCATTTGTAAAATGGTAAATGGGGTACGAAGAATTTAGGTACTTAGGCGGGTTGGGTAAATAAGAGGGGATGTACTTAAAAGAGGGTTTGCCTTCAGATTACATTAAAATATTCACGGTGCCCAAAAAGGTTGGTTACTTAAGCGGGTTAGGTACTTAAGCGTGGAGGTACTTAAGTGGGTTTCACTGTACATACATACTAGGAATGTTAATTTTAAACACAAATCTCAATATATTCGCGAAACCATGGGCCAAATATAGTAAAACTAGCCAATGCCCGCTTGCTTCGCGGCCCCAATAAGATTTTTTCCTTTGGCCAATACCAATATAGCGTTAGAAGCAAAGGCGTTCTGTAAAGTACACATTTTTAGTTTAAATTGAAACGAATAAGGGGCAGAATCCTCCTCACGCATAGGCAAAGAATAGTAGCGCTGTGATACCATATGGAATACTAATCCCTTTCGACGTGGTGAGTTTTACCGATGGTCTTATTTCCACCTGTGATATCTCTGCCAAGCGTGCGTAATATTCTTCTATGATCTTGCAACTTCAATATTGGTCACGCTTGCCAACTTTTGGATTCTTGAAACCGGGACGCACAACAAGTCTGTTCTTTTGCTCGCCCGCAGGTGCCCGAAAGTGGTAAATTTTTGTCTCTTGGGTTGATTCTCGGGCTGTTGAAAGCCATTTTGAGCTTCTCAATACCCGAATTCGGCCTCACTATTTTTCTGGACGAGTTTGTGAAAACCAGAAGTTATTGCAGAGGACCATCGAAATGTGGCCCTCTCTTGGCCATAAATTTCGCACTTACGCTCATTTGCCCAAACCTAGTCCTAAATATAGAATAGTTATTAACAAAAAATCACCAACAACATCATGGTAAAGTCTAAATAGCAGCAGAATAGCTGCCCGAAATAGCAGCTATAACTTCTATCAAAACGTAAATTACTGTTGTTTTTCCACAAAAAATTTCATTAATAATAATGGCCTCAAGCTCAATCAAATAGTTGAATATAATTGTTATGAGGCCATAAATAACAAAAAGAAAGTAAAATTTCATATACATATAAAAAATTTCATAAAACGAAGCTTCAATGATAATATTTCTAAATTAATTACAAACTTTAATAAAAGTTAACTAAAAATATATGTATGTATAGTGCCGCACTAAATTATTGCCACCAGGAATTTCTCACAATGTATGCAACATTTTTTACCTAAAATTTATTTTTTATAAAAATATTGCTTATACTACAACAAAAAACATAAAAAAATCTCTTAACTTCGTGCAAAACTCAGTAAAATTCCATGAATTTGCCTACACGTTGGCATTTTACTATAACAATGTGCCAGTTTGAAGTTAGTAAAAAATCGTATTGACCTTTGGGAATTTTTTTGCGGGTAGTTTCTTCTCAACAAAAAAAATATCGGACATACTTTGCACTTCATAGTTTGTACTTTTACTTTTCGACGTATAGTGGCGATTAGTAAATAGAATAAGTAAAATTGAAATATTTAAAGAGATCTAATTTTTTAACAACGAGAAGTCTAAATTTTATTCTTGCCAAAAACCGGGACATTTTGCGTCCCGGCAGGTATTGTACCGGGACCGGGACATAGCTCTTAAAGCCGGGACAGTCCCGCCGAAAACGAGACGGTTGGCAACCGTGATATTGGTCCGTAAACCATATAAGAGAATAAAAGTTCTGAAAAGGAAACTAAACTCTCCTTCCCCCCCCGCCCCCCACAGAATTTTGTAATCGATATTTTTAACTATTTTGTTATCGATATTTTTCGATTTTGTTACGAAACTTAGCGATTTTTTTATCAATTCATTTATCGATATTTATCGATTGACATTTATCGATTTTGTTATTGATATTTATCGATTCTGTTATCGGTATTTATAGATTTTTTATCGAAATTTTTATTGATATCGTTATCAATTTTGCTATCGATTTTGTTATCGATATTTTTATCGATTTTGTTGTCGATATTGTTATTGATATTTATTATTGAAATTCACCTAAGATTTAACTGCTATCGCTGATATTGATACTGACCACGTATGTATATCGTTTGTTAAAAAAATTTTTTATTGGATTGCATAGTCCAAATTAGAATTAGTGATGACAGCTAAGCACCAGATGGGCTCAACATCGGAAAGTAGTTTTTCTGAAAATTGCAAATAGATTGTACTGACGACTTTTATAAATACCTCGACCCCAGCGCCACCTAGCGAGTTTTCTGGTAGCCTATAATAGGACCATATATGCAAGGTATAACCTCTGAAAATTTGAATCAAATATATGCAGTAGTTTTTGAGTTCACTCTGAACAACGAAAACGGTTATCTTACTAATATTATAAATGTGAAAGTTTGTATGATTGGATGTTTGGGATTTGCATGAAATTTTGTACACAGATAGCTTATGGGCCAGGTTGGTTAATAGGCTATTTAAAGTTTAATTTATTTAATATGCGGGAACGACTGAATGGATTTGCATGAAAATTTGCACACAGATTGGAAAATAGGCTACTTTTCTTAAGAATTGCCACCTGTTAAAAAAGTTTCATTAAATTAATACGCGGAAACGACTGAATGGATTTGCACGAAATTTTGCAAGCAGATAGCTTAGGACGTACAGTGGAAAAGAGGCTAATTTTTTGGAAGAGTTGCCACCTGTTAAAAAAGTTTTAATTAAATTAGTACGTGGAAACGACTGAATATATTTGCATGACATTTCGCACAGAGATAGCTTATGACCTATGTTGGAAAATAGGCTACTATTTTAAGAGTTATGACGTGTTAGGAATGTTTAATTAAATTAATACGTGTAAATGACTGAACTGATTTGCATGAAAGTTTGCACATAGATAGCTTATGACCTAGACTGTAAAATAGGCTACTTTTTTAAGAATTGCCACCTGTGTGAAAATGAAACTTTACTCAAAGATGGTTTATGACCTGGATTGAAAAATAGGCTACTTCCTTAACCGGTTTTCCGATCAGAACGAAATTTAGTACACTTACTACGGATTTCGGAAGGATGGTCTTAGACTGAAAGTAAGTCCGGTAACTCAAGGCCCCTCCCATACAAATTGGAATTTTCATATTACATACATATCTCTGGAAGTATTTGTGGGGGAGAACTGAAACTTGGTATAGTGATATGCAGGGAACGGAATTTATGGAAATTGCCTTTTTTTCTGCTAAAGGGGTAGAGTATATTCGTTTAAGAATGTCCACGATTTAGCTTTTCCTGATTCCATATATACACATTTGATGTTACCTTTTTTTGCCTTTTTTAAGATATTTGCTTTTTTTGCCTTTTTTAAGATATTTGCCTTTTCTACCTTTAAAAAAGTGATTATAGCATTTACAATTTTTTTTTTTTTTAAGATTAAAAAATATATCTACACATGCCCATGCGGCTTATAGAAGCCTTGAATGTACTAAATGTGCGCTCGATGTACGTAGATACAAGTGAAGCCCAATTTAAATATGGAACGATTGAAGCGCTCATATTATCAGGAATAAGGGCGTTTTCCTCGCTCTTAACAATTTTATCCACACTCCTTATTATCCCCAAGCCTACGTTAGCTGAGAAAACGGCTTTGAATTTTTCCAACACCAATTTGGCAAGAGGTCTCTGCGCCTCTATAAGCCGCATGGGCATGTGTATATTTTTTAATCTTAAAAAAAAAATTGTAAATGCTATAATTGCTTTTTTAAAGGTAGAAAAAGTAAAAAAGGCAAAAATCTTAAAAAAGGCAAATATCTTCAAAAAGGCAAAAAAAGGCAACATTAAATTTGTATATATGGAATCAGGGAAAGCTAAGTCGTGGACATTCTTAATCGAATATATTGTATCTCTTTAGCAGAAAAAAGGCAATTTCCATAAAATCCGTTCCCTGGTAATGACACATACATATGTATATCTACAGTTACTAAAAAAACTATAACTTAATAAAGCGATTTAATTGAAGAAAAGAGCTATAAGAAGTTTTTTCCTCTCATGTAAAATTTGTAAAAATGAGCTTTGCAATTGTTTACTATAATATAACGATATGTTAAATTTGATTTCGAATTGCTTTTTTTGAATTAAGTAAGCAAATTTTTTTTTGAATTTATGTATTTTGAACAGGAACATGCCTCTTTGTCAAAAGTCTACAAAACGCTTTCAAATAAAACATTTGTCTAATTAAAACTTTGAGGCGCTTAAGGCAAGTGAAGAAAAGCTCCCATTTGGCCAGCCTTTATACATTTTAGTATGTTCCAAATAATTTTTGACACTTCTCGGAGCGAAGCAAGCAAAGCAAGCCTGCATTGGGCCAGTACCTTTATTTTGCTTTTCGGCAATACCTAGTGCCTTTTCCTGCCTTTTTCGATATTTCATTTTGACTTTTCCAGCCTATTTCGATATATCATTTTGCCTTTCTTATAGGTCCTGAAATTCCGTTCCCCTGGTGATATGTAAGTGAAATTAATGTTTGCATTAATCGATTGATGTTTTAATCAGTTAGTTAATTCGATTAAATTCAATCTGATTACAGTTAATCATGATTAATTTTAATCTGACTAAACAGTTAATCGTAACCGCGATTAAAAAATTAATTTTTAATCATTAACTCTTAATTTTATCAAGTAGGTTTGGTGATTAATTAAGTTATGCTGGAATTTCCCTGTGCACACAAACCAAGTTAATCCGGTATGTCTAAGTCGGGTTTGCTCATCAATCTAAGCAATTTGGTGTACATTTTCATTAAGATATATACCAACAAACTAGGTTTGTAAAAGTTCCCAGTTTATGTATTACTAATAACAATAATTATAATTTTTTTATATTATGTGCTTTTTATAAGCCTAGAACACAAAATAATTAGTATAACTGGTACATATTTGGTTTCAAACTCGGACAAACTAGACAATGTTATCAGATTTTATTATTAATTGGATTAACGATTAATGTTTTAAATTAGTTAAACGTAATCGCAGCCAGCGATTAACGATTAAAAAAATGTTATCATTGAACGTACAGTTGATTAGAACTAATTAATTTTAATCGTCAAACGCGATTAACATTTTAATCGTTAATTTTTAATCGTTATTCAGATTAACAGTTTGCCAACACTGTGTGAAATCATGTTCATATTCACGTAGAAAAATTGACGTTTTTGGAAAAGAGGCGTAGCACCTCCCATACTGACTGAAAGTTTCATATTGCATATCTCTTCAAATGATTGGGGTAAAGCACTCAAGCTTGGTATGGAAATACATATGTATATATGAATGTGAAACTAATACCATACTCATGGAGAAAAATGAGAGTTATTGGAGAAGGTGGTGTGGCAACTCCCATGCTGATTTGATTTTGATTTTTCTATGCTGCATATCTCTGGAGGTGTTTATTGCAGAGGACTGGAACTTGGCACCGAGATGTGTAAACAAAATTAATTCCATACTCATGGAGAAAAATTTGCGTTATTCGAAAAAGGGACATGGTTTCTCCCGTACAAATTTATTGTTTTATACTGCTTACCTCTAGAGGTGTTCATGGTAGAGTACTGGGACTTGGTACTGGGGTATGTAAAATCAATTCTAAATTAATGGAAGAAGATCTGGGTTATAAGAAAAAGGGGCGTGGCACTTCCAGTACAAATTTACTTTTTCTTGCCACATATCCCTGGAAGTGTTTGTTGAAGAATACTGGAACTTGGTATGGAGTTGTGTATACGAAATGTATCAATTGCACAAGGAAAAAATGTGAGTTATTAAACAAGAAGGCATGTCGCCTCCCATACATACTAAAAACTTCTTAATACATATCTCTGGAAGGATAGAAAATCTCTCGAAGTATTTTAAATTTGTTATGGAGATTTATTTTATAAGTGCCGTACTGACAGAATAAATTTCATTAAATGGCAAAGGGAGAGCCGGGTTCGGCCTTATAATCTAAAGCTCTCTTGAGGCATTTGCTACAGTAATGAGAAGTGGTATTTTATCAAGGTCAGGTTACTAAATTTGAGTTGGAAATATTAGAACCCGCCGTGGCACCTCCAAGAAGGTTACGCGTTCAAGCGTCGTATACCTAGAACCATTTTAAGGTAAACTTAGAGAGATTGATATCTTTCGTATGCCTAGCGCGGAGACGAGATTTTATAATTTCATAGTTTTAAACGGCCTAAATACCTTAACTCGCTTAAGAAATAACGAGCTATAACGAAATGGGCACAGAAATAAAATCTAACATCATTAAATTATTTTCATATTTGTATAATTAAAACGCTAATTTATTTCGTCAAATTAGTCTTTTATTCAGTTATGTATGCATTTCGGTTGACAGCTGATCAACCATCATCAGCGCGCGACTACTGAGCAATAATCAAATTAGACAAATAGACAAAAAGGTACAATAGTTGTGAGCATACATACAAACATAAATACATACATACATATGTATACATCGAAAAAATAACTTTGATACAAAGAAACACATTAAAAATCTAAACAAAGGGAACAAGTGGAATTGGCATAAACAAGGAATTATTTTACTTTCTTACACAGCTAAATAGTGGAGAATTAATTGCACCCGGTTCTAGTTGTTTTATATATATAGATTGCGTTTTTAGTTTTTCTCTCTGACGTCAGTAATTCAAAAATGATTTAAAAAATTCAAAGAAATGGACTTAGAGAAGAAGTATGGGTATACAATTAATGAGGAAATCCTGTAGAATTTAAACATATTCAAGTTTCTAGTGCAGAGGGTTTGGTAAATATTGAAAATGTCATTTTAAAATTTTATCCTTGAAATTTCGTAATATTTGTTCGAATTTCGTTCTTCTAACTTTGTCAGCTTACAAATTACCTGGTGAATCCAAAAAATTTAAATTTTTTTAAATTCTAAAGAAATTTCCTATTGCATTTGTTACCCATATCCTCATTCTAAATTTCGAGGAATTTTTAAAAAATTTTTGGAATTAATCATATTTTTGAAATTACAAAGTCCTTCAAAATAAATCCGTCAGAGAGAAAAAATAAAAACGCCACTTTAAATAAAAAATTAGGTTTCAAACCATGGTCATGATTCAATAATGGAAGGTTTTGTAAGAAAAACTTTCTCTCGCTCTAATTTTATCAATGACACTCCCACCCTACTCCCAAAAACAAAAACATTGATATTTCTTTTTCTGAATTTCTTTGCAGGTTTTAAGAAGATTTTTAAATTTTTAGTAGTGAAAATTTTATTTTTTAAATTTGAAGAAATGTTTGTTCTTCATTCACTGGCGACAACAAGACAAAATGGGTGGATTACAGAAATTCAATGCAGGCTAAAGAGGCTAAATTCCCTTAAATGCCGAAATGTCTTAGTCGATATTCGTGGAGACCTATTGATTCTGCCAAGGGGTTGTAAAGTAAAGCGCGCAATGGTTCTGGTAAATGAGCCAACGAAGATATTTAGGTATTTCCATCGCTAAAATTCTCTAAATTAACAGCCGCGGAGCCTAAAAGTACGCAATATGGAAAAGTAGCAGAAGCAAAGTGTAATCACGCAAATCTGGCTGTATGAGGGGCATGTAACTAAACGTTGCATTGTGCCTGCTATTCTTTTGGAGACCTTTAGCGATCAAAATTAGCGATAGCGAATGCTGGAATCCGACTGCTGGTGTCTCCGAATGAGACTTTGACGCAATATAATATTAGCAAACCGCGTCCATAGGGCCAATCGTAAAACACGACAGCTCGGTTTAGTCAATGGCGCGATATAATTGCACACTTACGGCACTTCTCATTTGACGGGTAGATCATGTTCCCTGTCTCCGTCGTTCAGTAGCTGCGTGTCCTTTTTATTCTTCCTGTCATCCGGCACGAAGCGCCAATCGCGACTGTATAAACCTATATTTAATATTCTGACGGCAGCATAATCTCCCCAGAACACTAAAAGTGCAATATCAAAGAATTCGAATTAGCATATTCGAAGCAATCGAGCCATAATCGCGAAAGAATCGTAAGCTCCATATGTTTTTATTTGGCGTTTTTTAATCAAAACTCCATATTTTTTCCACAAACAAATAGCTTCTTCATATCTATAATAATAATAATAGATTGGCTCTCACATATGTTAGTTTTTGGCCGAGTTTCTCCTCCGACTTGTGGCGTGCGCCTTGATGTTGTCACACAAAACAAGGGGACCTACAGTTTTACGCCGACTCCGAAAGGCGATTGTATTTTTATGAGAAGCTATTTTTCATGGCAGAAATACACTCGGAGGTTTTGCCATTGCCTGCCGAGGGACGACCGCTGTTAAGAAAAAACCTATATATTTTGCGATGTTGCTTTGACCAGGGTTCGAACCCAGGTGCTGATGAGCTTCTTCATATCTATCTATTGTAAATGGTTCCACAATAAATTTACAAGGCAGACAAACAATAAAAAAATAGCTCTAAGGGGACCATCCATTCTTGAGTTATGCGCCGTCCGACGTACGCATCTTTGGTATATTCTTGGCAAAATTTATTTTTAATAACAATCAGGGGTTATATTTGATGTAAATAAGCTTCTTTAAATTAAATAATTGAATCAAATTCGTTTTTGTATTTAAATACCACGATGCACAATTATCCATGCCCTTTTGTAGAACTCCGCTACCATTTAGGAAGTGTGATTGAATTCTTCCCCTTTTTCTCCCGCTTCCAAAAACGATCCCTGTGGGTGGGAGTATCAAATTTTAGAAAATAGCAACTTACAAAACCTTTAATAATTGAATCATGACCATGGTACAATAATTACAGGTATTGTCTTCTTAGAGAGTTTTGCTTCCCATCGAAATTCGTGCTCCCTTATTTTCATTTTGACGCAGTTCAATGTTGATTCTTTCACTTTTATTTGGCTTTGCTCAATTTAATTTTTTGTTTTCGCTCAATTAAATTTTTATAATTTATCAAAACAAAAGAAAAAACGTTTGAAATTAATTTAAATGTTTTTTCGGCTTTTGCAAATTGTGTATGTTCTCTGTAAGATGTTTTGTTGAAAAAAATACGTCAACATATGTGGTATATGGGGCAGGGTTGTTGCGAATATTATTCCGAAATAAAAGTCTTTTCCGGATAATAGACAAACCGCTTATCCAAATTAAACAAGGTCCTCTTTCATATGATACCAAATTTGTTTAATTTGGACCGGCCGTTTGTTTATCATCCGGAAAGAACTTTTATTTAGGAATAATATTCGCAACAACCCTGATATGGGGTATGGAAAAAGGGATATTTCCAGCAGTAGGATCGGAAAAATCCGAAAAATTATCATCCGTAATACATACCTACATATATCGTACAAACTACCACGGAAGCGCAGAAACCTTTTTTCGTTCCTCAATTTTTATTCCCATACCTGATCATTATTTGGATCAAAGAAATATGAGATTTGTGAATCACAAAAAACTACTAAAAAATATTCAGAACATCACTTATCATCCAAATCAAAAACGGAGATACAAGTGAATATGGTGCCAATGCTATTAGTACAGTTGTTTTGGTTCTCATATCATAAACAATGTAGTTTTGTGGCACAATCCGTAGAGCTGGATGATTGATGATGATGAACCGCTCAAGGCCTAAATTTGTTTTATCATAACAGAACAAATTTCTCGTGGCGGTGACGTTACTTGGAAAAAGCGGCGCCTTAAATTTCCGCATATCCCACAACGCGCTTCATGATCATTTTTGCCATTTAGTTTATGCCCAGTGATGGGCATACCTAAATACTTTTGTACTTAAAGTACCACTTTGGGTACTAAATACACAAATACTTAGTATTTTGAGATGACTAAATACCCAAGTCCTATTTACTTAGGTATTTAGGAGCTGCTAAATACCCAAGTACTATTTACTTAGGTATTTAGGAGCTGCTAAAAAACGAAAGTATTTAGCAGGCCTGAGGTACCTTGGGGATGCAAAATACTTTCACTAAAGTACCAAGGTATTTAGTCGATGGCTTAATACTTTCAAACTAAATACTGTATAGTAGAATTAACACCTCAACTTACTTTACCACAACTCACTTCACCTCTCCTCAAATCAACTCACCACATACAAACTCACCACACCTCACCTAAACTCACCACACCT
>NW_023458555.1:54996392-54996641 GCF_013731165.1 Rhagoletis pomonella | reverse complement strand
GTTTGAAAGTATTTAGCCATCGACTAAATACCTGGGTACTTTAGTGACAGTATTTTGCATCCCCAAGGTACCTGAGTACTTTGGACCAGAGTATTTAGCGCCTGCTAAATACTTTCGTTTTTTGTACTTTGGTATCTAGCAGCTCTTAAATACCTAAGTAAATAGTACTTGGGTATTTAGCAGCTCCTAAATACCTAAGTAAATAGTACTTGGGTATTTAGCAGCTCCTAAATACCTAAGTAAATAGTA
>NW_023458555.1:54928986-54996382 GCF_013731165.1 Rhagoletis pomonella | reverse complement strand
GTACTTGGGTATTTAGCAGCTCCTAAATACCTAAGTAAATAGTACTTTGGTATTTACAACAACACAAAATACCTAAATACTTTTGTACTTAGTACTTAATACTTAGTAAATAAAATTTTGCCCATCACTGGTTTATGCATAACCTGAAGATTATTTAAGTAGGATGTCTTAAGTGAAGCCATTCTAAAAGACTTACTCAACAAGGACTAAAAAGTTCTTCCCTGCTTGCTTCCTAGAAAGGTGTTTCCTATTTACAATTTACGCGAACGTGCTTAAAAGCGAAGTTACCCACGGTTGTAAAAACGGAGAACGTGTCAGCTGGCACGATCTATCTTTAAGGATCTACGTGCTAACAAAAACTCACCACCGCATGACCGTGACGTATACGTTGCTTCACACTTGATATTTTTCTACGTACTTCTACGCTACGCTACGTACAACTCGTGGGTAACCGCGCTCTAAGTATGGCTGACTTCCAAAACGTCAATTGTTTTGCATACGTACAAATTATAATGTTCCATAACGCCGAACTAAAAAATATTGGTAATGAAGTAGCGGATCAAAGTGGGGTTTTGGGCTAATAGGCCCGTATCTTCTGTGGCTAGTATAGTCATCCTTACCAACCTTAAGTAAGTACAAAGGTGACATCAACCAGCTTCCAAGGTTGTGGTATGTAGGTAAGGGCAAGCGATGCGCTTTCTTTAAGTACAATAGATAGGATACCACCCGGAGCCTTAGGGAATCTTCATTAGTCACAGTTTTGACAAAAAACCAATTGTACCAAATTGGCCTATGGTTCTCGCATACCCTCCATCACCAATCGAGGGAGAGGAAGGCGTAACCATCATCTGATTCCTAGGAAAAATAGTCTCAAGAAGAACAGAGAGTGTCTCAGTCCTAGTCTCCATTAAAGAGCCATCAGGCCCATTGAGTGAACGCAGCTTTGTGGTATTCTCCATCTTCAGAACTTTTACCAGCCTATTAGTTTGACTCAAGGTTTCAATCCGGCTGCAGTATTCTTTAAAGGAAGCCCTCTTCGCAGAGTGAATTATACTATGTTCCCACGGCACGTAATTCGCTCCACCATTCGTAATTGACTCTCTCATTCGTGTAATTCGCTCCACCATTCGTAATTGACTCTCTTATTCGTGATTAGCACTGTAAACAGCGAAGTCTGTTCCCCCCAGTATTCTTTGCTCCACAGCCCTGAGGCAATCGCTGTTATCTTGGGGGAGGCATTTCACCACAATTGCTCAAAATTTTACGAACGAGCATTGGCTACAATACCAGAGGCAATGACGGCTCGGATCAGATGGATCTTGCAGTGTTTAGTTTCCGTATGAGTCATCTGCCTAGTCTAATCACGCAACACCGCTTTTCCACCCTCCGCCCCCTTCCGGCAATAAGCAGATGGTATTTTATGGGCTTACAAAAAGTTGGCCGGGCCCCCCAGACCTCCAGATGTAGGTGGAAGGCTTTAATTCTTCGCGAGGGTAGTTCTGCCTCGACCGACCCTTGCGTCACTTCTACTCTTGCTTTTGGGCAAGGCAATGCCACACCAGTATCCGCACTATGACTCGAAGAGGCATTACGGCTGGCATTGTTAATATATCTGAAGATATGCGTTTAATAAAACATGTTTAATTCTCTCTGAAATCTTGATAACATGGACACAAGTGCAAATGCCTTCGGTCTTGTGTCTTATGTGTTATTTAAATTATTGCTTACAAATCTTTTTTTTCATATCTAACTTTGTACATTCTATAAACTTTTTTGATATATTTCTTGCATACTGCTGGTACTACTTCAAAAACTATTTGAAAATTTTATGATTGTACCAGCATGCTTGTGTCGTGAGTGGTGACATTAGCTCAATTTTCTAAGCAAAAAGTATTTTGGCGGAAATTTCTTGCACTATATGAGTCGAAGCCATGTTTGTGAAAGATTAAGTTCACGATTTTGCAGATGTGAATTAAAAAAAAAAACAATGTTTAACAAAGTGGTAAAAAAATTATGAAATTTCGACTCTAATCATTTCGATCTTTCCTCGACCTCATTTGTAAAGAAATAAATATTGCACCAGCATGCTGGTAAGTTATATGCTTCGAGCCTGATGGTACAATCTCTTGATGGAGCCAACAAGCTGGTGTCGTATATTTCCCCTTTTATACAAAAAGGTTTTTGGTTGGATAAAATATTATGGTTTTTTCCAGAGTTCATTGCTTTTCTATACCATTACTTCTTGAAAATGTTTGCGTGTATTCTTATATATCGCTAGCTTAGAGTGAAATGTTGCTAAGTCCACTTTTTATGAACAATTAGTTTTTGGTGCAGGAAGCAAGGGAAATTGAAAATGCACCGTTTCTGAAAGGATCTAACTACTTATTTTATTTCTACCCATTTTATTCCGTGATGTGCAAAATTGCTAAGTCCAAAGTAGTCACAGAAAATTTGATAAGTCCAAAAAAATATAAATATTTTTTTTACGCTATCGAAATCGATTTGTATTGAGGGTTTTGCAACAACATTATTTTTGAATATTTATGTACATATGTATGTATGTATATTAGGCTGGTCGATTTTGTATGGGGGGAAATAAAAAGCATTTGGCCGTATTGTAATAGTAATGTTATGATGTCTTAGGTCTGAGCCAATTGTTATTGGCCAAGAAAGATTAATTTAAAACTTATCTTTAGCCCGCGCAATTATTCAAAGTGTATGAATTTTGAAAATGAAACTTTGGCTTGTAATATCTATGAATTCGTTAATTGTTATCAACAGGACGATGTATCAAATTAAGGGTTATTAAATTTAGTACCTCACGTTCATTTATCATATTTCAATAAGTCTACCCATTTTTAAGATATTAAAATAAAAAATAAGCAAACTATAATTTTCCCTTATGAATTTTCAATCCTTCATTTCTTCGGCAACCAAGTGAAAAAAGTGAGACGAGTTTTATTTCCAACGTTTTAATGCTTTCGGATGTTTATATAATTTAAAATTACCTTAGACTTGGTCACGCCGATTTGGTCAGTTTTCAAGATCGTGGTGAATGAAGTCAAACATACATTGTCAAAGATTAGAAGTCGTTTGATAAGTTAATAGTAGTTGCAAACATAAATATAAGTATTTGCATACATTAATATAATACAATTAGAGCAAGAAACGCCCATTTTAAGTCCATTTCCGTGGTTTCTAAATTTGCCGTTATATGAAAGTAGGGGACGTGCAACAAGTGTTTACATAAATATTTTAGTTAATTCCATTATGTGAAAAAGTGACTGTAGGAAGGTAAATGCAATAGTCTTTAACATATCCTGCAAAATCCGTTTGAGGTCTCTCCAATTAGATTTGAAGTATTTAAAAGCAACTTTGCCTAAAGACCATCATAATTTTTACGATACTTTGCCACATGAATGATTTTTGGTGTGTATTTTAGTTTCAGCGAACAATACTATTAATTTAATCTACCATTAATTGTTTGTTCATTATTATTTTAATGTATACGTTGTTGTTTATAATAAACAAGTTCGCAACTACGTTTCAAATTAAAAATATGTATAAAAAAAATTCGCAATCTTCTTTTTCAGAAAATTTATTTAGTCTGAACTGAAAATCCCATTAATGGGATCGTAAAAGAACGGCCGCTGTGGTGTAGTGGTAATCAGTGCGCGCTTCCACTGCGCAGAGCCTGGGTTTAAGCCCTGGTCAAAGCAACATTACAAACAAATTTAGAAGAGAAGGTTTATCCTTAACAGCGGTCGCCCCTCGACAGACAATGGCAAACCTCCGAGTGTATTTCTGCCTTGAAAAACAGCGTAAAACTGTAAGTCCCTTCGCTTTGTGTAACAACATCAAGGCACACGCCACAAATCGGAGGAGAAGCTCGGCCAAACACCAATCTATTACACAAGGGGACAAAAATGGGAAACAATTTCGTTGCATCAAATGTTAAAGCTGTTTTGACTTTTTTATGCTGATTACGAATCCGTAAGTATAAAGTCTCCATCAGCTACAGATTTGGAAAAAAACGAGGTCAAAGGGTCAAAAAATCGCGTGTTTTGCAATATTTTAGAACCCATAGCAAAGTAACTAAAGGTGATATTAGGCTTAAGTTAAAACTAGAAGTCTCGACTACTATCCCTGAAAATACCATCCCTGTACCTTGAATTGATGGTCACTTATAGTAATCAACTTAAAAAAGTCTATCAAAAACAGCATTAACATTTGATGCAAAAAATTCACTGTTGTGTTATTATTATTGGAAAATTTGCTAAGTCCAAAAAAAATTGAAGAAAATAGTAGAAAAGTTGCTAAGTCACAAAATTATCTACAAAATTTGTGAAAAAGCAGACTTTTTTATTATGTGTTTTTTTTTAATAAAGGGTAAATGAAAAACGCGAAACATTGCATTCAAAGTTTTGCAAAATACTTAAAGAAAATTACTTAGGAACGTTTTTTGTGTCTCCTGTACAATTGAAAAAAATGGACTTAGCTATATGTATATGTAAGTAAAGAAAATTTAGCTACCAGTTTTAACCAAAACGACTTTTTTCAGCTCTTTTTTAGCCCTTTTTTTAAGGAATTTGGCTACTACTAAAAACAATTCGCGTTAACACTACTAAGAAGGGTAGAAACTTGGCTGCGCTTCAGAATGAGCGAAACTCGGCTTAACTGTAATCATCTGCATATACATAATGGCTCAGTCATACGACTTAGTTAGGGCGATCTGAAGCAGTCACAGGATTGAGTTATAGATAAAATTAAATTGCAAGCTCCACAGGTTATTCAAAAACAAGAAAGAGCA
This sequence comes from Rhagoletis pomonella, assembly GCF_013731165.1. Taxonomy (NCBI): domain Eukaryota; kingdom Metazoa; phylum Arthropoda; class Insecta; order Diptera; family Tephritidae; genus Rhagoletis; species Rhagoletis pomonella. The sequence goes on along the minus strand of NW_023458555.1, from coordinate 54,991,572 downwards.
GTGCAGTCTTCGGCTATGCCAAAGGCTTCATACCGTTCATGAACATCAGAAAATTTGACTTGAAATTAGTTGTTTGGGAGCTAAACAAAATTTTTAACCGACTTCACCAAAAGGATGCCACTATCTAATTCCTAAAAAGAATTACTCGCTGATTCCGAAAATCGACTTAATTTTTTATTCTATGAATACGATTTCAATATATTTTCAATTTACCGTTATTCAGCTTAAAACAAGTGGTGGTGACACTTATTCACGTCAGTCACACATACAGGTGACACTGTCAGTCATTCAACGCTACTAGAAGATGTAGAGGCCTCCTCAGTCCCACAGGGACTCAAACGGTGGTCGGCGAATTACCTGAGTGGTCGACACTTGTCAGTAATTTTCAGAGATAAAACTAGCAAGCCACGTAAAATTAAACAGGGGGTACCACAGGGTAGTGTCCTGTCCCCACTACTGTTTAATTATTATATTTCAAAGCTTCCTCAACCACCAAAGGGTGTTAGTATTGTCTCCCATGCTGACGATTGTTCGATCATGGCGTCTGGGAATGAAATTGATGACTTGTGCTCGAAAGTAAACGTTTACCTCGCCGAGCTTTCTCGCTTCTTCACTGCAAGGAGCCTTGCCCTATCCCCTGCGAAATCCTCAGCAACCCTATTCACCACCTGGACGAAGTAGGTCAGACTGCAACTGGGTATTCACGTCGATGGCGTGACAATACCGACGGTGAATAACCCGAAAATCCTCGGAGTTACCTTCGACAGTCTGCTCTCCTTCTCGGCGCATACAACCGCAATTGTCAACAAAGTACAGAGCCACAACAATGTCCTCAATTCGCTGGCCGGCAGCACTTGGGGCAAAGATAACGAAAGGTTGTTGGCAACGTACGATGTAATTGGCCGGCCGGTTCTAAACTATGCAGCGCCCGTGTGGTCACCGGGGACTAGCAGGACGCAGTGGATGAAGCTACAGACCTTCCAAAACACGGGATTACGAACAGCGACCGGATACCTCGTGATGACGCCCCAACACTACCTACATGACGAGGCCCAGATGCTCCGAGTCAAGGAGCATAACATAATGCTCTGCAAGCAGTTACTTGCTGGGAGCCACAGACTTGGCCAACCCAGCGTACAGCTACTCGCGGAAGAGCCCTCGCCAAGGCACTGATGGACGAAGTCCAGAGGTTTATTAAACAATCTATGGACCCGTCAACCTACCAACAGGCCCTGAACGGCATTCACAGGGAATCAGTCTCCCGCCCTGTGAATGCCGTTCTAGGCACTCAACAACGGGACGTGGACGGGACAGAACTTTGTCTGCCTCGGGAGAGCCGCATTACAATAACCCAACTTCGCTGTGGCTATTACAGCAGGCTAAACTCTTACCTGAGTAGAATTAATGAGGATGTGCCCAACCAATGGTTGTGGAGAGTCGCCACATGACTCCCGGCACCTCTTCACATGTTCTGCGAACCCCACTCAGCTGACGCCCCTGTCTCTATGGACAGACCCTGTGGAATTCGCACACTTTCTGGGCCTCCCCCTAGCTGAAATTGGCGACAACGTTGACGGATGAACCGACCCGAACGGGGCTTAGTAGCCGCTACAACAACAACAACATTTATTCGCGTATATCTTACGAACCAATCTAACAATCTTTAAATGATATGGTAATATATGTACATCACTTTTCGATAGGTCTGATAGTTTTTGTTTTGTTTATGAAAATATGAAATACGCACTTTAATAGAAGAAAAATTTAAAAAGTAACAGATTCTGTGTAAATTTTTTGCCTTTGTGCCATGATTCAATAATAGAAAGGTTTTGTAATAAAACAGTCTTCTCGCTCCCACACATAAAATCGGCTCCTTTAATTGTGCAGAATGTTGCTTACTATATAGAGAGTTTGTAGTGATATTAGTAGTAAAAACAAAAATGCTTCATAATAAATATTCGTTGGCGTCACCTTCGTTTGCGTAATTTTCTAGAACAAGTGTAGAATAGCGACCGTTTAGCTATAAAACAACCAAAAATATCGATTGATAGAAATTTTTACGCTGATTTCAACGATACCAAATTTATTTGACGCAGGTAAAAAAAGAAAATATAAGAGGTTTATTTGTATTTTTTATTATAACTAAATCGTTGAAACCCAAAAGTAGATCATGATAAAATATGTAATATCGAATTAAAGATAATAACTTGTACTTTATAAATAATATAAAATTCTTTACCATTAATTATGCAGTTTTTTCAAAAAAGGTTATTTCATGAAAAAATAATATTTGTTCGTTTTTTTGTGGTTTTGGTTTAAAAATAAAAAAAACCTATAAATTATGTACATCAGCTGAAGAACAAATTAATTACCTTTATGGTGACGTTATTAGCTTCTTAATTGGTTATAAACATCATAAAATATTAATATTTAAAATATCTAAAAATTGAACTTTAACCTTCTAGAACCTCTTCATTTTTTACTTGCGCCAAATCATTTTGGCATGGTTGAAATGAGCATAAAAAGTTCTATTGATCTGCATTTTTCGTTTTTGCATAGCTGAATGGTCGGTATTCTAGGTTTGTTCCCGGAAATGACGAATAACTTAAATCAAAAATGCATATTTTTATGTATTGTTTAGTATTTCCATTAAAACACCAAATATATTATTTTAATGAATAAAATCGATGGATAAATAGAGAAGTAATGAGTGCTCAAATGAAAACGCGCAAACATTTTTGGTATGAAATATGAGCACAAAAGGGTGCTACTTATGCAGATGTACATGTCATACGAGTAACATTTTTTCCAGGCTTTAGCACAACTGCAAAAATTTGACACATAACCTGTTAGTTTTTTAATTTTTCCCGTTAAAATTTGATTTTTTTTTTTCATTAAAAAAAAAAAACCTGGAATGATTAGTTAATTTGTCAGAAACTATAAGTCCTATCGGAAAGTGACTTATAGACGGTTTATGGAAAATTTTGTTAGCTTTCATTTGTCGTATTTCATTTTGAGATTGTTGAATTTGTTCATGATATATAAGTGACTAAGTGGAACCACCTTTTATTTTAAGCTGAATAACGGTAAATTAAACGAAAACGTATTCATATAATAAAAAATTAAGTAAACTTTTGGAATCACCGGGCGATTCTACACACAAATTGGATAGTGGCGTCTGGAGAACAAAAAACCAAATTAAAATTAGTGATGCAGTGTTATCAATCCGTCGGATTTTTTTTATGTACATATGTTTCCGCATAACTTTGGACCACGTCAACCGAATCGGAAAGGTGGTGCCTCAGTAGTGGTCCCATACTAATTTGGTTTAGATCCTTTAATTGTATCATGAAGAATTAACTGTACTCCAAAACTTTTATATGAGAATTGAAGTCGGTTGTGTTTTTGCTTAAAAATTGCTTGTTATATTCACAGCATACATACATAGTTACATAACCGAGTTACAAAAATTAAAAATCGTATCTAAACAAATCATAAAGCGCCAAACTAACCCTGTGGTGAAAATCTCTGGTGCGCTTGCAGTATATTTAGACCCAGTACTAGTTCGCGATAAATTTCTTTTGCATGCAAACGACTGGCGAATTTAACATGGCGATGTCCTAGGATTTGTCAATTGCCCCCGCTGCATCCCTTTTTCGATAGTTCCGAACTAATCCTAAATTCTATAGTTCCGAACCAGTTCTAAAATCGACAGACGAAAGAAAAAGGTATCATGATTTTTCAATCTTTTTTGGTTTTCCGTGTGTGCGATTTTAAATTATTATTAGAGAAATGTGTTTTCAATTTGAAATTAAATTTGTTTGAATGATTGCAAGAAATGTACGTTTACATACCTTTGGCTATTTTGTTTATACATATATATTAGAGATCATGAATTAAATTAGTTTTACTTTTATATGCTTTGTTAGAGTATTAATGAATTAAATACATTTTGCATTAACATATCCCTGCAGGGAAGCCACGGACTAGTGAATCAAATTTCTAGTTACGTACTAGGTCTTTATCGCCAAAAAGGAACTAGTTCGATAGTACTTTTAAAAAACTAAGTCGAAACTATTCTAAGTCACAACTAAACCTATTCATAGTCGCCTTAGTTTCGACTTTTCTGGCTAAGTACCAACTTAAAATTTAGTTTCGGCTGCAGCTGCAACTAAGTCATAACTAGGAAGAAGTATTTTATCAAATTAAGGGAAAACAAACGAAATATGTAAAAATTAAGTTGGTAGAGGGTAATTTTGATAATCTATCTATACTAATTATATAAAGAGAAGTCCTTTTTTTTTTGTAACAGGTAATCTCGCGAACGGCTGGTCCGATTTTCATGAAATTTTGTATACAAATAGCTTTCGGTAACCACCATGTTTTAGGCTAAAAAAATTTTACTTTTTTCGGGTAGGTGGACCAGGGACCGGTCTATTCGAAAAAATCTTATTATAGTCCGATTTGCATAAAATTTAGTACGTAAGTAGCTTTTCAGCATATATTAACATATACGACCCATTTTTTCCGGGAAGTGGTCCAGGGACCGATCTATTCGAAAAAATCGAATTTAAGGTCCGATTTGCTTAAAATTCGGTTCGCGGGTAGCTTTTTAGCATGTATTAGCATATTTGATAAATTTTTTCCGAGAAGTGGACCAGGGACCGATCTATTCCAAAAAATCGCATTTATGGTCCGATTTGCTTAAAATTCGGTACGTAAGTAGTTTTTTAGCATATATTACGATATGTGGTCCATTTTTTCCGAGAAGTGGACCAGGGACTGATCTATTCGAAAAATCGTATTTACGGTCCGATTTGCTTAAAATTCGGTACGCAGGTAGCTTTTTAGCATATATTAGCATATATGATACATTTTGTCCGAGAAGTGGACCAGGGTAGTGAAGCAGGTAGGTAGCTTTTTGCCTGGATAAGCTTATAGATTCCTGTTTTCCAATTTTCATGCAATTTCGAATATAAATAGCTTTAAGTAACGACCATATCAAGGGGCGAATTCGTCACTAGGCAAGATTTTTTTGCGCCAATCAGAAACAACGGATACTGTCAAAATATAATTATAATATATCTCAACTAATATATATTTAGAACCGTTTGTTAGTTTTCGCAAGGCTCGAGAGCGGCTGAACGGATTTTTTTGAAACTGCCACCTGCCGCACGTGTCCCAAGGATGGTTTTAGGCTGAAAAAAATCTATATGTAAAGGGGGCGTGGCACTTCCCATACAAACCGAATTTCTCATGCTACATATCTCTGAAAGTGTGCATGGTATGGAGACCAAACCGACTTTTTCATACTGCCTATTTTGGAAGTGTTCATGGTAGAGTTCTGGAACTTGGTATCGAGATATACGAAATCAATCGCATACTCATGAAGAAAGAGGGTATCTCTTGGAAAGGGGGGCGTGGCACCTCCCATATAAATCGAATTTTTATACTGCATATCTCTGAAAGTATTCATGGTACAGTACTGGAACTTCGTATGGAGATATGTATATAGTTGAAATCAAGCCCATACTCATGGAGAAAATTTGGGCTATTTGAAAAGGGATGTGAGGCCTACAAACTTACCGACCTTTAGCTATCTTTGAATGAATTTTTTTATTCTTCTGTAGGTGTGTTTGTGAGTGATCTCCTCCTAAATGGTTGTACGGATTTTAACGAAACTTTTTGTGTATTTGAGTGGGTCTCTGGATGGTTTAGTTTCACAATATAATCCGACAGTTGGCGCTGTAGTTGAGTTATTACTAAAAATCTTATTTATGATCCGATTTGGCTAATGTTTTAAATATGTATGCAATACTATTGCAAAAACGTGCTGCCAAGTGGTGCTGAAGTCGAGCTATTACTAAAAATAGCCAAGTGAGAAAAGGGGCCGTGAAGGTCAGATTAAATCGACCTGTTGCACCATTGAGTATATCGAACGCACCTGCGTTGCAATTGGCCCAATGGATGTGATTTTCCAATAATATTATGCGTTCAAACTTTTAAGGTATTTCGTCTGAAATAAGCATATGTATATTGCATTTCTGTAGAACACTGATTCGCACCCATTTTGAAATTGCCACCTACTATACTGTAAAGCTTCTAGGACATTCACTATGGAACCGGGTCATTGTTGCCGCCAGGGAGTGAAGAGGAAAAAATTTATTTCGCTTTGCGAATAACCGTGCTATGAAATGCCGCACAACTGGAGAATTTCAAGAACGGATATAACACTTTCCTCAGGTTATTTAAAGCGGCAAATGACCACCAAACCTTAATCTTAGCAGACAAATGTGCCAATGAAAATCGTAAACGTGAATTGTTGGTGAAAATGTTGGACCAAAAAGTTTCAATAAAATACATAAAAATTTTGGGCGGGACGAAGTTCGCCGGGTCTGCTAGTATTGAATAAACTCCAATTAAAATTTACAAAGATCGATCCATTTTAATCGGAAGATGAAATTAAATGCGTATTACAATTCGAATAAAGCTACATCACAATTTTATAATTAGAATAATTTAGATAAATTTTCAAATAATAAGTCAGTTTCACGCTAGTTCTTTTAAAGTAAATTTGTGCATAACATTTAGATATCTACTATTTGTATGTTTCACAGCATGCTTTCGATAAACATCGACTTCACATCACTGCGGTTGTTCTGGCTATTTCACACAATTAACAAGAAAATGATACCTTATTCTTTTGCATAATCATGCAATGAAAATAAAAATTACATAAACGGATGATCAAACTTGATATTATTTAATAAAAATGTAATTTTTCCAAGATATCGTAAAGAAAAATCGATACATTTTCACACTCGTTTTGCTATATCGTAAACTAAGTCGAAACTACTTCGTAGAAGTCTGAAATGCGACTATGAATAGAGGTAAATTTTAAGTTGGTACTTAAATTTAAGTGGCAACTTTGTTAGTTTCGACTTAGTTGCTGGACTATGAATACGCGCCATTGTTACGATTATCCTCGAAGCCTTGAGGGATTTCCCAAATATACTCGGGCTCGTATCGCTGGATTGTTAAATAAATGCTCACGATGACCAAATTGTAGTACAATTAACTTCATTGTACAACAAATAATTTACAATACTCGCTAATACAGTAAAAACACTCTACAATACTTGTTAAAGCAATAACAACGCTTAACTAAACTTGTTAACACAATTAAACTTATAGCTTGCTTATTCGCAACTCACTTCTCTGCTCACTTTACTTGTAGCTTGCTGTCTTGTAACTCGTAACTAACTCACTTCGCTGTGGCGGCGCCCTTATATAGCTGCGCTGGCACTTATGGCAACTCTAGAACATTCTGAAGTTTATCGCTCATTCTCTTTCTCTCGCTGTTCGCAGTGTTCATCCAACTTGACGTTTCTCTTTGTGGAACATTCTACGTCATTCCTCGAACATTCTGCCTATTTCTCGTTGTTCGCTTTGTTTTGCCGCAGTATTCGCCACAATATAAATCTGAGATCATGAATTAAATTCATTTGCAATTATAAGCTTTTTTAGTGTACACTCAATTAATTTCGCTTATACATACAAATCTGAGATCATGAATTAAATTCACTTTGAATGTATGCTTTTTTAGTGTACATTCAATTAACTTTGCTTATACATATACATTAGAAATCATGAGTTAAATTCATTTTGCATTGTTATACTTTTTTAGTATACATTCAATTAATTTCGCTTATACATGTACATTAGAAATAATGAATTAAATTCATTTTGGATTATTATGCTTTTTTAGTGTAGATACATTCAATTAATTTCGCTTATACATATAAATCTGATATCATGAATTAAATTCATTTTGCATTTGTACCCGCGTACAGCTGCTTTCATATTCACAGCATTATCAGTATACACAACAGTAATTTTGTTACAAATTCCCCACTCATTAAAAATTGCATGAATTTTTTTTTCGTAATGTTTTCGCCAGTGTGCCTTTCCGCATAAGCACTACAGGCTAGTAAGTCCGACGCAAGAAATGTTCTTTTTTGCTCTTCTACAACATAATGAGCGGTAATGCGGAAAAAGCTGTCTTGAGCTCGAGAAGTCCAGCCGTCCATAGTGAAGCATATGACATAAGCCTCTGTAACCACTTCTTAACAATTTCCACAGTTTCATTGTATGTGGCAGGAATTAACGAGGAAGAAATGGTTTTTCGGCTTGAAAGCTTGTAATTAGCATTCACGAGAAACACCAACTTCTTAAATTATATGTCTTCTAGTACACTGAAAGCATGATATTCTCGAACAATCATTTTTATTACCTGTTGATCGATTTCACGCCGCTTCTTTATTGGAAGAGGTTTATATAAAAAGCTTTTTACCCGTGATCGGATCTGGCTAGAGACCTGCGGTTTTACTGTGCTATTGTTGTGCTGACAGGTCCCTGCAGTGAAAACCCAAACCAGTTAGAAAAAATACTAGTTCATAAACTAGTATGTGCCTACCAGTTCGACATTTTCGAAGAACTTAAGCGTTCAGCGACATCTGCCTTTGAATTGCCAAAACCTAAAACAAAACGCCATTAATTGCTTTTCTTACAAATGTCGGCTGTGGCGTCACGTGCAGACTACTGGTTCTGGTTCTGGGATCATAGGTTCGAGGCCGCTTGGAAGTGGTTAAGATTTTTAAAGTTAGATCAATGTAAGTAGGAACAATTATTTCAATTTAAATATAAATAACAAACTTAAAAATCTAGTTGCATTTCAAAAAAAAAAGAAACAAATATAAAAAATATATATATTTTTAATTAAATATAAGAATAACAAAAAAAACTTAAATAAAAAATATAAATAAAAGAAATATTATAAACAAAAAATAAAATAAATAAAAAAAATTTCCCTGCGCCAGGGCTTTAACCTGGTACCTCAGGAATACCACGCGAGTGCTTTGCTTTGTCGGCCATTGCGACTGTTGGAGCGCCGCGAGCAAAAAGGCATAATAATGCTTTTCATGAGGGATGAATTGGCAGGCTATATCATCAACTGGTATGAAGCTACTAGTATTTCTACTAGTAGATGCTGATGCATAGCCTGACAATTGAGATCTCGTAGGGCATCGCTATGTTAAAAATACCAGTCGCTAACATTGAAAAAGGATAGAACGTTAACTAGTTGAGCTGAAACGCAAACTGGTAGAATTCTAGTTCACAACTAGTAGCTTTCCCTGCAGGGGTGTTGCTGTTGTTGACTTCACTGGTGTTGTTGTTGACTTCACTGACGTTGTTGAACTCACTGGCGTCGATGTCAAGAAATACTTCTTCAACAGGTTGCGCCTGTCCAGAAATTCTCTGGAACTGGTGTCGTCTGTTCATGTAACGAATAAGGCCGCAAATCGATTTATTTGACAGTGACAACTGCTGACCACACAACTTACACTTAACCCTCTTATCCTTCTCTTCCGAGAAGTGCATCCACACGTCACTCTTCTTATTAGATGACATTTTTTATTATTTTTTTGTATGTAAACGCCACTAGAGCTTAGGTTAAATTGCAAATAATAATAGTTATCCTAAACGCGCCAGATCATCCAAGAAATTTTGAATATAAAACGTAGCTTTAGTGAGCGGGGACCGGACGAGTTAAGGCAGTGTTCTATAGCTTCAGTTAGTAGCAGGGGTGAAAAAAGGAAATTTCAGATTATACCTAATATCATAAGTAAATGTACCTAAATGAGACAGATTGTACCTAAAAAAAGTTACTTCGTTCGTATGTAGTTTTTTAATAATATTTTATAAAATATAGATACAAAAGGTGGATGTACTTTAAACTTGATTAGCCTTTTTTAACTGAGATTATACCTACATCCAGTGTATAGTCTAATGGGAATCGGAGAAGCTTTGTTTTTGCTTAATTTTGACTACATTAAAATTAATTTATTGTTTATGTTTAATGATTATAATCCATAACCGCAGCCGAAGGCCGCCTACGCAGAAAGGAATTCTACGCAAAAATACTGTGGACGCAAGTGAAAATAGTGTGATTTATCGATTTGGTTATTGGTCCCTAGGAACCCATATTCACCTCGTCGCTCTCACCGCTATAAGCTTCGAGTTGCCGCAACAAAAGTTTCCGCGTCTGAACATCGATACCTAAGTTATGTCAGACCCCTTCTCATCACTTACCCTGATCATCTTTAAAAGCTTGATTGATTCTTGCAAAATTCGAATTGCTTTGGTGTAGCCGAAAAAGAATTTTTTCTAAGACAAAATTGCATCAAAGTTATTGCTATTAAAATATCTAAAAGTTTATTTACAAACAAAATATATTTCGCGGTGTTAACAAAACTCGTTGAATGAGACGTAAAACAATCAGCGCTATATAAAGCTAGCATTCCGGACGCGACCGTGTCACGCATAACCTCGCCAGCCAGTTTTGGAGCACAACGAATAGGATTTTGCGAGTCCTTATTGTACAAATTAATATTTTCCAATAGGTGTGAGCAGTCGTTAAACAAATAAATATTTTTGCCGTTAACTTGGAAATAAGGACGTTATTCGGATACGTCTAAAATTCTTGCTGCATTAAGAAATTTTTAACACTGGTCGCAGACGAACCGGCAAGGTATGAGACTAATATTTTGCAGGCGGGTACTGGTGTCCAAAATACATTTTTGGCAAAATCGCCAAAGGTGTCGCCCCGATGCCTTGGTCCATCAGAGTCTTTACACTTTTACCCAATCTACAAGTACGGGTCTCATCACTATAACACACGCAATGGACACGAATTTTTGCTCCTGAGTGAAGCCCCGGGACCTGGGCTCTAAACATTTGATGCTACTACCGCTACATCCTCGGTCACGAGGCAACTCGGACACAAATACGTTAAAAGTGATTTCTTCTGGAAAGTTAAGAAGAGGCTTTAGGTGTCTATAGGCAGAAATTTTACACCTAAAGCCAAAGTTTTAAAATAATTATCATATCGTAGACGACGAGAATTTCTGAAAATATTACCAACTAATGCATTAATCTGTGGAGGAAGTTTGCTACATAAATTGTCAACTGAATTTACACCTTCTTTATATATTTATATTTTAATTTATTCTTTACTTTGGCAAGTTTTGAAGCTACATACTTCTAACAGTTTATGTTTTAAGTTGTTACGGTCAGCCTTAACTTGCAAAACTTAATGCAGGTCGAATGCGACCCTCCGGTTACTTTCCGAACGCTTCCCTCACTACTGACAGCTGTCGTTCACTTTTGACAAGAGCAAAAGCCGTCGTTTCCGCTTTCTTTTCCTGTGCTGCAGTTTGATCGAGAAGACGTGAAAAATTTTAGCGGTTTGCATCCAATACATAAAGTGGTATCTTTTCAATTCCGATAGTGTGCCAGTTTTCTTCGGGATTGAGTCGCCCCACGACCGACTTATTTTTCAACTCTCCTTAACATAAGGAGAAATTATAATAATAGATAAAAGACAAGAATCAGAAGCAAGGTAAGTAAAAACATGCGTACAGAGTGGTCCAGAAGGGGAATGAGATATTTTAAAATACCTAAGCAGGAGAGTACCATAGCGAAGGCTTGGAACGACGGGGATCATTTTCATCCTTCGATGTACTGGAGGACCCAAACCCCTCCCACAACGGAGTGCTAACGAGGCCGCACAGCAACAAGTTATTATCGAAGATTCTGGAGGTCGTAAGTTTCGGGGGAGGCCAGGATTTGGCCCAAATACGACGCCTGTTTTTGGCCAAGGCAGTGAATAATTTGGAAAGGGATCGTCGTGGGACACTACGTATGGCTCCAGTACGTAAAGGCAGATATATCTAAGTGATCAGCGACAGAGCCAGTAAAACGGGTGAGGAGTCGCAATTCCGACAGCTGGCGAAGGAGATCTAGCAGGTTTTTAGTTTTAAGCTATTTTTAAATGCTGGAGGGCGCCATACGCGCGACAGTTGGCATATATCCAGATTTCTTACGTTGGACACAAGTCGGCCAGATTGGACGTACCAAAAGGTACCAATCTTGCCAAGAGAGTGTTGGTGAAAACCACGTAAGGGGTTTAGACAAGTTTAGAATTACCGTTTAATTAACTAGTGTAATGGCGCGATCTCCCGCAATCGGCATTTTTATTTGACCTATTGAACACGAGTGTGGGTAGAAAGGTTAGGGCGAACGGTTGAGTGCCTTGGGCGTGACTCAGTCCTCCCGTGCAAGACGTCTTGTTAGGGTGGTGGATACGCATTTTAGCCGGTCATACAGACTATCACCAGGACCCCTAGCACATTCTCCTTCGGCAGTCAAACCCTCTTTTTCCTTCTTCTTTTTTTTTGGTAACGAGCGCCCAGCTTAGGCGAACGAAGCGTGTGAGATCTCGCGAAGTAAGCATACCTCACCCAATACGTGGATTTTTGCTCTTTTTTTTATATATACAAATATTTAAGCAGATTTGGTAACATAAGGTTATTCTCTGGACCTATAGTTTGTAAGACAAGGCCGCCTGAAAAGGCCGTAGTAGTTGTAAGATTGAACATGTAGAGTTTAAGCATTGATTACAAGTGTGAATTAATAAACGGATATGAAGTGTTAAAATCTTAAAGGTGCCGAGAATCTTTTCAGATGCGATTCGGGGCGAAGGGGGAGCCGGGCGAGCCGTGAGGTGATTGCGGTTGAACATAGGGGTCGACGACAATTGGCCGTAGTCGACCATGGCAGGGTGGGTTTAGGAAGGCCAGCAAGAGGACACCACTGGCATAGTTGCAGCACTTTGGAGGTGCAGCAACGGACAGACTGGGGCGGGAGGGGTAATGACGGGGCAGGTGCGTGATATCTTCTGACGGCGAGAGAGGCGGGTACGATTTTTTTTTTTATGGTGTGGACGGCGTGCGAACGGATCACAAGAACCACCCCATAGTCCGGCGAGCTAGCTCGTGCTTAAATGCAAGCGTACCCGTGTGATCCTGGGCATGCATGATGAGGATGCGATGGCAATCAACAGAGGCATTCGTTCGCGAAGACGCATCATCCGACGACGCGCACGTAACAAAATGGAGCACAGCTCCAGGGGGAAAACGGCGTTCACGGTACCTGGGCGGCCGTTGTATCAGTTCAAGGTTATGCCGTTTGGACTGTGCAACGCCAGCCAGAGGTTATGCAGGCTTATGGATAAAGTAATCCCGTCCCGGCTGAGGGAGAACGTGTTCGTTTATATTGATGACCTCTTGATCTGTTCTCCAGACTTTGAGTCGCATATGGAGCACTTGGTGGAGGTGGCTGAATGTCTCGTGTGCGCGGGCCTTACGATAAATCTGGAAAAGTCAAAATTCTGTCAAAAAGAGCTCAAGTATCTAGGGTTCATAGCCGGCCAAGGAACGCTGAAAACGGATCCTTCAAAAATTCAATCCATGCTGGAATTTCCTATTCCTACGACTACTAAGCAGCTACGCCGATTCTTGGGGATGTGTGGGTGGTACAGGAGGTTCCTTCCAAACTTTGCGGCCCTAGCCGCTCCGATGACGGATTGTCTGCGAAAGGGGAAGTCATTTGGATTGACAGAGGAAGCACTCAAGGCTTTTGGGGAGTTGAAGGAGGCGCTCACCTCTGCAGATGTGTTGGTCAACCCAAACTTCACCAAGCAATTTTATATCCAGTGTGACGCGTCGACGCAAGGAATAGGGAGTGTCCTATTTCAGAAGGACGAAGAAGGAAATAAAGGGGCCATCGCCTTCATGTCCCAAAAGCTGAACTCTGCCCAGCGCGATTACACCATTACGGAGCTGGAGTGCCTGGCGGCTGTCGTGAGTGTCAAAAAGTTTCGCGCGTATATCGAAGGGCTTCCATTTACGGTAATTACAGACCACATGAGCCTCAAATGGCTTATGGGACAAAAGGTTTTGTCGGGGCGATTGGCTAGATGGAGCCTAAAATTGCAAGCCTTTGACTTCAAGGTGGAGCACCGTAAGGGGTCCCAGAACGTTGTCCCAGACGCGCTAAGCCGTATGCATATGGAGGAGTTGAGCGAAAGACTGAGATCAAGTGAGTTCGATCTGACGTCGCCAGAGTTCTCCAGTGACTCCTATGAATCCCTTAAACGGCATGTAAGCGAAAACGCAGAGCGGTTACCGGATCTTCAAGTGATGGATGGATTGGTATTTAAAAGAGTTTGTCCCCGTAGAGCTGACGAAACGGAGGAATCAACGTGGAGATTGTGGGTGCCAGAAGCTTTGAGGCAGAATCTCCTGGAGGGACTACACAGTCATGAATCGGCTGGCCATGGAGGTACGCCAAAAACCCTCCGGCGGTTGAAAAACCACTTCTACTGGCCAGGCATGGTAGGTGACGTGAGAAGCTTCGTTGCAGAATGCGAGCCTTATAAATGCGCCAAGGCTCCAAACACGACTTCTAGACCCCTCATGAAGGATAGGTTTACCTCCGAAAGGATTTTCCAGCGGCTCTATGTAGACTTCTGCGGGCCGTATCCACGCTCGCGATCAGGTAATACGCATGTGTTTGTTGTCCTGGACCATCTGTCCAAATTCGTCTTTCTCCGACCGATGAGGCAAGCGACAGCGCACGAAGTGGTGAAGTATCTCGAAAACGAAATATTTCACGTATTCGGCGTTCCCGAGGCCATACATTCTGATAATGGCAGACAATTCGTGTCGGAATCATTTGGGAAGTTCCTTCAAGGATATGGAGTTCGGCATGTCAGGACTGCGCCATACACGCCACAGGCCAATGCTTCAGAGCGAGTCAATCGATCGTTGCTGGCGATAATCCGAACATACCTGTCCGAGGGGGACCAACGAACTTGGGACGAGCATGTGTCCCAGGCGGCGTTCGCCTTGCGCAGTGCGATTCATGAGACCCTGGGGTTAGAACCGTACAAGGCTGTATTCGGGCAAACAATGGTCCAGCATGGAAGCACATATGAACTTCTCCGAAGACTCGATGCGGTGAGAGAGACAGATTTGGAAGTGGTTTCTAGAAATGACCGCATTGGGCTTATGCGAAACAATCTAATTAAGGCGTTGGAAGAAGCATATAGAAAAGGACAAAGATCTTACAATACGAGGGCGCGACCCGTACAGTATCGTGTGGGACAGGTCGTCTACCGCAAAAATTTTAAGCTGAGCAATGCGGCAGAGCAGTTCAACGCGAAGCTTGCGGCTAAGTATTTGAGACCGGTGATACTCGCGGAAAAGG
This sequence comes from Rhagoletis pomonella, assembly GCF_013731165.1. Classification (NCBI taxonomy): domain Eukaryota; kingdom Metazoa; phylum Arthropoda; class Insecta; order Diptera; family Tephritidae; genus Rhagoletis; species Rhagoletis pomonella. The sequence continues at coordinate 54,976,401 of NW_023458555.1, read as the reverse complement.
GGAATTCGCTCTACGAAATTGGAGACACTTCAGGCCGACCCGTGGGCGTCTATCACGCCAAGGACCTTCGTGTTTGAACGGCTGAGCTTGTCCATTGACAAGTGCCGGCCTTTCGAGCGTTTCATCCTTGCAAGCTCGGCTGGAACGCTCGCCCTGTTACGGTCAGCCTTAACTTGCAAAACTTAATGCAGGTCGAATGCGACCCTGCGGTTACTTTCCGAACGCTTCCCTCACTACTGACAGCTGTCGTTCACTTTTGACAAGAGCAAAAGCCGTCGTTTCCGCTTTCTTTTCCTGTGCTGCAGTTTGATCGAGAAGACGTGAAAAATTTTAGCGGTTTGCATCCAATACATAAAGTGGTATCTTTTCAATTCCGATAATGTGCCAGTTTTCTTCGGGATTGAGTCGCCCCACGACCGAATTATTTTTCAACTCTCCTTAACATAAGGAGAAATTATAATAATAGATAAAAGCCAAGAATCAAAAGCAAGGTAAGTAAGAACATGCGTACAGAGTGGTCCAGAAGGGAAATGAGATATTTTAAAATACTTTACCAGGAGAGTACCATAGCGAAGGCTTGGAACGACGGGGATCATTTCCATCCTTCGATCTACTGGAGGACCCAAACCCCCCCAAACGGAGTGCTAACGAGGCCGCGCAGCAACAAGTTATTAACGAAGATTTTGGAGGCCGTAAGTTTCGGGGGAGGCCAGGATTTGGCCCAAATACGACGCCTGTTTTTGGCCAAGGCAGTGAATAATTTGGAAAGGGATCGTCGTGGGACACTACGTATGGCTCCAGTACGTAAAGGCAGATATATCTAAGTGATCAGCGACAGAGCCAGTAAAACGTGTGAGGAGTCGCAATTCCGACAGCTGGCGAAGGAGATCTATCAGGTTTTTAGTTTTAAGCTATTTTTAAATGCTGGAGGGCGCCATACGCGCGACAGTTGGCATATATCCAGATTTCTCACGTTGGACACAAGTCGGCCAGATTGAACGTACCAAAAAGTACCAACCTTGCCAAGAGAGTATTGGTGAAAACCACCTAAGGGGTTTAGACAAGTTTAGAATTACCGTTTAATTAACTAGTGTAATCGCGCGATCTCACGCAATAGGCATTTTTATTTGATCCATTGAACACGAGTGTGGGTAGAAAGGTTAGGGCGAACGGTTGAGTGCCTCGGGCGGGACTCAGTCCTCCCGTGCAAGACGTCTGGTTAGGGTGGTGGATACGCATTTTAGCCGGTCATACAGACTATCGCCAGGACCCCTAGCACATTCTCCTTCGGCAGTCAAACCCTCTTTTTCCTTCTTCTTTTTTTTGGTAACGAGCGCCCAGCTTAGGCGAACGAAGCGTGTGAGATCTCGCGAAGTAAGCATACCTCACCCAATACTTGGATTTTTGCTCTTTTTTTTATATATACAAATATTTAAGCAGATTTGGTAACATAAGGTTATTCTCTGGACCTATAGTTTGTAAGATAAGGCCGCCTGAAAAGGCCGTAGTACTTGTAAGATTGAACATGTAGAGTTTAAGCATTGATTACAAGTGTGAATTAATAAACCGATTTGAAGTGTTAAAATCTTAAAGGTGCCGAGAATCTTTTCAGATGCGATTCGGACGGACGGCGACCGGGGAGACCATTGGGGCGAAGGGGGATCCGTGAGGTGATTGCGGTTGAACATAGGGGTCGACGACAATTGGCCGTTGTCGACCATGGCAGGGTGCGTTTAGGAAGGCCAGCCAGAGGACACCACTGGCATAGTTGCAGCACTTTGGAGGTGCAGCAACGGACAGACTGGGTCGGGAGGGGTAATGACGGGGCAGGTGCGTGATATCTCCTGACGGCGAGAGAGGCGGGTACGATTTTTTTTTTGTATGGTGTGGACGGCGTGCGAACGGATCACAAGAACCACCCCATAGTCCGGCGAGCTAGCTCGTGCTTAAATGCAAGCGTACCCGTGTGATCCTGGGCATGCATGATGAGGATGCGATGGCAATCAACAGAGGCATTCGTTCGCGAAGACGCATCATCCGACGACGCGCACGTAACAAAGTAATTGACCACTCTATACTGTTCGCCAAATTAAGTTTCAAATTTCTATTTTCCTCCATCAGCTTTTGTTCATTAGTAGTTACAGAAGTCAACTCGTTTGACTTCTTCTTTCAATAAATTGTTCCTTTTGAAAAATACACGAATCCCTAATTTCCTCTTGGGTCTCTTCTGCCACCGAGGCAAGTAAAAACAAATCTGTAGGTTCTGAATCTGATTTCACGTGATCTACCAATTGCGGAGAAGTGGCGATCGCAAGCAAAAAGGTCTGCTTGCCCTATGCCCAAACGATTTATTTAATATCCAAACGAAAATAAGTAAAAACCACAAAATCACAAGAAATCTGTCTTATTATGTAAATATACATTAGGGCCGTTCAGGATGTTGTGGAAATGGTCTTGGATTTACAGTTGGATTGCATTTCCGAATTTTTGCTTGCTGCCATGGCATGCGTTTTATTGCTGTGCATCTACAAATGCAACGAATATGCAAATCCAAGAGCATATACACAAGATCCTGAACATCCCTATTATTTAAAAATGTTAGTCATATATTTAGTCGTTTTATTTACAATTGTAATCAACACAGTACTATAATTACAGTATTAAAATTTATTTATTTGTTTATTTATTAAATATTAGTAATTAATTATAACAGTATTTACAACAGCATTTACTAATAGATTTTTTTTGTACTTAAGGTAACCAAGGCTATAAGACAAATCTACCAAAATAAACTAAGAGAAAATAAAACAGAACCACTCTTCTCTCTGTACTTCAATAGACTGACTGACTGAGTGTGCGGCAGAAATAGAGAAATAGGCAGAATGTTCGAGGAATGACGTAGAATGTTCCACAAAGAGAATAGAATACAAGATTGCGCCCACCAGAGAGGAATTTTGAGAATAATTTTTGCGTGATGTCACACTGGTGCAGCTGCGAGAGAGATGCCAAAACGCGAACAAGAATGGAAAAAGAAGAAAAAAATTTGCAAGAGAAACGTTAACAAGTTTCACAAGTATGACGTCATACAAATAGCGATTCTGTCAAATTAACTGAGAGCGGAATAGCGGTACCGAGATTCTCTACATCGTGCAAAACAATAGGTTCTTTCCCTTACGCAACGCGAAAGTTGGAAGGTATTGTATCGTAAGTGTCTTCTTCTTCCTGCCCGAAACAGTCCGGACTTTTTCTCAGGGTAAAAATGGATAAAGTGTCAAAGTACATATCTGCTGTTTTGTGTTTACATGTTGCCTGCATTTACTTGGTGCTTCTAAGGAATAGTGGACGTCCTGTTGATGTATTTTCAATCTTTATATACTTAAAATCAAATTTGTGAAATCGAAATTCAATTTCCAAGTGAATCAGCTGTTTCTCAAATTCTGGGCACGAAATGTGGTTTTTTTCGTTCCCGTACTTCTGGACTTTGTTCCAATTTTGAGAGCAAACTTTTCGCTTATTCTCTAGTTACCGGATCCGGTCCGGATTGTTAGGGAAAGAACCTAATGTGGTAGATTAACATATACATATTTATAAATGCATCTATCTGTCTATCTATGTCTTCATACATCACAATACGATTAAAATCTTGAATTTTCCAATTGGAGCGCGCATAGTGAAGAGCAAATGAAGCAAACTAAACGGCGAAGACGAATTCTATTTGACAAACTGTTTCACTTGACACAGGTGCTTCAAGCATACCTTCACCGTTTCAATCATGAACCGGAACCCATATGCGCAGGCCCGTCGAGAGGGAGGAGAGAAAGTGGCGAGTCCCCCCGGGCCTGGGCTTTTTAAAGGGTCTGAAATATCAGAACCACAACTTGCATTATTTTTTTACAATGTAATTGCACCTTCGTTATAGGCTTTTACTATAAATATATTCCGATTCGTGCTGATTGTTACTGACTCTATACATTAAATAAAATTATCATGTACTTTTAAATTAATGCAATTTATGCCTAGGGATCCGTGATTTTTCAGTCCGGGGCCTGAGTTTTATCTCGACGGCCCTGCGACTACTGCGGAGGAGATGTAATGAATACGTATTTTTTGAGTGCATGAGACTTAACAGTACCAGATGAAACTTCGCAACAAATCTGGCGAGAGTTTCAGGCCTCAGTCACTCGTGGAGGCTATGCTACAAAGCAGCGAAAAATGGTCGGCAGCATGTGACGCAATAGTAGAGCCGATGAAGGGACTAAGGACCCCCAAATGGCTACGGCATAGCAGTGGCGACTAAGGGCCGGTTGTTCAATGTCTGATTAGCACTAATCGGAGGTAGAAGCTCCGGTTCAATACAACGACTGCTTTATCCATCGCATGTTATATGCATGATGTCGAAAACGTCGATAATGATGTTTAACCGGCAATTAGTGATAAGCAGACATTGAACAACCGGCCCTAAATACCTTTCTCCCTCACTATGTAGTGCTTGACGTCATTCCCGGGCGGTGCGGACTGCTAAGAAATAACATGCTTTTCCTGGGTAAATTTCGTCGGACGTAGCAATGCCGCCGGGTGATATTCGCTTAACATTTCGTCAAGTAAAAATGAACCGGAACAATAATGTAGTGCTATACTTACAAATAGTGTGGAAGATTGTCCTTAAAAAAATTCTAGTTTGAAAATAAGAAATGACAAAGAAAAAACCTAGATCTAGCCTCAAAAAGGTTTAACTGGCAACACTTTTCACTACCTCCCAGTTAAACATTATTATCGACGATTTCGACACCATTCATAACTGGTCATCTCCACACGATACAATTTATTGCTGTCCAGCTGTCATTTTGGTTGCTAGATATAAGTTATATGAGTAGCAATATTTGTATGGGCTTTTTATATCTTGATATAAGCGTTTGTAAGATGGCTTATAAAAAGAATTTCTGCCAGATTTAATCGCTTAAAAAATTAGAAAACAGGCTATTTTACATCCAATTACATAATATCAAGTATTTTAATAGAAAACAGCTCAATCTGTGCTTTTTATTAAAATATCAATAATGTTGCCGCCACGAAGTTTTCGTGCAAATGAAATTGTAGATGTCAAACTGCCAAATTGCCGGCAATAGATGGCAAGATATAAGCTCTGATATATATTGCTCTTGAAGAGCAATGCGCGGTCTCCATTGGCTATTTATATTCTGACATATGTATCAAGATATAAACTTTATCCTGTGGAGACGGGCAGTAAAACATGTGATCGATAAAGCAGTCGTTGTATTTAACCGGAGATTCAACCTCCGATTTGTGTTAACCAAACTTTGAACAACCGGCCCTTGTTGTTATAAAAGCCACCGTAGGACGACTATCTCTCATATAGTATTTTCTCATCAAGTTGTCAAGCCAATGCTCGTGTATTTAAGTTGACAATGCAAATAAAAATTATCCAAAGAGGAAGTACACCTCATGGAATTTAAAACAGTGATTAGTTATTACAAAAATAGATTTAAATATGGTGAGAAGTTGTCAGCTTTCGAAGAAATGCTTATTGGATGTCTCACACACACAAAATGTAATTTTTAACCTAACTTTGAAAATACTAAAGCTTTCCATTAACAGGCCTACTCTGCACGTTACCGAAGATTTTGTAACCGGAAATTTTTATTACCAAAAAATGTTACCAGTTCTTGTCACCGCGATTCTAGGAACGTTGGTAATGCAGTTAAAGTATTCAGCAATTCAGCTATGAAGAATTGTGCAAATTCTGGCATTGCATATTTCACGGGGTAATACTTTGTTACCAGCTTATGAGATGGTAACAAAATTTACCGGTTACAAGAGTACACAGAATGTGAAAGGGTTTAAAAATTGACAGGAACTTTATTTACCGGTTACAAACTTTTTATTACCAGCGCACAATAGACCTGTTAGTATAATAAATATAATATATATTCATATGAAACAAGTATAGCTCATTTTACTTATGAACTTTGCATCCTCAATAGAGACTCGTCCCAACTACTGTCCCCTGAGTGTCCAGGTTTGGCGATTTCGCGCCACACTTTTAAAAAAGCTCTGATTTTGTTACCAGAAAATTGTGTGAATCACAAGAGGGCGAGGTCCCTCCCAATTCACTATTTGACTTTGAAGGAAAGAAAAGCAGCGGAAACTGAATATTTAAATCTTTTAACTTTACCATGGAATAACTTTTCTCAGCACCATTCCACCCGACTCTGAAGAATTTTGGACAATTGCCCTCGGTGTGAAAACCGAAACAGGCAATAAAATGTTTGGAAATATAAGTAAATTCATATTATTATCCTTGCCGGACTCAAATGCTTTTTTGAGCGCGTCTTTTCCGTAATGAATTCAACAAAAACTAAGATTCGAAATAGAATGAGGTTGGAAAGTCTTAATTCAACAGTTCGAATAAAGTTTTTTATGAAGGCTAATAGTTTCTGCTGCAAAACGTGTCCAATATCAAACAGTATGTTATCAAGGTTGAATAGCTCAATATATGACAACAGAAATGTAAATCATTCAGACAGGCGATTTTGAAGAAATTGTGGAAATAAATGATTCCGCCTTATTATAGGGTTTTATTTCATTTTTAGCGCCGAGCTTTTAAAAGCGGATTGTGCGATTAATCAATTAATATGAGTTATATAACAAATTCAATAATTACGCAGTCCTATTGCAAAATGTGTTGAAACAAATATTTTTAAAAAGTATGCGTATTTTTAAAGAAAATTGTGTGTACATCACTATTATATAAGTTATTTGTGTTATTTATTATTACCCTCTGAAGGTATTATATTCGTTTTTGGTTTTAAAAACTATATTATAACAAGATATCATTTTTAAAATAAAAGATTTGTTAAATCGAGTTCATGAATTTTATTTATAAAACAAATTGGCGATTTTTTTCCCCCAAAATTGCGCTTTTTTTAACATTCTGGACACCCTGACTGTCCCACCGACTACCATATATGTATGTAATGCTTCTATATTGGCAGTAAGCTATCTTCTCAATGTGTAAGCATTTCGAAATCAAAGCGAGACAGTCTAGTACCGTTTTTGTGAATGCATTGTGTACGTGAGTTGCGTTTTTGTGTATGTGTTGTGTACATGTTTATTTATAAACGTATGTGCTCCTTTTTTTTTGTCGGCCGCTGTGGTGTAGTGGTAAGCAGTGCGCGCTTCCACTCCGCAATGCCTGGGTTCAACCCCTGGTCAAAGCAACAACGTAAAAGATATAGAAAAAAGGTTTTTTCTTAACAGCGGACGTCCGTCGGCAGGCAATGGCAAACCTCCGAGTGTATTTCTGCCATGAAAAACAGCTTCTCATAAAAAGTACAATCGCCGTTCGGAGTCGGCGTTAAACTGTAGGTCCCTCCTCTTTGTGTGACAACATCAAGGCGCACGCCACAAATCGGAGGAGAAGCTCGGCCAAACACTAACATATGTGTAAGCGCCAATCTATTATTATTATTTATGTGCTCCTTTTCTTTCGTACGTGTTTATTGATATATCTGTACTGCAATGTTTTCGGACGGTACTAGCTCTTACCGCCAATATAGGAGTATTACATATATGCCCACCACAAGCTAAGATTTTTTTTAATTTTTAAATATGATAACCCTGCAAAAAATTTTGCGACTTATCTCTAAAGAGAGTATTCCGAGATTACTCTCAATCGGGTACAATTGGGCACTAATTAGTCGCAACTAGTCTCATATGGGTACTAATGGGGATCAATTTGTCTCGACTCATAACTTACGGGTATAATTGGAGATCAATTAGTCCTCGACTCATCTCTAACGGGTACTATTAACGATTTAGGGCCGGTTGTTCAATTTCTGGTTATCACTACCACTACACTATCGACGATTTCGACATCATGCATGTAACATGTGATCGATAAAGCAGTAGTTGTGCTTAACCGGAGCTTCTACCTCCGATTTGTGCTAATCAGACATTGAACAACCGGCCCTTAATGATATGTAAGCACTTAGTCAATGAAACTTCATGTGCGGCGTTGGCACATAAAGTGTATTCGCTTAACAAACCTGAGCACCTTGGTTCGAATCGCGGCTGGCGCAAATCTTAATTTTAATTTTTTTAAAGTGACTAGTCGCTTTTTTGTACCCTTTCGGGTACAAAGAGGAACAATTAGTCTCTTCATAGGACATTCTCGAACAAAAGCGAACAGTTCATTCCATATAAACAGATCCAAAGTGGTATTAGTGGCACGTTGCTTTGCGATTGCTTCCGGAGTCATTCCGGATTAGTCGCATTTTTTGCAGAGAATGCCATTAAGGCATAAAATGGGCCTTAACTTTCTATTAGCTACATACTAGAAAGGCGCTTTAGGCGGAATATTTATAGTAGGGATGTGCCGGGTATCCGGTAGATATCCGGAATCCGGCATATCCGGCCGTTTTTCTGTTATCCGATTATCCGGCCGGATACTGGCTAAAATCCGGCCGGATTTCGATTATAGAGGATTCAATGTAAAAATCTATGTAGTTCGTTTTTTTTTTATTTTCATAATCAAATTTGATAGTACCTAAGTAATTAGTAATTAGAGTTAGAAATTTATACATTTTTCATTTTGAAAAGAAGCATTTACGCATTATAGGTCAACAACCTATTTCTATTTTCAACATAAATGCTACCCTATGCGCTAAACACCTTTTTTTGAGTTCACTAAAGAAGGTGGTTCGCAGATATACTTCATTGCCAGTGTAAATAAATTGGGAAATTCTTTGCAACTATTCTTCCACCAAATTAAGGGCCGGTTGTTCAATGTCTGATTAGCACAAATCGGAGGTAGAAGCTCCGGTTAGATACAACGACTGCTTTATCGATCACATGTTATACGCATGATGTCGAAATCGTCGATAATGATGTCTAACCGGCAAGTAGTGATAACCAGACATTGAACAACCGGCCCTAAAGGATCTTCCTGTCTGGGTATAAGGGGAAGCTGTAAATATTTCTACATTAAGGGCCGGTTGTTCAATGCCTGATTTGCACAAATCGGAGGTAGAAGCTCCGGTTAAATACAACGACTGCTTTATCGATCACATGTTATAAGCATGGTGACGAAAACGCCGATAATGATGTTTAACCGGCAAGTAGTGATAATCAGACATTGAACAACCGGCCCTAAATATTATTTTATTAGTTTCGTAATCTGATATTTGTCTTCAAGTGTTAATATTTTGAGACTTATCCAATAAATGGATAAAGAGAAATGACTAAGGGCCGGTTGTTCAATGTCTGATTAGCAAAAATCGGAGGTAGAAGCTCCAGTTAGATACAACGACTGCTTTATCGATCACATGTTATATGCATGATGTCGAAATCGTCGATAATAATGTTTAACCCGCAAGTAGTGATAACCAGACATTGAACAACCGGCCCTTAAAGTTTGAGCAAAAACGAGTTAGGGCCGGTTACTCAAAGTCTGGTTAACACTAATTGCAGGTTAAACATCGTTATCGACGTTGCCGACTCCCTGTTGTATGCATGGAGTTGAAGATGTCGACAACGATGTTTAACCGCAGAATAGTGTTAACCAGGCACTGAGTAACCGGCCCTTAAAATGTCACACCTGTTACGTTGGAATGCCCCGTTTTCATAAATTGATCCATTTTGTGCACTCCCGCCTAAAGCTGTTGATTTTGCAGTTGGATTATACCAATTCACTGATTCTAGCGTACGTGATGAAAAGAAACAGGAATCAATTAGAAAATGGAATGCAAAAATTAGAGCCAATGTCGTACTCGAAATTGTCAAATTCATGATATTGCACAAAATCGACAGAAAATTAAGGATGGCGAAATCATCCACATTGTAAAATGAGCAAAATTGTGAAATGTGGTAGATTTTAAGCTTACAGTAGATGTGGCAGAAAAGCAATTTAGCAAAAAAAAAAAAATGGTAGACATACCACTGCTGACGACACATGGGCTGCCAGACTTCTTTATTTCAAATATTTTGTTCATGCAACTCGCAGGTTGCCAGATTTATATCTCCCAATTTTTAATGCATATTGTGGCGAATACTGCGGCAACGCGAAGCGACCAACGAGAAAATGGCAGAATGTTCGAGGAATGAGGTAGAATGTTTGACAGTGAGAAACGTCAAGTGGATGAATACTGCGAATAGCGAGAGAATGGTAGAATGATCGATCAACTTCAGAACGTTCTAGAGTTGCCATGAGTACGAGCGCATATATATAAGGCCGCTACCACAGTGGAAACTAGTTAGTTGAAAGTCAGCAAGCTACCAGACAAGTCAGTTGCAAGTGAGTTGCGAATCAGCAAGCTACAAGTCAAGTTGTAAAACAGAGATCAATTTTGTTAGCAAGTTTTGTAAAGTATCTAATTGCCTAACAAGTATTGTTAATTGTTGTTATTGCATAAACAAATATTTTAAAGTGTTTGTTGTACAATTACTGGGCACTTTACGGAAACCATGCTGATACTTCGCTGGGGTCAGGTGGTTTGTGAAATACCGGAGGAGCAAGGCCTCTAGTGTATTCGCTACCGGGGAAAGGAGTGTTCTCGGCCGATAAGACTCTCCTTGGTTGGTTGATTTCCCCGGTTTGAGCAGTGAGACAACTCTCCCCACCTTTCAGATGTCTGGGATGATGAGAGTGGCCAAATCGACAGATTGAGAACTTTCGTTAGGTACGCTACTCCGGGAAGACCCAAATTTTTCAGCATCAACATGCATATTCCATCGGGCCCCAGGCTTTGGATGCTTTCGCCTTCCCGATGGCCACCCGTACTTCACCGCTAGTGAAGGCAAGAGGGGCACAGGTTTTTCGCACTTCGTGCAGCCTTCTGGTCACTCGACGTTTGGCTTTGTCCACCGGAGGATGCAGTATGAATTGTCGGCTAAAATATCTCTGCGGGTCCGACGAAGCATGGTCGCCCGAAGATATGGAGATTTCCGGGATCGGCCTGACCCTCATCGGCTAGAACGGCCGCTTCAGCAGGGAAATTTAGACGGTGGTCCGTAATGCATCCTGCTGGTACGAAACGAACTGAAGCAGCAGTGACAACCCTGCGGAATTTACGTACACTAAGGCGGACGTCGGTTGGTGTGGGGAACGCAGCGAAGGTCCTCTCGGTAAATTCCGAGAAGCCTTTCCAATCAGCTTTAGAAAAGTTGATATAGGTCCGGTGTTCCGCGGAAACAAAATCGGTTGGTTTATCCATCAAGATGACTATGGGCAGATGGTCTGGTGCCAAAGTCAGCAAAGGTCGCCATGATATGCTGTTTATCACACCAGCGCTGACTTTGGTTATCTCTGGCGAGCTGCAGCTAGGGATGGGTAAATTCGATATTCGAATTTTAATCGAAGTTTAGCTCCGAAATGGCGAATTTTTGAAATCGAGCTTTGTGTTGCTAAAATTCGGATAAAATCGAATTTTTCTAGAAAAAATCGAATTTTATCTTTATTTCCAAAAAAAAAACCACTCTTCAACTTTCTTCTTTCTGACTAAATTTGCCATCACTGTGTGTGGCACTCCATTTGTCTTAGGGATGCAAGTAAAAAAATATATGTTTTTCGATCTGATGCATCGGGACAAAAAATTTGTGCCAAGAAGGTACTGTTATTCCGAACTCAAATTTAAAAAATTGTTTGTAAAAACTAGTTGTTTGTTGATTTTTTATTTTAAATGATTAGAGGCTTTTACGTTGGTGGCATGAAGTTTTTGCCTGAGAAGACCCCTAGTAAAATTTCCGGAGAATAATTTTCTAGAATATATCAATCCTCGAACGACCTTCGAAATTTTCTTTTTGCGGGATTTCTTGAAGTAAGGGTCAAAATTACCATTTTAGGCGGGAGCTAATGGGTTAAAATGTTGTACGGAAATATTTCCCGTGAAATTTTATGATATATGTCTTAACCTTTAATTTCGCAGAGACATTTATTTTAACTATCTTTTCGACTTTTTTGAAAACTGCCTAGGCCGAGACATGAAAACTTTAGTTCGCCATGAAATAAAAAATGCGAGCTAACTTTTGCAAATCCACCGAGTGTTTTATTACTGGATGGGTAAAATGTTACCAAAGTCCGGGCTGGTTTCGGCTGTCCCACAGTGTGATTTGAGTTTAACTTTTTAGACAGGTGGCCACTCTCTTCAAGCACCTCAAAAATATTTTAGTTATTGCATAGTACTTTAAGCACAACACTTCTTTAACTAAAATCGACTTTTCCAACAGGTGGCACCCCTCCTAAATGTAATTAAAAAATAAAGTTTATTCAAAGCCATTTCGATTGATACCCATATTGGGGTAATTTATTTAGCTTATTAAATAATTTGATTTAGATTTTCCTTCATATAGCACAAAACTAAAACCATATTACATATCTACAGGGAAGCCCTTTCGATTGACGCCTACCTCCTTTTTGAAAATCGAACGAACGATACAGATTTTATGACTTGGTGTTAAATATTTAACGCAACCATCTGCGGAAGCGATTATTTGAATTTTGTTTTCTAACCTGTGGCAACTCTTTTCATAGAACTAAAACTATGTTGCAGACCCAAAGGACAAACCTAATTTGACACCTAATTTTTTTAATTGAACGAACGATACAGATTTTATGACTTAATATTTAACGCAAACATCTCCGAACGCGATTCAGAAGTTCCAATTAAAAATTTTTTTGGAAAATTTGAAAAAATTCGAATTAAATCGAATTTGCACCACCAAATTTTGAATCGAATAATCGAATGGTTGGGCAATGTTCGAAATTCGAGAAAAATTGAATTACAGCCCCCCACTACCCATCCCTAGCTGCAGCAGCTGCTCATAATCCTGGTGGGTGCGTCGACGTTCATTGTACAGGATGTCGATTCGTCTATCTGCTCAGCCAAGTATGTTCCTTTAAGATCGTTTAACAGGCTTGAATGCCAAAGATCGTGGTGCTCATTAAAGTCACGAACTACCATACGGTTGTCACCCCTGAGGAGCGCACATATATCAGGGTGATATCCTGGCAGGGGGTATATACACGTTAAATTTTTCGAGTTCGACATCGCCTGACCGGATAGCAATGCCTTAACATTCTAGGGTGGTATCCCTGCGGTCGATGTCTGCTTCGATAAGACGATACTGCACGGTGTGGTGCGTGATTAACGCTAAGCCATCACCATTATCTCGCTCGCGATCTCGACGGTTCACGTTGTATCCGTCACAACCCAACTATATTGAATTGCTGTGCAACTTCGTCTCTTGGACCGCAGCTATCAATTTACCATACCTTCCCATAAAGACTGTTATCTCCTTGATCTTGCCATGAAGTCCGTTACAGTTGAATCGTAGGAGCTTTATGTGGTTCGGGAGACGTGTTGTTATGCAGGGTGTAAGGGATGTGTGTTGCGGTGCCACCATTGGCTGTGTGCGCTGCTGTGCGTGTGTGCTGAGCCGCCCTGTGGTTGTAGTGGGTGGCGTCGCCATTGGGGTATGCGACCGTGCAGCGCAACACGGGCCCTCGAAGTTTCTCGTCCAATCTTGCGTGGTGAGCAGACCTGAACATGCCCTAAAGTGGCACCAGCCAAGGCAGTTGTTGCACTTGATTGGTTTCACATTGCGGAATATCCTGGGCTGACACACCGTGCAGATTGTAGGAGGAAGTAACCGGAAAATTTTATTACCAAAAAATGTTACCAGTTCTTGTCACCGCGATTCTAGGTACGTTGGTAATGCAGTTAAAATATTCAGCAATTCAGCTATGATGAGTTGTGCAAATTCTGGCATTGCATATTTCACGGGGCAATACTTTGTTACCAGCTTATGAGATGGTAACAAAACTTACCGGTTACAATAGTGCACAGAATGCGAAAAGGGTTTAAAAATTGACAGGAACTTTATGCACCGGTTACAAACTTTTTATTACCAGCGCAGAATAGACCAGTAAGTTAGATTCTCTGAAGAAAAATGTGGGAGTTTGCTATCATCGCATCCTTGCCTTTGTACCCGGGAAAGGTGGTGCCCATCACCGTTTTAGAACGTTTTTATTATTCATTATTATTCAAATTACTGAATACTGGCTGGTAAAATTAATTCCAAATAACATTTTGCAATCGCATAATGCCCGCTTTTTTACATAATATCGAACAAAGGCAAGAAAGCTTTGGAGATTTTTACGTTACATTTTCTTCATACCAACCGGTTGTTGTAGTTATATGAATGGAGTCGACCGGAGATTAGTGATAACCAGACATTGAGTATCCGGTCCTAAGTAAATGAAAGTCAATCGAGTGAGAGTCGATTCTAGTCAATCGGAATAGTCAGAGCAGATTTTTCATCCCTAGCATCGATTTGCATTTCTCATACTACGTTTATACGTAAGCTATTTGCAAATACAAATAATTTGCAATTACCTAACTCACTGTTTATTCGAGGGTGAAAACTTCTTTTTTAATATTGCCTGATTATAAAAAGGCATTATCACCATCGGAAAAGAAAATAAAGTTAAAAATGGCAACGTCTTGATTATAAAAAGGCAATAAGATGACCATCGAAAAAGAAAATAAACCTAAGAATGGCGGCGTCTTGCGCTTATTTGCAAATAGTACTACTAATCAATACTCATTTGCGTGATTTAGTTATTTGCAAATAAAAAATTAACCCAGCTTTTATACGGCAAATTTTACCATTTTGCAAATTGTTATTTGCAAACAATATGTGCGTATAAACGTAGTATCAGATATTTCACAGCAATATACACATGTTGTAAGGAAAATTGTACAAAATTTTAAATTAATTATTGAAGCTAACCTAAATAGGTCTCTAACGAAGCTCTTTGGACCCATTTCAATTTCGAATTCTATTCTCAGTTCTAAATAATTGATAAATTAGTAAATAGATGTCAGCGAAATATCCAAAAATACATGAAACCAAATTAAAAAATACGATTCGATTTAGTTTATGTGTAGGTGGGCTTTCAACCCCCCAAAAATTGGTCAATAATTTGGAAAGGAGGTACCATTAAACGCGTCTGGACCCTAGTAACAAGAATCCGAATGCGCCAATTAACTTTTTTACCCGACCAAAAGTTATTAACAAAAAACTTTTCACAATAGCACCTCTTTTATTCACTTACTACACTCATACAGACGCACAAATTGCCCATTTTTCACCACTCATACAACAATAATACTTAATTTTATCGCTAAATATATCACTTATAACTTATAAATTTTATTTATTATAATGTAAACAATTTTGGCGTGCTCAACGCAAAATTCACCTCCATCAACTCGCACCTCCTTGCACCACAGGAAAGTTTGTCTTTTTTATAAAGAATCCAGGAATTACACAGTGCGAGATCAACTATATGCCAAAAAACTCGTGTGAGCCACTTCTTTGTTCTGATGTTAATACGGTAATAGGATATCAACCTGTCCGCAAGATTTACGCTTCTCATTGACGTGTTGTAACTTGCTACCGTATTCGAAGAATTGAAATTTTGGTAATTTTTGGCTTTCTTATCCCATCGACGAATAGATATAAGTGGTCTTGCTCCAGTCGACGTGGTCGCCATTAGAACCGAACGACTGTAAATCCATTTTACAATCGCTAGTTTCTCATCTTCTCTCACAAATTCATTGAACTGAATTCATTCATTCTCTGCCTCTTTTTAGAAGATCAAGGTCGGTTGAAAGTTTTGTTCGCAGTTCTTTGGGGATTCCGTTTTGTTGAATCGTGCCCGTAGCATATATTTAATTTTCCAGCAAAAACTCTAGCAGTTTTATCGAGGTAAAATATCGGTCAATAAATATTTCACTGCCTTTACTAATATTTTCTGCAAGTCTTTGCACTACTGTTCCTCCGATACCTAAATCGTGGTTGCATTTGTTATTGGCCCAAGTTTTTGCTCCCTGGTAAATGAAAAAGTCCAGTATTAAACCATCTGGACTAGCGAGTACAACATTTTTCAAACCAACAGGACAGGGTTTCCCCTTAACATATTGTTTCAATTGCGTGGTACCAGAGAATGCAATCATTTGTTCATCGATGCTCGGTATTGCTGGCTTTGGTAGCAATTGACATTTTTTCAAAACGGCTTTTATTATTGGTTCAACTTCTCACAATTTGTTGTTTTCTTTTTCTTGTGGTGTAGCTCTTAAGTTGTCGACAAACTGCATATAATTTCTTAATTTAAAAAATCGATCCCTTGGTATCTGTGTAATGGCTGGAACTTTAATAGAGGTCGGTAGTACATCCTTACGCGCAGAAGTTTCATGCAACCAGCAAGTATGTGGGCCCAGATAGTTTCTTGTACTCATTATAGTTTGAAATCAAATTTTGGCCGTTTTGTAGAGCGTACATATTACTTTGTTGTGAAATTTCGCACCAAAAATCGTCGTCCAAATACTCCGAGAAATATTGGAAAGGTGTCCACTCAAATCAATCTTCTGCATTCCATGCCTCGTCGGCAGCGGGAGTATTACCCACGACAAATTCTTTGGCAAGCCATTTAAGCGGTTTTTTTTATTTTAAAGATTTGAGGGACATTCATTTGCATCAACCAATTCTTGTTCAGCCATATTATCTTCTTCATTATCAGATTCTGCATTGTAGTCAGAATCGGAATCACTCTTCTTCAACATTCGAACAATTAGGAACGAGTTCTAAGTCTTCATCATCGGACAAACCTTCAAAATCTCTGTCCATGAGCATCTCCATCACCTCTTCTTCCGTAAAACGTTTTTTCGACATGATGGCTACCAAATGTGCAGCCCGCTGAACATTTAAGAAACAGTATTCATATCCGAATTTTAATAGACTTACTTAAAAGATTTGTTATTTACTTTAAAGAACAAGTATTTTTCGATTGAATTTAATAAAATATTAAACTTGATTCGAAGAAATATAGCGAAAATATTAATTTGAAATTACATTCACAAGGACCACATGTTTTTTCAAATAACTGTTCACTTATTGGATCGCATTACGACAGTATTGCCACAAAAGCAAAAAAAAAAACAATTCAATTGTATACTTAAGATGTCCAGCTAGATATAAAGTTGGGTCGGATTGAAATAAATTAAAATTTTTTTATTATATGTCCACTTAAAAAGTGTCCAGCAGGCTACACGCGAGGACCGAGGAGGATATAATAAAAATCTGTAATAAAAATCGCGCGATATATAATATAAAAGTTAATACTTCGTTATAAAATGACAATTTTAACTATTTAGTTATTTTGCACTCCGTGTAAACATATTCAATATTTATTCCATTCACGTTGTGTGGCAATACCGCACATCAGCAGGTGAATTTTGCGTTGAGCACACCAAATTGTTTACATTATAATAAATAAAATATATAAGATTTTAGTGATATATTTAGCGATATTTTGATATATGGTTAAAATGAAGTATTATTGTTGTATGTATGGTGAATATGGGCAGTTTGTGCGTTTGTGTGAGTGTAGTAAGGGAATAAAGAGGTGCTATTGAGGAAAAGTTTTTTGTTAATAACTTTCAATCGGGTAAAAAAGGTTAATTTCCACTTTCGGATTCTTGTTACCGGGGTCCAGACGCGTCTAATGGTACCCTTTCCTAAATTTTGATCAATTTTAGGGGTTAAAAGCCCACCTAGATAATTCGTCAGCGCCGTTTGGTCCTTCTGCCTCCATTCCCAGGTTCTGTTGGAGTCCCACTGTGGCGTTGCATTGTATTTCATCACTGTAGTCACTACTGACTCCACAGTCGGCCTAAGCGCATTGACCTCCAGTTTTTCTCCTCTATCCACATAGCGTTGAAAAGCTTTGTTTGCTCATTTTTTATGTACAAATTGAATACACTGATTTTTATAAATCGTTTCTTTAATTTATACTAGGTTCACATATAAGTAGATTATCCTCATTTTCGAGCTTAACACCCTAATCTGTAATTATAACAAGAGATTATCCATATAAAATTCGTCCCTTGTTAATCTGTAATTATAAAATAATCTCAGATTTAACCGATAACTTTTCGGTGTCCGTCCTAGTTTTATCGATTGTTTTTGCGAAAGAGAGAAGAAATGCCAAATGTAAAAGTAAACAAAAATGTACGCTAGCAAGTAAAAGAGGTTTGTAAAGGTATTTTTAATAAAATGTTAAGTTAAAATATATTTATATTGCTTATTATAGCAGAAAAACGTGATCACGGTGGCACAGAGAAGAAACATAACTTTTCCTTGAGATGTGAGAATAACAAGCACAACAAATTTGACGGCTAATAATCTGAGATTTGCCTGTGTAAACGGGGTGATTAAAAAACGAGCTTTGATTGAGATAATATTGATATGTGAACATAGTTTTAACCAACTTCTTCCATATTTTGCACCACAACTAACAATGGAGTACAATTTTCTTTGATGGAGGTAGGGATGCAAACGATGCATCGATGTTTCTGAAACATCGATAACATCGGCTAAAAAACCGATGTTTACCATCGATATTTGAAAATTACTCAACATCGTAAAATTGGCGATATATCGATGACAATTTTAACGATGTTTTAAACATCGACTTTAGTTTCGGTTCAAAATTGCCATTGCGTTCAAATCTTTATGTTATATTCTTTGGGCTCTGTCACACGGTCAGTATTTATTGACGTGAACCAAGTATCGCGATATTTATTGACGGTGTAGTATGCAGTATTGATGGATCGTGATCCATATCGCAAAATTTCTAAAAATTTTGAAATCTGGATCGCGGATCGCAATACCGTCAATAAATATTGAACGTGTAGCACTTTCAAAACGCGAACCATACATTTCTTCAGTACATCTTTTACTCTCATAATGTAAACATCGGCTCTGCCTTCACTCTCGGGGCTTAAAATCTTTCAAAACAAATTGAACAAATCTTAAAATAATTGTGGAATGCATTATCTGTAAATTATACGTACAAAATAAAAATATTTTCTTGCGTCATAATAAGCGTTCAGCAAAAAAAAATATGCAAATACTGACGCGATAAATATTGAACATGTAGCATTCGTGCGCGATCCATCAATCCATCGATATGGATCGCGATCCAAATATCGTGATAATTACTGACCGTGGGAGCCCTTTGAGTAAGCGTATTATGGGTGATGGCAGCTATGTACTTAATAAAAGCAATTAGCAACGTTGAACATAGGCGATTTCCATGACGTAGTTACTGTATTTCAATACGACTTAAGGTGAGTGTAAGTATTATCTGCGCGTAAACAGCAAATCTATTATGGCATTGGAAGGAAATCTAATTAAATTCAAAAAACCACCCATTGAAATGTTAACAATGTAACAGTTTAGATGGACACTAGGTTTTTCTTGAAATTTTAACAAGCATTAAGTCAGTTCCAGGTATTTCAGGATTTGCAGGTTTTACAAGTAAAGCGGTTTTCGCCATTAATAAACCTTATGGAAGGTGGCGTACGTTAACAGCTTCCTGTAAAAACCCGCAAATCATGAAGTACCTGTAACATACTTATTAAAAAAGTATCGATGTATCGATAGTTTTAGGGCGATTTTTTTCGACATCGATGTTAGTGTTTACGATACATCGAAGTATCGATGTATCGATGTTGGCTCTGAAAATTTGCATCCCTAGATGGAGGTATGTATGTACCTATTTATGCGATCGTACAATCGATAGTTTCTTTTCGATATGGTCAGCCGTTTTTTTACAGGGTACATCGATTATTTAAAATTTTCGATGTATCGAAGCAAAACATCGATATTTTCGATACATCAAGGGTTTCCCGACATTCCTAGCATCTTACGCTACGCGCACACTGCAGCCGGCTTGGCCGAATTGTGCTCGGCCGATATCGGCTATATGCCGGCGATATGAATAAACCCTTGTGATTATATGAGCGCTCTCAAACGTTGACGTCTCGCCCGATGTCAGGTGAAATGTACCAAAATGGACTGCGAAAAATTAACTTATTGGGTGCAAAACAAAAAAATTACCTATAAAATCGCATGTTTAGAGTATATTTCACCGCTTACAAAATTGAAATGAAAACTGAATTTGTGCTTACAAATACGGTCGGCAAATAATCTGGTTAAGTGTGCGCATCAGTTCGGACGGTCAAATTGTTGGGCGAAATCGGTCGGCCTATCGGATGCAATGTGCACCTAGAGTTACGGTTCCATAAGTAACGAAAACTCTTCTCCTTACCATATTTTCTGGTATTTTTTAAGACTGTAGGTGTGTTTTTGGTTAGTGTATTGATGTCTTTGGTTCAGTGTTAGTGTATTTTGAATAAATTGTAATAGAAATGGAATAAATTGTAATAGAAATCAAAGAAATTGTAACAGACAAGAGTAGATGCCAAAAAAACAGGTGATCTCAGCTGTAGGTATGTTTTGGCAATCAGCTGATAGTATTTTTACTTAGGGCCAGTTTCTCAATGTCTGGTTATCACTACTTTCCGGTTAAACATCATTTTCGACGTTTTCGACATCATGCCTATAACATGTTATCGATTGCGCCCTCAACTTTTCCGCTATCTTTTCTGTTTGAGTTTGACAGTCGGCTGCTTTGATGTGACGTCATAAGCGAAACGAAAATTTGCCACAAAGAGCAACAAACTAACAATTAAGTGAAAAAGGGTGATTTTTTACAAATAAAGGGCCGGTTACTCAATGTCTGGTTAACACTAATCTCCGTTTAAACATCATTATCGACGTGTTCGGCTCCATGCATATAACATGGAGTCGGTAACGTCGATAACGATGTTTTACCGGAGATTAGTGTTAACCAAACATTGAGTAACCGGCCCTAAGTGTTCAGTGGCGAGTTTCAATAACGATATTTCAGACAAATCGTTGATGAGCGACAATTTTTCTTTTCTGTTTGCTGTGGCTTGGGCACAGAAGTCGAATAGTTCCTGCCGACAAAATAGCATTATTTTTAACACCTATTCACTAAAATTGTAACTAAATTTTTATTATTTATTAATTCCTTTATGATATTCAGCAATATATGCGTGCAATCAAATTTTTAATAGAATACAAAAAATCACTTCAATTTGATTTAGATATTTTTGTCCCCATCTTTTCCAATTAGGCAACTTTTGGTTGCTTTTGGTCACGCCTGCCACATTTACTTAACTTTGTTTTCTAATATTTCTCATAATAAACTAATATATAGTGTTTATTTTACAATTTTACATGAATGCTCGCAATTTTGTTTATCTTTTTTATGGCATTTTGCCACTTCTTCTTTGTCTGCTATTCGTACTGTTTCGTTCATGACGTCACAGCAAGGCTAATACAGCGTTTTTGCTGCATTTAAAATGCAACATTTAGCACTTTCGAACATATGTTTTCGAAGAGCGTTCATGCTATAGCATTTAGCAAATGTACATTTACGCGAGTTCGAAATCATATGCTTTTGACAAACAGCCGTGTTCCAGTCTCTTATTTAGATGCGTATATATTACGATCAATTCTCACGCAGAAGATAATGTGCAAAAACCCTACTGAAAAGGAAAAAATAAATTTTAAACCAAAAATTCAATACAAAAACTTGAATTGTTTTAACCATAAACGAACATTTGTTTGTGTATATATTTATTTGTTGGTGCATTCAATTAAAATTTCCTCACTTAATTAGGAAACAAACCAAACAGAGTTGATCACAAATTGATCCAGATTTCTATCAGTATCAAATCGATGTTGAATTTGCTTAACTTTTCTTTATCCAAATATGTAATGCAAAATAAAAGAAATCTCGATCGGCGATCACTGAAACGCAGCTAGCAACTGTATACTCGAAAAAGCAATGTTGCCACTTTTGCTCTTTAAACCATGTTCGAATCATGGAAATTTTGGAAGATCACAGGGTTGCTTTTAGCATTTAGATTCTTAATGCAAAAATGTAGTTGCATTTAGTTGCATTTAGGTGACGAATTTTGTATGGATAAATGTACATTTAGAGTAGCATTTAGAGCTAAATGCGCTAAATGTGCTTTTACGCGTAAGCAAAAACAGGCTATAAGGGCTCAATCTTCTTTTCTGTCATTCTTGGGTAGAAATTGAATATTAGTAAAAATCCCATGTATTTTAGTATTGTCTTTTGGTATATCAGGAAATCAAAACGAAAGAAGGTAGGATAATTTTGCACATTTCGTTTTGTTGACACCCTAAAGTTGCGCCATTTCGTCTTGGATTACATTCTGCTGTACTAGTGTAGAAACAAAAATATCAAATCAGTTGCTCTAAACGAACTAAGGTCCGGTTGTTCAATGTCTGATTAGCACAAATCGGAGGTAGAAGCTCCGGTTAAGCACAAGTACTGCTTTATCGATCACATGTTACATGCATGATGTCGAAATCGTCGATAGTGTAGTGGTAGTGATAACCAGACATTGAACAACTGGCCCTAAAATTGTAAATTGAGTTGGCTTTTTACGCACGTCATTTCCAAGGCACATAAACACAGGTAGAAGACAAAATGACGTTGCTCTCATGAGAACCAAACCTTTAGGGCCGTTTGCACCATGTCTAGTTAACGCTAACTGGAGTTACATCCTTCAGTTAAGCACGTTAACTGCTTTATCGATCACATGTTATATGATGGGTGTCGATAACGTCGATAAAGATGTTTAACTGGGAGTTAGAATTAACTAGACATGGTGCAAACGGCCCTTAAACTATGTTCCCAATGGCGTAATTTAGAGGCCAGTCTTAATTTACGCATAAATTAAGTACAAACTAAGTAATTTCGCCTTGTAAAGTCTCTCAGTAAATTAAGTTGAAAGTACGTAGTTTATCTTAAACCAAGAACCAAATCACGAACAAATCAGTGTCGGCTCTAATTTTATCGATAATAATCGAAAAAAGTATTGTCCCATAACTGATATGTCATTGTGTTTGGACGTATTTGTTTTTAATAATCGCGCGTGGTGGTTTGTAAAATATTTCCAGAAGCTTTCTCTTTTGATCACTCATCTAAAATCTAAAAAATTACCACAAACAACTCAGAATATATAAATATACGCAATTACTCACATTCGCGATCTCTTTTGGTTCAATAAACAATAACACAGGGTTGCTACAAAGCTGTCAAGACAAATAAAGAATCGCGTGTATGAACGCACTTAATTTAGTGAGGTATTTTAAACGAAACTAAGTATTTTATGTTGGTAATGTGAACGTAGTTTAAAACTTCAACCTGTTTTTCTTTTAAATCCTATATTTCGTTACGCTTTGAATGTCATATCGTTGTTTTTTTTTAATGTTCGTTAATAACTAATTTTAATTAACATTTGAATTTTTATAGTGTTGTGCGGGTTATACTTAGGGCTGTTGTCCAATGTCTGATTAGCACTAATCGGCGGTAGAAGCTCCGGTAAAATACAACGACTGCTTTATCGATCACATGTTATATGCATGATGTCGAAAACGTCGATAATGATGTTTAACCGGCAAGTAGTGATAACCAGATATTGAACAAGCGGCCCTTAGCGTATGTGTTAAAACTGCAACACCTGAGGCGTTTTTTTTTATGTGGTGTTAAATATAAGCATATACCACTAATTTTTTAACGTGATTCAATGTCCTTCGCGTAAGGAGTGTCGCGAAAACAGCTGTGGGGCAGAACTGCAGCGATATGCCTTGCTCTGCGTTAAACATTTTAATACCATGTCCCCACCAAAAAGTTAACCATCTCAAATCGAACCTAACAACCTCACTAATACCATGTTCTGACCGACATCGAAAATATGTTTTCGTTGCTAAAAGAAAAGATAAATGTAGACAGCTGATTGCCAAAGCGGGCAAAATTTGAGAGTTGCCCAAGATTTTGCTTCGTTTTGCTTTGCTTTGCTTCAAACGGTTTTTATGTGAGCATACTCATGCATATGCCTACATCGATCTTATATGTCAAAGCAAAGAACTATCAAGCAAAGCGAAGAAAGTTGTATGTGAATCAGCCTTAAGCATGACCACTACACTATCGACGATTGCGACATCATGCATTTAACATGTGATCGATAAAGCAGTCGTTGTACTTAACCGGAGCTTCTACCTCCGGTTTGTGCTAATCAGACATTGAACAACCGGTCCTATGGGCCGGTTCTTCAATATCTGGTTATCACTACCACTACACTATCGACGATTTGGACATCATGCATGGAACATGTGATCGATAAAGCAGTAGTTGTGCTTAACCGGAGCTTCTACCTCCGATTTGTGCTAATCAGACTTTGAACAACGGGCACTAAGGGCCGGTTGTTCAATGTCTGGTTATCACTACTTGTCATTATCGACAATTTCGACATCATGCGTATATCACGTGATCGATAAAGCAGTCGTTGTATCTAACCGGAGCTTCTACCTGCGATTTGTGCTAATCAGACATTGAACAAGCGGCCCTAAATGTTTTTGGGTATGATGGCGTTTTGAGAATGGAATTGCATTCATGTACCTGTCCAGCTCTAAATTTTTCACCACTGAACACGTGAACAAATCGTAAGCAATTTTTTTGGTCGTGTAAAGGCCGCCTTAGATATTAACTATAAAAGTCGATAACGAATTAATGGCTTATCTTCGAAGAAGTTTGTGAAATTTTCGTAACCTCAACATTTCGGTTTTATTTCCGAAATTTTACTTTCAATAAAAACGATTCAATAATTTTATAATTTGATCCGCCTGAAATTAAAACGGTAAAAAATTTCCTAAATATCAATCTAGGGAAATTTCGTATAGTCACTTTTTAAGGTCTGTTCAAGCAGGAGTTAATAGTCGTTTGGAAGGATTTCATCAGTGACAGTGGGGTCATTATCGGCCCATTTTCTAGTTATTAAAGTTTTATAACTTTTACAAAGCTTATACAAAACAATAAATTTGGATATAAATATGGGGCGCCGCTGTTGTATTGCGGGTTGCAGTTCCACTTCTCGGTTACCGGAACATCATGGAGTCACCTATCATTCTTTCCCACTAGATACAAGTATACGCGCAATTTGGCTACGCAATACCCGTCTTAACAATGATCGGCAAATAACAAAGAGTGTTCTTGTGTGTTCAAGGCATTTTCGGCGTGTAGATTTCCAGCCGCAACGCAGCGGAAAGTATTTACTAAAACAACGCGTCTTTCCTACTGTATTTCCGTGGGGCAAAGTAGATCCTGCTCAAGTAGAATCGGATTTAGAAGATTTAAACAATGCTAGTTTGTCTACAACGAACACGTCAAACCAAACCAATGAAGATGCTACCAAGGCAACAGTAGAAGCAAAAGTTGCACAGATAATGGCTGAGACAGCAGAGCGCAATGCAGCTAAAGCAAGTTCGTCGGTAGTAATTAAAGATGAGATTGAGACAACATCGCCGGTATCAACGCCAGTTGTGGTATCTCCTGCCGCCGTGAAATTCGAAGCTGTGACATCCTTTAATCCTGGGACAAGGCTTGAAGCACAAGATTTTGATGGAGTTTGGCATTCAGCACGCGTTGTTGAAGTGGACAACGATGACCGAGAAGTATTAATAAAATTCGAGCGTGCTGGTAAAATGAAATCTGTAGTTGTGGGTACAGAAGAATGGATACCGATGAACTCAACACGCTTGCGCCAGAAAGTTTCAACAAAACCAATTCCAATATTTGATTTAGAAGAGAAATGTATGGCGCGCTGGTCGGGCCCAAGAAAGTTTCCAGGTACAATAAAGAAAATTCTGGGAAACGACTTGTACGAAGTCCTTTTTGATGACGGCTATGTGAAAAATGTGCGTGCTGTACATATGACTAAAGTATTACCGTTAGATCCAGAGGTGCACGTCCCAATTTCCTCTCCGACTCTTTCCATACCCAGTACTCCTCAGATTCTATCCACAACTTTGCAAGAATTATCACCATTAAAGACCACAAAAGTTGAGTCTCCTTTACCATTAGCAACTACAACATCTAGTGCCAAAAAACGAACTCCGTCGGGCTCTCGGAAGGATTGGCCCTTGCTTGATTTGTCAAAATTAGACTTAAGTAAATATAATGAAACACATTTATAGTTATATTTTATAAACAGTTTCAATTTTAGATTCTTTAAATTTACCGGAAATTCCACGTGATGGCGAATGGACATGCCATTGGGTCAATGATCAACCAATTGGTCAAGAAGGTTTCCTCATTGTTGGCGAGCACAGAAAACCTACAGTTATTGTAGAAGATTGGCGTTTACCACCGGGATGGGTAAAACACATGTACCAACGGTCCAATGTATTAGGAAAATGGGATGTTATATTAGTTACACCAGGGGGAAAGCGTTTTCGATCAAAATCTGATTTGAAAATGTTTCTCGAAGAACAAGGTCAGGTATACAATCCAGATATTTATGATTTTAGCATCCACCGTCGCCGTGCGAAAGATATAAACGCATATGTGTACACTCCTGATTATACACCTCAACAGGCTCCAAAACCGAAACCACTCGACATTACAATTGCTGCAATGGATGCGGCTAGTGTAAAAGCAGCGAAAACTGCACTTGCAGTCAGTTCTTCACAGTACATTGAGACACCAGTAGCCACACCCATACCGCCAGCCGAATTAATGACCCCCACGTCAGGAATTACGTCAAAAGCTACTACAACTGAAATTGCGGGGAATCCCGATTATGCAGACACCGTCTCTTCTCGCTCAGTAGATCCCAGTTTACCTGTAGAAGATGGCTATGGTAGGGGGAACATCATTCATATTAATAATACATCTTGCGAATTTAACTAATTTGTTCTTACATTAGCGTACATCGGTGGACTAAAGGTGCAAATAATCGATAACCTCTTTCGATGTCCACAAGTGGGTTGCTTGAAGAACTTCAGAAAGGAAGACCATTTACAAATTCACGTAAAGCACTATCATCAAGATTTAATAAAGTATGTAAAAATTATTTACCTTATCTGGAATTCCATGTGAACAAATATTCCCAAAAATTGTAAGGTTAAACAAAAAAAATTCCTTTTTTGGTTTTGTTTTGCCGATAAATTCTTGTAAACAATTTTTTCACATGAAATTGGAGAATAGGCCGCATATTTCAATCGTCTGTTACATACTTATTATTACATATCCCTTCAGACTTTTAGGATCTTGCCCAAAAATGCTTGAACTAGCAGAAAAGCGTACACATACCAAGCCGGATCAACACGAGCCCGCTCCTCGGAACCAAATTCCAAATCAGCAATTCTTTGCAAAACTTCATCAGCAGGATCTATTACAAACTCGCGCACATCGTCGCAGCGCTGGTATACTTGCGGCAATGTCAAGCAGTGGGCCGCAAGCAGTATTGGCTGCTACGGAAGTTAAATGTGAAGCTGATATCAAAATCGAAGCAAATGCAGATACAGAAACCTCACAAATATCTGTTGGCTTCAATGATACTTCTCTTAATAGTTCTACTCAAAATAGTCAAAACAGCACAATGATGGATGTGTCCATAACCACTGTCTCATCCATAGACGAGAATTTAGCTGATATATCGGCTTTACCAACTAAACGTTCACGCAGTTCACCAAGCAAGCGAGCTCTTGGCGCACGTAAAAGTAATCGACAGCGTACAACTCGCCGTTACTTAACAGCTGCACAGGCAACATCAGGGTCATCTATCCTACCAATGGTAACCGCCGATAGTAGCTTCGGGGTGTCCGATTTCGAAGAAACACGACATTCGTTTAATGCCACCCCTGATGCGAAAATTATCGAAGTTGGAAAGAAACGCAAATCATCTGGCGCTCCAGTAACGCCAGTGAGCAGTTTGGACTCCCCTGTAACTGCCGATTCTGGTTCATCGTCGTTTCCACCTCTATTGGGTCCGGGATCTAATGAAGCTGAGAATCTGGGCGGCCCAAACGCGAATCAGCCTCAGTACATTAAAGAGAATGGCGAAATAATAAAAATTGTAAGTATGCGGCAAGAGGAAATAATTAATTGTCTCTGTTCTTATGGCGAGGAGGACGGACTTATGATTCAATGTGAACTATGCTTGTGCTGGCAGCATGGCATTTGCAATGGCATCGATAAAGAAGTTGATGTTCCAGAGAAGTATGTATGCTACATTTGCCGTAATCCACAACGCGGTCGGGAGGCAATGCGTTTTAAGCACGATCAAGATTGGCTGTACGATGGCAAATTACCAGTGGCGAACTATCACATTGCGAACCCCAGTCTGCCGAAACGTTTCGAATTTCTACAAAAATCACACGTTCTCACTGGTAATTTAGTTGAACTTAAACGGTTCATGCACTCGTTACGTGTCAAAATGAACATTGCCAATAATCGTTGTCATCCAAAACTATACTTGTGGGCTAAAAAGTGGGAGGAAGACTTGGCTTTACAACATGTCAAATCAAATGTAAAATCGGAGCAAGAAATTAAAATGGATATTGATATAAAGGTTATTGATTCGAGACAGAAGACGACGCCGTCTACATCGCCTACAAAGAAAATAAAATCGGAGCCCACCACACCATCTCACCCTATTCCCAATATACCGCAGCCCGAAGCGCCTATAGATCCAGTAGAATGCCAGCATAGATTAATGGAACATATTAAGATACAGCAAAATTTTGCACTCAATCGTTTGGACGATATTGAAAATGAAATGGATGGTACGTATTTATTATGTAAATTACAGGGACGGAAAATTATTATTTTTTAAATTTTAATCAAAAAAACTCAACATGAGTAGTCCACTTACAAACAGTGTTATGTGATTTTATAATAGTATGACATAAATTAAAAAAAGGCTACGCAAAGTAACTTTTAAATTGAGATTTTTTTATTACCTGAAAATTTGGATAAATAAGAGCCTAATAACATTACATAACATAACATTAACAGTCTATACGACCTAAAGCAGTTTTCTAAGTGCATCAGAAGATGGAGACCTTTGAAAGCTTATAAATAAGTATGATAGCGACTTTTGCAAGTGTAGTTAGAATTTGATAGTATTTTTTCAGAATATAGAAAGATTTTGCACTGTGTTGTTAGTGGGCATGAAACTACTTTAAATACTGGAACGTTACCCACCAAAAACTACAAATCGAAAATATTTTACATAGCGCACTGTGCAAGTGGACTACTCACATGTTCTAAGCATCGCACAGTGTTTCGGCTATATGGAGGCAGGTGGAAAAGTCATGTTGACAGTTGATACAAAAAAACCGTTTGTGCTTAGAGGGGGAATCATAAATACAAAACTTTATGTCATCTACTCATCTCCCCTCTCAACGAACGGTACATTTCAAAAAAACTAGAATCGGCTCGAAACCGGCTAACCAATTAAGCTGCCTTTGACGCTGAACCCATTACAGCAAGTGCTTCTTTTTCAACTGTTATCAGTTCTTTAAGAGTTACGGATTATTCACGTAAAGATATTTATCAATTATTTTGTGTTTTTCCATTTTTTTTTATCAACAAATTAACTTGGAAATCTATATGCTAAAGATTACATTGGATCACAAATTTTAGTTTGGTTTTTATTTTCCAGACGTCACTATCCAAATTCTATGCAGAATTGCTCGGTGATTCCTAAAATAGAGTAAATTTTTTTTCTATGGATACATTTTCGAGATATTTGCAATTTACCGTTATTCATCTTAAAACAAAAAGTGCTTCCACTAAATCACGTATATCTTACGAACCAATTTAACAATCTTAAAATGAGATACGTCAAATAGAAGTTAGTAAAATACTCCATAAACCATCATCACTTCCGATAGGACTGATAGTTTCTGACAAATTAATTAATCATTCCAGTTTTTTTTTGTATATTTTAATGAAAAAAAAAAAGAAATAATTAAACTTTAGCAGAAGAAAAATTTTAAAAATAACAGATTCGGTGCCAAATTTTTGCATTTTTGCTAAAGCCTGTTCTGTTACAAAAAAAATGAGTGGTCAAATGAAAATACGATTTTTTGTATGAAATATGAGCAGAAAAGCGTGGTACTGAGGTGTATGAGTAAAAAAAAAAAAAAAAAAAAAATTTTTTAAAAGCGCATTTACAATACTTATTCGTCCTTGCAAACTAAAAAGCGTTTATGTTTTTCAATTCTATAGAATTTTCTCTTTCATTTAGTACCCATAATGATGTAGTACATTCCACTGCTTTTTTTATTTTTTTAATTAATCATATCTTTAAAATTTCAAAACCCTTTAAAAATAATACTGACGTCAGAGTGATAAACTAAAACCGCAGCTTTACTATCAGCCTCATTGCTTAAGTCGTAAATTAGGCTAAGTTGTACGCATGATGCAATAATTTTTAGATCGTAGTTGCACTTCAAAATTTTTGACATAAACCGTGTGTGTGACAAGCACGCAATGTGGCCACTGCTACGAAATAGAACTTGGGGATTTTCGCTTGTTATTTTAAATTTTTTTTAACAGAACATGTAAAAATGTTTATGTTTCATAACTGATCACTTCATTTTTAATATACATATACGTATTTAATACATACATTTTTGGCACTGCTAATCACATAAATTAAAATCATAAAAATGAAAATATAACGGCAACATTCTTGTTTAAAATTTTAGATCCATCGCACACCACGGACTTTATCGGCCGCCGATTTAGTTGTGCTCGCTAGTCTTTCCATTGCACCACAACTAAAGGGTCGGATCGATTAAGCTGGTGTAGTGTGCGCACCTCCATACATCTTCATGTACATATTTCAAGCGAGCCCTACTATTTAATCGGTGTGGTGGCTCTTATAGCTGAAGCAGCAGTTAATTTTTTATGAAGAAACTTATTAAAAAATTTTCGAAAATTTCTCTACTTACATACTGAGCTGGGTCGTAATGATTCCTTTAGGAATTAAATTACTCCCAATTACAAATTACAAGGAATTGTATTTAGGAATCAACTCCATCAGTCCACAGCAAAGGAATCGATTAATTTCTCAATTACTTGAAGTAATTTTAAATGTAATTGTTTTTTTAATTCCATTACAAGGAATTTCATATTGTAATTGGAATAAATTACGTGCTAGTAATTAAATTTTTTTCCAATTCCTGTGAAAGGAATTGAAAATGTAATTGATTTTTTTTCAATTCCATTACCTGGAATTGCAAGAGTACTTTAGTTTTCTCAATTACTCAAAGGAATTGTAAAAGTAATGGAGAAACTGAAAGTTCATTCACGAATGTAAATGTGGAATTTTTGTTGTGGTCAAAGATTAAAATCTAAAGCACACATTGGACATCTTCTATGTATATCTATCTATATAAAAATGTTGAGTTCGTATGTCACGGTCATCAAAACCCGAGAACGGCTGAACCGATTTGAATAATTTTTTTTTAATTATTCGGTATAATACCACAATCAATGATATCGAAAAATTTGGAGGGTTGCCACCTATTTCAAAAATTTTAAACCCAATTATATTGATATAATAAATGAATTATTAAAATATGGGTATCAACTTATAGAGGTTTAAGAAAGAAGTTGGAAGTATTTTTGACGAGGATTGCCACCTATTTGAAAATTTTAACTCAGTCAAATTGATAAAATAAATGAAATATTGCCATGTGGTTGTCAAACTAAAGAGTTTTAAAAAGGCTTACTGCCGAAAATATGTTTGAGGAGGGTTGCTACATTGTCGAAATAAATAAAATATTACAATATGGGTATCAAATTAAAGAGGTTTAAGAAAGATGACTGTTGAAAATATTTTTGAGGGGGGGCTGCCACCTATTTGGAATTTGTAACTCAGTTAAATTGATAAAGTAAACGAAATATTGCCATGTGGGTGTCAAACTAAATAGTTTTAAAAAGGCTTACAGTTGAAAATATTTTAAAGGGGGGTTGCCACCTGTTAAAAAATTTAGCGCAATTTA
Source organism: Rhagoletis pomonella (assembly GCF_013731165.1). Lineage (NCBI taxonomy): Eukaryota > Metazoa > Arthropoda > Insecta > Diptera > Tephritidae > Rhagoletis > Rhagoletis pomonella. Next base: position 54,944,553 of record NW_023458555.1, on the reverse strand, counting down.
ATTGATAAACTAAATAATATATTACAATATAGATATTAAATTAAAAAGGTTTAAGAAAGATAACTTCTGGAAATAGTTTTGAGTAAAGTGGCCACCTGTTTGAAAATTTAAACTCGGGTATTTTGATAAAATAAATGAAATACTGCGTTTTGGGAAGCAAACTTCAGATTTTTAAGAAGGCTTACAGCCGAAAATATGTTGGAGGAGTGTTGCCACTTGTTTGAAAATTTAACTCAACTTAATTGATCTAGGTATCAAATTAAAGAGGTTTAAAAAATACTTTTGAGGAGGGTTGCCACCTATTTGAAAATTTTAACTCAGTTAAATTGATAAAATAAAGAATATTTTATATCTTTTTAAGTATCTTTAGTTAAGATTTGCATAAAAAAATTTTAAATTTTCTCCATGAGAAGAGAATTATATAAAGAAATTTTGAAAATTTTCAGATACAATTACAACATATTCTTGAAATGATATTTTACGATATTCAGTTGAATATTATGAAAATACATGTTACGTAGTCTTGGGGTGGGGAATTTCCCCAATTTCCGCTACCTGGGTCCGCCACTGTATACAAATGAAATCCATAGCCGCGGCGTTATTGCTTGAAGAGAACGAGTCAAAGCTAGTGAAATTATAAACGTTGTTTGAGCACTCCACAACACTTGCATTACTACAGAGTGGACTATTTGAACGCAAATGAATTCGATTTTGCAAGCCGTCAGGAGGAAGGGAAGAACAAAGCTTATCCTTCCATAGCAAATCGATTGCATTCAGTGCATTTCGAAGTATTATTTATAGATAATGAAAACAAAAACGCCTGGACTTCTTTTTTAAAAACCCCGCGCGATACCCATTTTATTTACCATTATTTGAGTCAATTTTTCGGAAAATTCATTTATGATGACTTTTACAATCATGCACAGTATATTTTACTTAATTTTTTTATAAAATTTTATTATTTAAACCCACGAAAATAACAATCGAAACATTCTTCGTCAACAAATTTGGAACTTAGAGAAACGGAACTACGATAGAAATGTAGAACAGGTATAATCGTAAATTTCGAAGATTGATCCAAAACGAAACGGAACGCAGAGTACCAAAGTTGCCAAACGGAGAAAATTTCGATTCGAGTCGAAATATAGGGCTGATTAAAATAAACCAAAAAAAATGTGTAAAATATACTGTGCGTGATTGTAAGTCATTATGAAATTTATCCATTTTCTGCATTAATGTGTTTTCGCGAGCGGCAATGGTAACCAGAAGGGATCGGCGATCATTGAAACGCAGCTAGCCACTGTATACGCGAAAAAGCAATGTTGCCACTTTTTATCATTAAACCATGTTCGAATCGTGGAAATTTTGGTAGATCACAGGGTTGCTTTTAACATTTAGATTCTTAATTCAAAAATGGAGTTGCATTTAGCTGCATTTAGGTGACGAATTGTGTATGGATAAATGTACTTTTAGAGTAGCTTTTAGAGCTAAATGCTTTTAAGCGTAAGCAAAAACAGCCCATTATGTTTGCACTTAAGTTAAGAACAAACGAAATTTTATTTTTAAATTAAAATGAGTTAGATATATTTACAGTCTGATTCTGTACACTTGATAAATAGAAAATCTTTATAATTTGTCAATTTTTATTATTTACCAATAATTGGTATTCTAGCACAGACATCAAAAGCTCTTTTCTTGATAAATTATCAAGATTGAAAATGCTATTGGCAAATTGAAATTTCATGTGAAATGTATAAATTTTGTATATTAATAAATTTGTTTCAAACAATTTAATACTCCATGTGCCGGCGTTTGAACCTGCGACACACGGAATTATAGTCGACATCTTTACCTACTCGGCTACGGCAGTCAAAAGCTTTTTTGCTTTTAAATTCATATTTTTCATATGTGACCAGTGGTCGGACTTATACCACATTGTGGTAGATCTGCTACTTTTTTGAGCATCTACCACATCTACCACTCAAGATCTGAAATCTACCACATATCCGTGCTTTTGAGTAGTTTTAAGAGCAAAAATTGTCCAACACTAAGCACTATATGGTAACAAGAATAATATGATACAAGATTCCGGTGACGATGAAATTTCTCAAGTAAAAGTAAACAAAGCCGAATGGGAGGATAAAATAAACTATAAATAGCAAATTTTCTCAGTAATTAATTTTTCGACGGGAAACGTGGTTTCATTATGTTAAATTTTAAAATATGTGATTTATAAAGAGAATTAACAACGAAAATTAAAAGAAACGCGATTTTTGTGAAAGTATTAGCAAATTTCAGTACATCTAAAGTTTCTAAGCGTTGTTTAATTTTACATGAGAATTGTCAAAATCGACAAATCCCAGTTAGCTGTTTCTGGAACATGCCACATTTGTTCGCTACTTCGTGATGTGATAAAAAAACTGGCAGCACTCCGTAAGGTTCTAGAAATCTCTTAAAATATGTTCCAAAAATATCTTAATATGAAAAGCAGTTCCTGCACCGTCAAGGAAAAAAATTGCCAAAAATCAAAGCAATTTTTAGCAACTCCAATCATGCACTTTATTATACTAAACTTATTATTTTTTTTAGAGTCTAATTAAAAAGTTTACAATTTAGGTGAAACCTTGCAGACTTTTTTTATTTTTTGTACAAAGTTTGATCCAAACCCAGAGATCTACCACTTTTTTTTGAAATCTACCAAATTTTTTCCAGATTCTAGCACACAGAATTTTTTTTAAAGTCCGATCACTGTATGTGACCATGAAATCAGTTCCACTCATGTGGAAATCAGTTTCACTCATGTGGAAATCGTAGAGCTTTTTAACCGACTTCCAAAAAAGGAGGAGGTTATCAGTTCGTCGGATTATTTTTATTTTATTTTTTATTTTTATGTATGTTACCGCCTAACTTTGGACCACGTCAACCGATTTTTTTTGCATCGGAAAGGTATTGTCTCAGAGGTGGTCCCATACTAATCTGGTTAAGATCCGATCAGTGGATCATGAGATATATATATATATTTTTTTTTATGAGAGTTGAAGTAGGTTTTTTTTTCCTAAAAATTACTTGTTGTTTTATAAATATTGACACAGAATGAGAAGGGAGCTTTTACTTGATAAAAATCTTGATACAATTTCTTTACAGAAAATGTATCAGGAAAACACAGAATTGGGAGGTTAGTTATTTTAAAATATTTACAAATTTTAACTTCATAAGCTGCTATAGTTTGGTGGCAATTATTTCTTTTGTTTTGTTTCGATTTCACACATTCCTAGGCAACCAGCTGATTTCGAAGATGTTTTCGCTCTTCCTCTTCTTTCGCTTCGATCGTAACTCGGAATACCAAATTACTATTGTTGCGGAGCGGAATGCGGGAAAGTAGTCGAAATGCGGAATAGGGCTGAATATTTCGTCATTCGTTTAATAACACTGGATCACAAATTTTAATTTCTCCAGACGCCACTATCCAATTTCTATGTAGAATTACTCGGTGATTCCGAAATTCGGGTAAATTTTTTTTTCTATGGGTACGTTTTCGAAATATTTGCAATTGACTGTTATTCAGCTTAAAGCAAAAATTTGTTCCTTTTAATCACGTATATCTTAGGAACCAATTTAAAAATCATAATATAAAATACGGCAAATGAAAGCCAATGAAATTCTCCATAAAACGTATATACATCGTTTTCACAAATTAATTAATCATTCCACCTTTTTTTTTATTTTTTAATGAAAAAATTTAGAAAATCAAACTGTAACAGAAGAAAAATTTTAAAATAACAGGTTCTGTGCCAAATTTTTGCATTTGTACTGAAGCCTGTTCTGTTAAAAAAGAAAAAATCAAGTTACTGATGAAGAAAATCGGTGGATAAATTCGAAATACTGAGTGGTCAAATGAAAATGCGCAAGGTTTTTTGTATGAAAAATGAGCAGGAAAGAAGGTTACTCATACGCCGCGTTCACCCTAGTAACACGCTTCCTTCTTTACTGGCGCTGTAACCGCCTAAGCGATTTTGGCCGAGTCCAAAACAGCACGCCAGTCGTGTCATTTCTCTTCTGTGCTAACTGACGCCAATTGGAAATGCCAAGTGAAGCCAAGTCCTTCTCCACCTGGTCTTTCCAACGCAGAGGAGGCCTTCCTCTTCCTCTGTTACCAGCATCGTGGCCCGCGTTGAATATTTTCAGAGCAGGAGTTTTTCTGTCCATTCAAACGACATGGCCAAGCCTGCGGAGCTGCTGAATTTTAATTCGCTGCACTATGTCTATATCGTTGTAAAGCTCATACAGCTCATCGTTAAATCGTCTGCAATATTCGCCATCACCAACGCGTAAAGGTCCGCAAATATTTCGCAGAACCTTTCTCTCGAAAACTCCAAGAGCACTTGTTGGCAAGAGTGATTCTCCGTTGGATTTCAAGGCTGACATTATTATTTGTGTTAATGCTGGTTCCCAACTAAAGGAATTCATCTACTTTTTCGAACTTTTAACTGCCAACAGTGACGTGGGTGCCAAGACGCGTATGCTCTGACTGTTTGTGTGATGACAGGATATACTTCGTTTTGTCCTCGTTCACCACCAGACCCATTCGCTTTGCTTCTCTATCCAATCCCGAGAAAGCAAAACGGATATAGCCCTTGTTTTTACCGCTAATATCGATGTCGTCGGCATCCGCCAGCAATTGCACGTTCTTGTAGTAAATTGTTCCTGAGCGGTTCAGTTCTGCGGCTCTTAATATCTTCTCCACCATTAGATTAAATAAATCACATGAAAGGGAGAGGTCCTTCCCTATTCTGGCGGAGCTGGAGGTATTGCTCAACGTCATTTTACACAGCCGTATTAGTTTCCCGGGGATACCAAATTCAGACATCGATGCATAAAGGCAACTTCTCTTCGTGCTGTCGAAAGCGGCTTTGAAATCGACATATAGATAGTGTGTGTCGATCCTATTATCGCGGGTCTTTTCCAAGATTTAGCGTATTGTAAATACCTAATCTTTGTTGGATTTTCCAGGCCTAAAGCCACACTGATAAGGTCCAATCAGTTCGTTGAGGGTGGGCTTCAGTCTTTCGCACAGTACACTCGATAAGACCTTATAACCTATGCTTAGAAGGCTGATTCCGCGGTAGTTGGTGCGTATGGCGTGGTCGCCTTTCTTGTAGATTGGGCAGAGCACACTTAAATTCCAGTCGTCGGACATGCGTTCATCTGACCATATTTTGCATAGGAGCTAATGCATGCACCTCACTACAGCTCCTCGCCGCCGTACTTGAATAGCTCGGCTGGCAGGCCGTCAGCTCCAGCAGCTTTGTTGTTTTTCAGCCGCGTAATCGCTATTCGTACCTCGTCATAGTCAGGCGGTGGGTCAGCTACTCCATCATCATCGACTGGGGACTCGGGTTCGTCTTCTACACTACTTTAAGCGCTGCTACCATTCAGTAGGTTGTAAAAGTGTTCCCTCCACAATTTAAGTATATTCTGGACATCGGTCACTAGGTTTTGCCATTGTTGTTTTTACAGGAGTTCGCCCCGGTCTTGAAACCTACCGTAAGTCGCCTAATCCTCTGGTAGAATTTTCGGGCGTTCTTCCTGTCGGCCAGAATTTCAAGGTCTTCGCACTCACGTATTTCGGCCTCTCTCTTCTTATTGTGGCAAATACGTCTCGCTTCCTTCTTCAGTTCCCTATAACGGTCCCACATGGCTCGCGTTGCGCCCGATCGCAGCGTGGCCCTATATTTCCTTGCATTATTGGGCGCACATTTTTTTGCTGCACAGGGCGTTTCTTGGCTACAACAAGATAGTGGTCCGAGTCGATGATTGACCCCCGGTGTGTACCTACGTCTAAAACGCTTGAAGCATGCCTTCCGTCTATCACTACATGATCGATTTGGATTCTCGTTTTTCGATCTGGAGACAGCCATGTAGCTTGGTGGATGTTCTTATGCTGGAACCTAGTACTACATATTACCATGTTTCGGGCCCCGGCGAGGTCGATTAGCCTCAGTCCGTTATCGCACGTTTCGTCGTGGAGGCTGAATTTTCCGACAGTGGCGTCAAAGATCCCTTCCTTGCCCACCTTGGCATTAAAATTGCCAAGCACGGTTTTGACATCGTGTCGAGGGCAGCGCTCATATGTACGTTCCAAGCGCTCATAGAAGAGATCCTTGGACGCCTCATCCTTCCCTTCCGTCGGGGCATGAGCGCAGATGAGCGAGATGTTGAAGAATCTAGCTTTGATGTGGATTGTGGCTAGACTTTCTTCCACTGGGGTGAACGGCAGTACTCGGCGACGGAGTCTCTCTCCTACCACGAATCCAACACCGAATTTGCGCTCCTTTACGTGGGAACTGTAGTAGACGTCGCAAGGCTTCACGCTTACTTTTCCTTGTCCCGACCATCGCATTTCTGGGATGGCGGTGATGTCAGCCTTTGTCTTCCCGAGGACGTCAACCAGCCGGGCAGAGGCACCTTCCCCATTAACCTTCGGAGGACACACCTTTTTTATTTGACGTGAACGACACACTGGGGTAAATTGCACCCCAATTGAAATGTTGCTTTTAAAACACACAGCTTAAGCTTTTTTTGCATATATTACGCTGGAAATATTTAGATAAAATAAATTTAAAATGAAATGTCTTATTGAATTTTTCAAAGGTACAAGATCATATAATTGCATGGTTAGCTTTTATTGACATAACGAAAAAGTTTATCAAAAATAGGCTTTGCACTGGGGTGTCTTACACCCCAGTGTGTCTTCTGAAGGTTAAGGGTCCGGATATTCCAGGTGCATACCCTTAAATCATAGTCCTTTATACGTTTGCCGTGGTCGTCATCAAAAAAGGGGGTATCATCCGAGGCTGTTTGTTCTTTTTTACGCCTTCTCACTTTAGCTCGTTCCCAAACGGGTGTTTGGTTCTACCCAGAGGATACGTGGATATAAATATCTGGACGTTGTAAGCTACAATTTGAACACGCTTTACTGCTCGTATTTTGTACAAAAAATCTTTGCGGATTTTCATTTGACCACACATTATTTCGTATTTATCCATCGACTTTCTTCATCAGTAACTTGATTTTTTTTTCTGACAGAACAAAAATTTGGTACAGGACCTGTTATTTTTTAAATTTTTCTTCTGTTAAAGTTTGGGTTTTTTTTCATTTTTCATTCAACTATAAGCCGTATCGGAAAGTGATGTATATACGGTTTATGGAGAATTTCATTGGCTTTCATTTGCCGTAAGATCTTTAAATTGGTTCGTAAGATACACGTGATAAAAAGGAACCAGTTTTTGCTTTACGCTGAATAACGGTAAATTGCAAATATCTCGAAAACGTATCCATAAAAAAAATTAACTCGATTTTCGGTATCACCGAGCACTTCTGCATAGGAATTGGATAGTGGCATCCATAGAACATTTTTGCTGTAAAACAGTGTGATTATAAAGCACGACATACATACACTACGCTTTGCACTAAAAATGTTTGCAAAAAAGATCTCGCGCTTCCACACTTTAATGAACGCCAAGTGTTTTTTTTTTCAATACAATTCTTGTTTCCTTTCAGTATATAAGAATACTAAATCAATTAATAAGATAAATTTTTTCAGTGCTGACATATTTATTATTATTTTTTATACCCGAGCGCACTTGTGCACAAGGGTATTATAATTTGTTCGCATAACGGTTGTTTGTAACAGGCAAAACGAATCGAGATAGATATAGACAAATGTATACATAAATGATCAGAATGAAAAGAGAAATCGATTAAGCAGTGACTGTCTGTCCGTCCGTCCGTCCGTCTGTGCACACGATAACTCGAGTAAAAATTGAGATATCTTAACGAAACTTGGTATGTGCACTTCTTTCGGGCATAGGACGGATGGTATTGAAAATGGGCAAAATCGGACAATAACCACGCCTACCTCCCATATAACGGTAATTTGGAGGAATACGAAATCTTCGATAAATCAATAAATATTAAAGCTAATTTACCCAAAATTGATGCTTGCAACATCTCTTTACCAAGAACTACGTTTATGATAAAATTTTGGAAAATGGGCGTGGCACCGCCCACTTATGATCACATATATGTATTTCGGTAACCGTTATACCAATTTGTACCAAACTCGGTACGATTATTGTGCTTGCCACATAGAAGCAAAACGTTTAAAAATATTGGAATCGGATTCAAATTACGACCACTTTTCATATAAAGGCAAATTTCAGAAATGCTTGAAACTTCAATATTTCGAAATTTAAGGACGCTAATTTACTCAAAATTTATACGCAACGCCTTGCGGTAGCTTTCGCAAGGGTGAAAATCATATACTTAGTACCTGCGCCGGGTATTTAATGTTCGGCTCCGCCCGAACTTAGACTTTCTTACTTGTTCATTCTACATTTGTTCCATATGAAACTCAGGCACTTTCATATGAATTGTCTTTATACATATGTCAGGGCATACGAGAGGGCGATAAAGTTTATTTTTATGTTTAAAGTGTAAATTTGTATATGTGCCTATACTACAGGGCAAAGCAAAAACAAGTGTCCTACAAGTGCTTATGGAGTGAGCAGCTTTGGTCTTAAATTGCAGTTGGTTGCGTTTGTATTGCCATTTCAAGTTTTATAATCATTATTTTTAGGTTTTATCTCTGAGCGATAAAATAAAAATCATAAAATAATCATTTGTGACCGAAAAAAATAAAAATCTAATAATAATAATTTCTGTTGAGCAAAAAAAAATAAAATAAAACTTAACAATAACGCAGGCCAACAAAATTTTTACCCAGAAACTAGACCATACGATTCCGAAGATTTCGATGTAAATTTCAACAACTTTTATAATAATAATAGATTGGCGCTTACACATAGTATGTACGTGCTATATAATGAAGAATAAAGTTTTTCGATATTAGCACAAATTCTTCGCTTTGTTGAATTTTTATATTTTTTGTGCAAAGTTACACTCCCTTGCGTAATTATAAATCCAGTGCAAAAGTCTTTGAAACAAACGTCACCCTTGTGCTCTCCTGAGCTCAACGAATTGAAAAATTTGTGGGAGTACCAGCAAAAAAAAGTTTATTGTGGTAATCGCCAATTAGAAAACTTTAGATGTCTTAAATTTGTGATGTTGCAAGAGTGGCATAAACTTGATGCTGCTTTACTGAGGACATTATGTTTAAGTATTAGTAAGCACATATTTCAGTTAACTAAAGTCATTGGAGCACAAGTACAGCAATAAGAAGAAATATTTGCATGTTTTACTCATTTTATTGGGATTTGAATCTGCATTGCCTTCAAACTAAGATATGTTTATATAATATTTGAAGAGAGCTCTTACCATGCATAAGTCACAGAAGAAAGTTTTTCGCTATCATGCTTGCGAAGGTTGTTTCCAACGACTTTTTTACTAGATTTATAATTATGCAACGGCGTGTATGATGGGACACACTTTTGTAAAAAAATGTTAAGCGTTAAAACAAAGAAATATAGCCAAAACTGGTCAAAATAAAACGTTTCTATTAACGAGGTCGGCCTCATTTTGTTGGGATATTTAATTTTTATGTTTTATAAAAAAAAATTTTTTTTAATTATTTTACTTACATATAATGACTACCGTCCCTGGTAAATTTTCGCAAATGTATGTTTGTATAACGCGTATCTACATTTCAGAACTCGAACGCCAGGACGAACTTTTCGATTTGAAAGACGGCGATTTGAAGAGTACGAAAGATGTACTAGCTACTTTCATTAAAGAGTTGGATATAATGAAACAACTGGCCAAATTAAATGCTTTGGAAAATACTAAACAATCTTTGAATAATTCAATTGCAATTAAATAACTTTCAGTGACAAAACACTATCATCAATCATTACATCAAAATAATGCTTTAAATTTTGAGTCTTTTAAAACTAGTAAATATTGCTTACATCCTCTTTTTACCAGTTTCTCTAGTTATAGATTGAAACAAGTTACATACACATGTATTTTATTTTAAATAAAAGTTCACTTCAGGGGTTGTTGCTTCATGAACCCAATTAAGTTGGTAAATATTTTGCGCTGATTTAAAATAAAATGTTTCCTTTTCACCTTGGGTCCTATTTTTGTTAATGTGAAACATTGGCAGAATATAGTTTGGCCTACTGTGGCGCTACACTTTCAATTTCCAATAAACACACTTTCTTTAACTTGCTCTAATTTTTTTTACTAGTTATCAGAAAAAAAGGGCGTTCCTCCGATTCCAAATATATAACGTTCACCTGCCGCGCAATTATACTTTTCAGGATACTAACTATTAAATATTTACAGGGAATTTTTTTTATTTGTGTATGTAATTCACCCTGCAATTGTGTAAAAGTGTACTACTTGCGTGTACACTTCATATGTGGTTGGTATCTAAAGTGTGCTTTAAAAAATAAGTAAATGGCCAGCAAGTAACTCAAAGTATGTAACTCTACTTTTCACAATTTTCAAAATTTTCGCTTTATAGCGTATAGTTTCTGAAGCATTTCCTTTTAAAAACCTTTTAAGTATGTATTATATTCTACAAACAATTACGAATAATTTGATACCTTAGCAAGAGGTGTGCTTTCAGAATAAACCAACTTTTAAAGATAAGGTTAGGAAAGTCGTAGTGAAGTTCGGACGCGTTTTTTACAGCTCTGCTATTTTTGCTGCTTCTGCTGTTACAAATTCATATGCTGCTTCTGATAGCCCTGCCGCTGCCGTAAACAGCAGCTTGCTTAATAGTCATCGTGTCGATGTTTGTGCCGACAACAACAATTCTTCTTTTGTTTATCCAGATCCAACTCTGCCGGCTTCCAACTGTACGTCCGTAGCTACAGCTCAGACCAGTGGCTGCTTACTTACGCCGCTGCTGCCTCAGCTAATACATATTCACAGGCGGCTGCCGCTGCTACTGGCACATACGGCAGTTTGACTTCTGCGACTGATATGCCTTTTATGAGCGATAATCACAAACATATGCCAAATGCTTCTTCTTTGTCGAAGCTATGTCTTCTACTACAGTTTCTGCTGGTTCTCTCCCTGAAGCACAGCGTACTGAACAAAATAAGAATCCCAAAAATAAAAAGGCTGAGCGGAACGTTGTATTCGGCCGGAATAGTAGCAAAGATCTGGATGTATTTGCTTCAATAAGATGGTTACATTTGTCTTCATTTCAGCCCGGTGTTACTGAGGAAAATATACTGTCTTTCGTTGCAAGAAATACCCGCAATTGATTTACTTCCAAAATATGGGAGGTGTACGTACCAAGTCGGATGTCATATGTTCCAGTAGTGCAGTCTCGGAATTCGACATAATAATCTTTGTTGAGACCTGGCTGAATTCAAATTTCTTTGATTGTGAATATTTCGACCCGCACTTATTTACCGTTTTTCGCAAAGATCGTGATGTCATCAGAACGGGCTTGAATCGTTATCTTAATGTCTTCCAGGTTTCGCTAAGTAATGATGATTAAATTTTAGATCAAATATGTGTTTGTATATATGGTTACTCAGGTTCGAACTCATACATCCCTCCTGAGAGTAATTACGATATTTATAAGGCTCATACGGATAATATTACATCTTTAGTTCATAGTCATTTAGAAAGAGAGTTATGTGTTTTTGGCGATTTTAATCTTTCAAATATTACCTGGTCTGATAAGCTATCTAAATCTGGTCTTATACCTATGAATGCCAATTCAGTGATCGCTTCTTAGGTTGTAGATAACTGGTTAAGTCTTAATTTAGTGCAGGTTAATTGCTTTTTAAACAAACTCAATAGAATTCTAGATCTCATTTTTATCAGTGACAATATTGATTTCGATCTTTCTGAATGTCTCAATTCGTTATCACCTACGGATAAGCATCATATTTCCTTGGTACTTAAATTAAATGCTTATGAATTCAATACAAGCGTTCAAGAGGAAAAACTAGCATTTAACTTAATAAATGTAATTTTTCCCGGGTTGATAACTCTTTAATTGAAGTTGACTGGGAAAAATTGTTCATAAGTTCGGATGTTGTCCAATGTTTTTCTATTTTTAAATCGCAAGTGGTGGAGATCTGTCGCCTAAATATCCTGTAACGACAGCCTATGTAGTAGGTGGCAAGTAACTGCTACAACAAATATCCCCACTCAAATATCCCCCCACACAAATGCCCATTTGTACCTCAGCGATGTACCCAAACATGTGTGAAAAGGCGCGCTGCCAGGAATGACCATGTGCATGTGTGTACGTGTGTGAATGTTCGTGTAGGTGCAGATGCTAATCCCTGTGGGGAACATTTCTAGTTCTGAACTGGTGCGCTTCTAGTACATTTAGACCCAGTACTGGTTCGCGATAAATCTCTTTTGCATGCAAGCAACTGGCGAATTTAACATGGCGATGTCCTAGGAAGTGTCAATTGCCCCCCGCTGCATCCCTTTTTCGATAGTTCCGAACTAGTCCTAAATTCTATAGTTCCGAACCAGTTCTAAAATCGACAGACGAAAGAAAAAAGTATCATGATATTTTAGTCTTTTTGGTTCTTCCCTGTGTGCGATGTTAACTTTTTTTTGGAAGAAATGTGTTTTCAATTTGAAATTAAATTTGTTTGAATGATTGTAAGAAATGTACGTTTACATACCTTTAGCTTTAGCTGAGTTTGCAGAGGTGCTCGCTGTTATTTCTTAGATTCCAGACGGTTCCAAGATGTTGAAATGTTAACACAAATTTTAGTTTTGTATTACGAAGCTATGAAAAAGCATCTGCGAAGCACAGAATAGAAGCGTATTTGAACGAAAAAGCCGTCGAACACATACCCTGTGGGGAAAATCTCTAGTTCTGAACTGGTGCGCTTCTAGTACATTTATACCCAGTACTGGTTCGCGATAAATCTCTTTTGCATGCAAGCAACTGGCGAATTTAACATGGCGATGTCCTAGGAAGTGTCAATTGCCCCCCGCTGCATCCCTTTTTCGATAGTTCCGAACTAGTCCTAAATTCTATAGTTCCGAACCAGTTCTAAAATCGACAGACGAAAGAAAAAAGTATCATGATTTTTCAATCTTTTTGGTTCTTCCATGTGTGCGATTTTAAGTTATTTTGGAAGAAATGTGTTTTCAATTTGAAATTAAATTTGTTTGAAAGATTGTAAGAAATGTACGCTTAAATACCTTTAGCTGTAGCTGAGTTTGCAGAGGTGCTCGCTGTTATTTATTAGATTCCCTGTCCTGTCCCAAGATGTTGAAATGTTAACACAAATTTTAGTTTTGTATTACCAAGCTATGAAAAAGCATCTGCGAAGCACAGAATAGAAGCGTATTTGAACGAAAACGCCGCCGAACACATATCTAAGCAAAGTAAACAAGCCCCCCGCTGCATCCCTTATTCGATAGTTCCGAACTAGTTCTAAATTCGACAAATAAGATCTAGTTCGTTCTGCATCCCTTCTTCTATAATTCCGAACCATTTCTAAATTCGTCACTTTAGATATAGATTTCTAGTGAAAAAAACTGAAAAAAATTGTTTTTTAAAAGTACCACTTTTCGACGATTTTGGACTGGTGGGGATCTAGTTCCTATCGGACTAGCTCCTTTTTGGCGATATAGGCCTAGTAAGGAGCTAGAAATTTGATTCACTAGTCCACGTTTCCCTGCAGGGTATGTATGTAAAGTAAACAAGCCCCGGCTGCATCCCTTATTCGATAGTTCCGAATTAGTTCTAAATTCGACAAATAAGATCTAGTTCGTTCTGCATCCCTTTTTCTATAAAAAAAAATCGTCACTTTAGATATAGATTTCTAGTGAAAAAAACTGAAAAAATTAGGTTTTTAAAACTACCACTTTTCGCCGATTTTGGCCTGGGTGGGATCTAGTTCCTATCGGCCTAGTTCTTTTTTGGCGATAAAGACCTAGTACGGAACTAGAAATTCGTTTCACTAGTCCGCGGTTTCCCTGCAGGGAATGTGTAGATTTGAACTATGTGTTTGTATTTGTGTATAAGAGTGAAAGTTCAAGAAATGTTCCACACGCAAATGCACCGGGGCACGATCGCCTGGTCGGCTAACAGGAAAATTCAAATTGAAAAGTGCCTTTCAAGTGAAAAGACGTGCGAGGAAAAGTTTACGCGTGGAATATTAGCCATTTCCGCCAGTTCACAAAAGAAAAAATAAAAGGTTTTGTGCCCCGTTTAACCGGGACCTTTAATTCCCGCTGCCGATCCTTCTACCAGAAGGTGAGTCAGCTAAAGGCAACTAGGCCTAACATATGGATGTATGTAACTGAGTGTGTCACCTTTTTTTTCCTTTGTATTAAACGTGTATAAAATTTCCGTGACAAATAAACAAAATTTTAACTAAATCCAAGTAAAAAAAAAGTAAAGTAATAAAGAATGCTTTACATACATATATTATATTAGCGAAATGAATTGGGATACAATTGGATGAAGAAGAGTTAAATAAAATGTACTATAAATTATGTCCTGGCAAGATTAAAATAAATGAGTTGAAGAATAATATATATTCCGTGAAACTAATAAATCAAATAAGCAAAAGGCACCAAGCACATGAACGCACACATATGTAAATATAAAGGCACGTACATACGTAAAGGGTGAACACTAGGGTGGTCCAAAAATGTATGGGAGAAAAGTAAAATCGGAAATTTAATGCTCTCATCCCCTAGGATTGTTCTATACCGAAAAAAGTATACCCCTGTTTTTTTATTTTATTTTAAAATCAAAATATATATGTATTTTGTATGGGGAAAAAAAGACTTTTCGTAGAAATGGCATAGAATCCATGAAAATCAAAATTTTTCAATCTGAAAACTCTGCTTCTCTTCAAAGGACTTCAGGGAATAATGCCCAATTGTTTATTTAAACGTTTTTTAATTTAAACTATTTTTTCTTTTTTTCTTTTGTGTATTTCTGTTTGTATATTTAATTTTTTTTTGGGATATTTCGGAGACCCTTAAAAAATAGTTAAAATTAAAAAATGATTAAATAAACAATTGGGCATTATTCTCTGAAGTCTTCTGAAGAGAAGCAGAGCTTTCAGATTGAAAAATTTTGATTTCCATGGATTCTATGCCATTTCTACGAAAAGTCTTTTTCCCCATACAAAATACATGGGAAACTTTGAGCGCTTTGAGCGACTTCTAAATATATTTTGATTTTAAAATAAAAAACAGGGGTATACTTTTTTTCGGTATAGAACAATCCTAGGGGGTGAGAGCATTAAATTTCCGACTTTACTTTTTTTGGACCACCCTAGTGAACACACCAAAACTGCGACACTTAGAAATTACTACCGATGCTTTCCATTTCCAGACAACCGGTCAGGTACGAGCATGATTTTTAATTTCGACCAAACTCAAATACATTGTTTGTTGGTCCAAATAATGAGACACGTATTTTTTCTTTTGGCTCGGAAAAATTTTTCGGCCGAATTAAACGCGATTTTGTTTTTCAGGCAAAAATCGATTATTCGAATTGACAGTGAGATTTTTTTTTTTTAAATGCCCATAACTTTGTCAAAATTTAATAGATTCCAACAATGTTTTTACTCAAATGTCAGTAATTCT
>NW_023458555.1:54925384-54928976 GCF_013731165.1 Rhagoletis pomonella | reverse complement strand
AGAATTACTGACATTTGAGTAAAAACATTGTTGGAATCTATTAAATTTTGACAAAGTTATGGGCATTTAAAAAAAAAATTCTCACTGTCAATTCGAATAATCGATTTTTGCCTTGAAAAACAAAATCGCGCTTAATTCGGCCGAAAAATTTTTCCGAGCCAAAAGAAAAAATACGTGTCTCATTATTTGGACCAACAAACAATGTATTTGAGTTTGGTCGAAATTAAAAATCATGCTCGTACCTGACCAGTTGTCTGGAAATGGAAAGCATCTACCAGAAACAAACTAGAAGGCTTTGCATTTTTTTTTTGTATTATATAAGTTGGAAGTTTGGATGTTATTAAAATGTTAAAATATTAGTTATTATTTGCTCCATATGCAAGTGATCGGTATTTTCATCGCACACGCGGCATCATGTTCTGCACGACTGCATCATCGACTTCACGCGATGCGCACAACTACTTTGTTTTGCACTCTTCAATATTTTTGACTGTTTCACCTGTTTTCTTCAAGATTCCTTTGACAATTGACCAATATTCCCCAATAGGACGTGGCTCTGGGCTATTGGGTGGATTGCAGTCGTGAGGTACAAAATTGATGTTATTTGCATTATACCACGGCAATGTGTCCTTGGCATAGTGGCAGGTTGCCATGTCCGCCTAGAACGGTGGCCTACTCCTTATCTGTTGATAAATGACAGAAGACGCCTTTACAACCTTCAGGGTCATCTTGACGACTTGCAGCAGTATAAAAATCTTGACCTGCAATATATTTTGAATTTTTATAGCAGTAGGTTTCGTAGTCCATAACAATGCAGTTGTATTTTTTAATTTAGAATTCATACAACTTCCAAATGCAGGATTTCGCTGTAACATTCTACTTTGCGCCTCGGTCTGGCGCTGTTTGAGCTGTAGAACATCTTAATGAAGCTTTCCGCTTTACCTTTTGAACGAAGAACTGCGATCTCCGTATGGATTTTGCAACATAACGCGACAAAATCTTCGGATCTCCCGAAAACTCACTGAGGACCTTCCGAGCACTGTTTTTATCACTTTGACCATGCTAGCCCCGCTCCCTGGTTTTCTCGTAACTGCCAGGCCTTATTTGTACCGATTAAAACCCTGCAAACTGTCGAATAGTGCAATCTTTAATTTTTTAGCAATTTTACGTGTACTTAAGGCCGGATCATTTATAAACTCGTGCAAAATGGTTTGTCTCGTTTCCAACTCGGTTGCCATTTTTAACTCAACTAGGAATCAAATTCAAATAAAATTTCTTCTACGTCCAACTAAGGTCATGGTCAGCTTGTATTTGAATTTCAAAATATTGAATTCGTTTTGGGTAAGTTATAAGCTTCCCAAAGTGTCGCAGTTTTGGTGTGTTCACCCTTTATAACCAAACAATTGACATGTTATAATATACGCACACAGCCTAACAAGTATGATGGTAAAAAAAAAGGAAAAAAAAGGTGATCACACAACAACGTCGATACCAAGATGATATGCACAAAAAAAAGGCTCAGCAACACAAAATTATTACAGGTTGTCGAGCACCAGAAGACACAAGAGTGTTGGAAAACAAAATTTTGGTGTTAAGCCTTTCTACCCCCAAGGCAGCTGGAACGGCGACAAGTGCATATGTGAGGTGAACGACCGGGAATACACAAGGAATGAAACAAGGAGACCAATTGCAATACATAGCTGAGAGGAGTCTGGCACACATTTAATAAAACATACATACATACATACATTCCAGAGCGCCGGACTCCACGCGCGGAGTATCAGAACGCTTCCAGGCGCTCATGTCACGGCGCTCTGTCGCTCACAATGGACTGCCAGTGCATTCATCGTACACCACGTTACGTTACACCATAACCTCAAAATTAATTTTGCGCACTTTTTTACCTTAAAGGTTCACGTTAAGTTTTTTGTTACTTATGTATCTTTGGTTTCAGCCTAAAACTAATTTATACTACGCTTGGGTCCAGCACCACTAAAATAGGGCCGGTTCCCACTTTTCCCAAGGCCACAGCAATTAGGTGGTAGTTATCATTGTGCTAAAATTTTTGTTCTACGATTTTTTTAAATTTTTTTTTGCAAATATTAGAACGTTTAATCTCACCAATTAGTTTTAAATTTTGTTGCGATTTCACCTCGTTGGTGGTTGGAGGGTAAATGGCGTAGTGATGTATGCTAGTGACCGTCCTGGAGTGAAAGAACGCTACAGCACAATCATGACATTTACCCACCTATGAATGCTCCCACTCTAGTATGCAGCCAAACTCTTGCTAGTTGTTCTTGTTTCTTTGCATTTCCATAACTTTTTGATTCCAGCCTCTCCATCACCTGTATGCAGGCGCCTACATCACATGCGAGAATGGTAAGTGCTAATACCTAAGTTATATGTACAAATGTACATTCATCTATACATACATAGTTAAATGCACCCATGGTTAGGCACGGGCATATGTGTGAAACACATGAGAGCAAGACATAGGTTGGAATATTACATACAGTGCGGGCATAGTAAATAGAGAAATTGAAATATATATATTATATTTACATATGTACTCGTGTACACATGTACATATTCTTACACTTTTTCTTTGAAGGTCCATTTCGTTTTGTATCTTTGAAATTTTTCTATATCCCGAATTTCATTAGTCACCGCAAACACGCCAAACTCCATAAATACTAGGTAGATAAATACGTAGATATATAGATAGAAGTGAATTAGTTTTTTTTGGATAGCCTGAATTTTCGTCATTTGCAGTAGTATATAAACACTGAGCATAATTCAATATAACGTTTTTATAAGAAGCTCTGTATATTGAATTCTTACTAAGGAAATATATGAAGAATGTGATTAGGATTCAACGAAAAATCATGGTTTGCTGATCCAATGTGCGCTTCGCTTTATACACCTATACCCCCTAATTATGCGCACTTATTTGTGGTGTATTTTTTTAACGTATGGTAGCATACATTTTGTGTTACTGTCGACCATTGTTATTTCTGCTTGTTTGTGAAATGTGAAAACGTCTGTGAAGACATTTATAAACGCGTTTTACTTAATTAATTAATTAAGAATTGTATATTAAAGTATTACAAACGCATGCGAACCTTTTAAGGATAATATATTTGTGTAAAAAAGTGATAGGTGCGGGGTTATAATAAAATGTAGTGATAGCAGGCGGGATATTTTAACAACAAATAACTTAAGCACTATTAGCAAAAACATTGTGAAAGTGAGAAATATAGCTGAAGGAGACCTCCATTCGTATCCCCACCGAGTTTCATAAAAAAATTCAGTATACATTGCACGGAATAGCAATTGGTTCCGTAATGGAAATCTCAGCCGGATTTTCTTTAGTAAAATTTTGTCGTAAGCGTCATTTGTCCACAATTTGGCAACCACTTTGTATGAAATACGACGAAATGAGATCAAAATTTCTACTAAATTAACTACACATTTTTTACTCAATATTTTGGAAACTAAAGGAGATATCCAAAAAATGGAGAACGCCATTTTTAAGATATTGATTAGTGTTGTGAATTTGCTTAGTGAATGACCCTTCTCTACATATTTAATG
>NW_023458555.1:54908970-54925374 GCF_013731165.1 Rhagoletis pomonella | reverse complement strand
TTTAATTTATCTACTGCGAATATCGGTTTATATAATAGCATCCAACAATTAGTTTCCCAATAGAAATCGGTTGTATGCATTCTTGAAGGATGCTTGCTATATGAGTGAATTAGTGTGAACAATTCATGCGTTGTCATGAATTTCCACGAATAAATTCAAATTCCAGCGAATTGCAAGCGAATGTACGTTGTCGTTGTTTTAAGTACATTTCTTGATAAATTTGAAGTGGAATTTTTGTAATATTTTCAGTCTTGTACAAAACTTTTAGTGAACTGACATGTTGTGCGATACTATTGTGACGAATACTGCGGCAACGCGAAGTGAACAACGAGAAAGAGGCAGAATGTTCGAGGAATGACGTAGAATGTTCCACAAAGAGAAACGTCAAGTTGGATGAACACTGCGAACAGCGAGAGAAAGAGAATGAGCGATAAACTTCAGAACGTTCTAGAGTTGCCATAAGTACGAGCGCAGGTATATAAGGGCGCCGCCACAGCGAAGTGGGACAGTTACAAGTCAGCAAGCTACAAGTAAAGTGAGCAGAGAAGTGAGTTGCGAATAAGCAAGCTATAAGTTTAATTGTGTTAACAAGTTTAGTAAAGCGTTGTTATTGCTTTAACAAGTATTGTAAAGTGTTTTACTGTATTACCAAGTATTGTAAATTGTTTGTTGTACAATAAAGTTAATTGTACTACAATTTGGTCATCATAAGCATTTATTTAACAATCCAGCGATACGAGCCGCAAGATATTTGGGGAAATCCTTCAGGGCCGGTTGTTCAATGTCTGATTAGCGCAAATCGGTTAAACACAACTACTGCTTTATTGATCACATGTTACATCCCAACAAGCATTTCAGTAAACGTTTTTAAAAATAACTTAAATTAAGTTTGCTATAATAAGCGTTAAATAAGCATTTTTAATATTAAGCTTATTAAAAGTTTTTTCAAATAAACCTTTAATAAGTTTTGATAGCGAATGTTTATAAATGACTTAAACTTATAAATGAAATGTAAATGCCAACGACATGAAGTAGTAAATATAAAATTTTTTCAATCGTAAGTGACGTGTTTACGTTTTTTAAAATATATTATTAAAAGAAAAAATTAAATAAAACCGATGTGGTAAAAAAAAGTCCAATCCAGGACCCGCTGCGCTAATCGGTGGAGCATTCGAGTCTTAAAATGATGAGTTCCCCTTATCCTTTCTTAGTTTAACATTCAATTAAAAATGTATTAAATTTTTTTCAGAAAAGTTCATCAATGAGAATGGCGGCGATGAAGTGGAATATATAGCTGCATCGATGTCGCTTTTCCAATTTGCCAATAACCGCAAGTAATTGAAAACACGCAACAAGATGTAATAATTAACTTTTTTATGCTTAATTTGTATTTGTTATTGTGAATTTGTATGCTAAAATGTCTATTCCCTATTTATATTTTCGCGTCTGTAGATGAGTCCGCCGAAAATTCGCATTTCGTTTAGTTTCTAGATGTTAAGCAATCTATGTATGAGTTTTTAATGAAATATCTTTAAATAAAGGGTTACAAAAATGTTTATAAAAAGCTTTCTTTTGAAAATTTTTAGTAAGTTTATATTCATACGCTTATAAAAAACTTTTTTTGAACCTTTATTATAATACACTTTTACGCTTATAAAAAGCTTTCTTTTGAACATTTATTACACGTTTATATTTCTACGCTTATAACCAATGTTCCTTTTCGATTATATTACGCTTACTTTCAAGCGTTTTATAAACAAAAAATCAACGTTTTGTAAGCTTAATGTTTATAATTGAAAACTTAAAAAAAACTTTCTTTAAGTTTATTTTGCTTGTTGGGATGCATGATGTCGAAATCGTCGATAGTGTAGTGGTAGTGATAACCAGACATTGAACAACCGGCCCTCAAGGTTTCAAGGATAATCGTAACAATTGGTGTCAGAAGTGGGATTGTTAAATAAATCCCGAAGGATAAACTACTGAAAATGGCGAAAATTCAGGACTACTTAAAGATTGAGGAGCTGAAACAGGAGTTGGAAAAGCGTAATTTGGCCACCTCCGGAAGAAAAGTGGAATTATTATCCCGTTTGCGGGAGGCTATAGAAGCTGAAGGCATCGACGTGGACAAATACGACTTACAGGATAAATCCGACGATGCATCCGCAAAGGACGAACAGAAGGATGAGGCTGCTTGTTCGTCGAAGGATGTGCAGCAGACATCCGGGAAGGTTGAAGAAGAGCAAAAGTCTCCAAGTTCATCAACAGCTATGGACATGAACACGTTATTGGCTGCCATGTGACAGATGTCATCACAGCTGTCGTCACAGATGCAAGCACAGGATACACGCATGTTACAGATGTCATCTCAGATGCAAACACAGTTGTCAGATATTTCTTCGCAGCTACAGGCACAGAAGATACACGTATATCACAGTTGCTGGAAGTCCAGGATGCAAAGATTACACAACTGCAGGAGAATTTGGCTAGAGATAACGAACAAATCAAGGATAGACAGGATAAAGTCGAGGCTAAGGTAGAAGAGTTGGAAGGTCGCCTCCGAGATATGCAGTTGAATCGTCCACCTTCTTCGACCAGCGCGCCCAAGGTAAAGACTCCATCCTTTGACGGCACGATTCCTTTCCAAGTCTTTAAGCTCCAGTTCGAAAAGACGGCTACAGCAAACAACTGGAGCATGGACGATAAATCCGCTGCTCTGTTCGTGGCATTAAAAGGACCTGCAGCGGAAATATTGCAGACTATTCCCGACTGTGAAAGGAACAATTACGATGCCTTAATGGGTGCAGTGGAAATACGTTATGGTAGCGAGCACAGGAGACAGATTTACCAGATGGAGCTGGAGAATCGCTGCCAGAAATCCAACGAGACTACAGGAAATTGCCTCCGAGGTTGAAAGGTTGGCTCATTTGGCAATTGGAGATGCATCTGGCGAGCACTTCGAAAGAGTAAAAATCCAGAGGTTCATCAACGGAATGCGGGAACGCGGGTATACCAAGCGAGAGACGTACGCGAATCCAAAGCCAACATTTGCTGAAACTGTCTCGTATGCTCAGACGCGTGAAACGGCGGCGCTCCTAAGTAGACCAGCCTACAAAGCACATCGCGTGGAAGTGGAAACACCGGACGAGACAAATGAAATGCTGAAGAAGATTATCCAACTGCTGGGCGAGAAAAAGCATGGCTCTGGCAAATGTTTTAAATGTGGAAAGCCAGGCCACTTCGCCCGCGATTGCAGCGCGAGTTCCAGTGCGCTCAACAATTCAGCAGGACGCAAACGCAGGGCTGAAGGAGACGAATGCAACTCCAATCAGTGGTTAAACTGAAACGAGCCAGCAGCAAGGGGCGCGCGCTGGTTCCCGCAATTGAATGCCCCATAATCTCTGTCTCGCGAATTGGCAGAAAAGCGAGCAACGTTACTGTTGGTGGATATGTGGACGGACATGACCGAGTACTAACTGTGGATACGGGCGCATCACATTCCATCATTCGATCTCGTTTGGTCACTAAAGAGGTAAGGCCATTACCTGGAGCAAGGTTGAGGACAGCAACTGGTGAGGACACCCAAGTTGTAGGAGAGGTAATATGCAAAGTCGCAATAGGGAATGTGATGGTGTTACACAAGTTCATAGTTGCGGCGATTATGGATGAAGTCATCATTGGATTAGACTTCTTGCTTGATCAAGGTATGCAGATCAACATGAAGAACAGGATTATGATGTATAACAGCATGGAAGCGCCCCTTAGGTTTGGGTATGATGGTCCGTACAGCAGCAAGCGAGTGATCCTAGAGGAAAGCGAGCAGATTCCCCCGAAGTCAGAAGCAGTTGTGTGGGCAAAGATTCATGGAGATTGTGGGACAAACAAATTGTGGGTTGTTGAAGCAACACAAAACTCTACACCGGACGTACTTATTGGTAAAACCCTGGCTAAGACGCAAAAGGATGGACGCATCCCAGTTCGAGTGCTCAATGAGTTCAAATCACCAGTCAAACTCCGAAGAGGAACTGTACTGGGGCAATGTCGAGAGGTAGAGGCAATTTTCAACTGCGAAAAATTACCTGAAAGTGATTCCATTGGCGGGAATGACATTGCGGAAGACATTAATGCATGGGCGGAAGGGTTGGAAGAAAAATACCAGCACAAGGCTAAGGAACTTCTCCGAAGATACTCCAACATATTCGACAAGGATGGCGACAAACCAGGATGGACTAACGTTGTGAAACATCGCATTGATACTGGCGATGCAAGGCCAATCCGTCAAGCTCCTCGGAGTGTTCCACTTGCCAAACGTGAAACTGTTAGCCAAATAATAAAAGAAATGAGTGAGAGTGGTGTGATTGAACCATCATCGAGTCCATGGAGTCCGCCGGCAGTACTTGTGAAGAAGAAGGATGGTCAAATGCGGTTCTGCGTAGACTACCGGAAACTAAACGATGTGACGAAAAAGGACAGCTATCATCTTCCCAGGATCGATGACACTCTGGACTCGTTGACTGGAACAAAGTGGTTCTCAACACTCGACCTTAAGAGCAAGTGGCAAGTGGAGGTAAGTGACGAGGATAATGAGAAGACAGCTTTCAGCGTTGGAGACGGTCTGTGGCAATTCACGGTGATGCCCTTTGGATTATGCAACGCTCCTGCCACTTTTGAACGACCTATGGACCAGGCGCTCAAAGGACTGCATTGGAAAACATGTTTGGTGTATCTAGACGACATAATCGTATTGGGTAAAAGCTTTGAGGAACACCTGAACAATTTGGAAGAAGTTTTCCAGAGGTTAGCTGGCGCTGGTCTGAAGCTAAGTCCTAAAAAGAGCTCACTGTTCAGGAAGGAGGTGAACTACTTAGGGCACAAGGTGACAACGGAGGACATCTGTACTGCGAAGGAAAAGATAGAAGCAGTAAATGATTGGCCAAGACCTAAGAACCTGCACGAACTACGAAGTTTTCTTGGGCTATGCACCTACTACCGCCGATTTGTTCCGAATTTCGCCAGCGTTGTTAATAGCCTCCACGAGCTCACTAGGAAAAATAGAGCCTTCGAGTGGAACAAGGAGCAGGAGGAGGCTTTCCAGACTCTGAAGGAACGACTATGTACTGCACCTATGCTAGCGTATCCCGTTCCAGGGGCAACGTTTATTTTGGATACGGATGCTAGTGGTTATGCCATAGGAGGCGTACTGTCGCAGGTAATTGATGGGCAGGAGAAGGTAGTTGCCTACTATAGCCGGTCGATTGGAAAACCAGAGAGGAACTACTGCGTAACTCGGAGAGAACTACTAGCGTTGGTGGACTGCGTCAAACATTTCCACAAGTACCTCTATGGGCAACGTTTCCGAGTTCGAACGGACCATGCAGCGCTGAAGTGGCTACTACAGTTTAAGAATCCAGAAGGACAGCTAGCTCGGTGGATTGAGAGACTGCAAAGTTATGACTTCGCTATTGAGCACCGCAAGGGAAGTGTCCACGGTAATGCTGATGCCATGTCCCGCCGACCATGTAGCCTGGAATGTAAACACTGCTCAAAAGCTGAGGGAAAAGAGGACATTATAGACGTCCGTCTAACGACAATAACACCATCGGAAGAGTGGAAGGAAGAACAGCTACGAAAGTGTCAGCAGGAAGATCCAGATCTGGAGCTTTTGATGCATGGACTGGAGGTGGACAGGAGGCCAACTAAGGAGCAAATGGCAGCGGAGAGCCCCATCGCAAAGGCGTACTGGGCACAATGGAACAGCTTAAAATTAATATCTGGCTGTTTGCATAGGGTATGGGAAAGCGAAGATGGCCAGTGCTCCCGCAACCTGATAGTAGTTCCAAGGGTAAGAATTCCGGATGTACTCAAGGAATTCCACAATGGTCCTAGTGGAGGGCACCTGGGAATCACGAAGACCCTGGAGAAGGTTAAGCAGAGGTTCTATTGGGTTGGTTGTCGGCAATCGGTCGCAGAGTGGATTGCTAACTGCGCGGAGTGTATTGCAGCTAATACCATGTCCCCACCGGGGCTAACCACGTAGTTATGGCTGTTTAGTTGGTTATCCCAATAACCCACTTCATTTAGCGTAGTTTCGTCATATAAAAATGACAGCACTTAACCATTTCACTGAGATGGTTAAAAGCTAACCAACTCGAAACCACGTCGAAAGTCTGATACAACCCTGTGTTTTCCCGCCATCTGTGGGTCATTAGCGTTAAAATGTAAAGAATTCGTTCCCTACTAGTGTTTGGACTCAACTAAGATCAGATTAGATTTACTCCGGTTTTTGAAAAAATTTGAAATCGACTCCACTACTCCGCTTGACTTCCAATCTATTCCGTTTTTTTTCATTCATGTTATGCCCCTCTTGGGGCCGTTTTTTGAGTGTTCACCACCGGTTTCAGTAAAAAAAAATGAAAGTTAGCCAAATCTCACTGTTAAAAAGTAACTCTTTCATAGCAATGCGTCAATAAAGTAACTTCGTTATTTTTTGATGTATGGCTGTACAAATTGGCGGATGCAGAACTTTATACTATGTCTCCATTGTGAGATTTAATGAAGATTTAGCCCTCTGACGAGATTTGACGTTAAATCTTTTGAGATTTACCATATAAAATTAAATCTCGAAAGGCAGTAGATTTAGGTTAAATCTTCGTCAAATCTTCAATAATATTTATCAATAAGTACAATTTGTTGGAGTGGCAACCACAAATTCACATGCCATAAGTCAAATGACATTTGTATTTTCAAAATACAGTTGAGGACAATGAAATCTAGCCTATCATAAAAACATGAATTTTCGTATTTTTAGGGATTTTTATATTTTTGTTAGTTTGGGAGGAAAATTAGTAATACTTATTTACATAACTGTGGTTGTAATAAATTAAGAAAATATTATTTTGAAAACTAAAAATTTAGAAGAAATATTTTATAGTAATATCATTCCGAGTCTTCTCCGCTTTCTATAAGTCATTTACGCGCTGCGAAAAAAAATTTGCAAACATTGCACCGAACATCCTCTAGAACTCAGTCCGTATTCTTGATACGCCAAAGGCCCACGATTGGATTTTCGGTTCCCTCCTATGAATAAGAGAGTTCTACAAAAAATTTTCTTTCCGCAAATTTTTCTTACCGTTTTGATAATTTTTCTTAAATTCGGGAAAATGATTCTTTACACTTTCCAAACTATATATTATACATACATATTTACCACGAATAAGAAGCCAATAATATTCAGAATTCATATAATGAAATTCCGCTTGGTGCCTTCTTTTTATCTGTCTGTATATCAATGTCCGCAACTGTATTTATAAAATCATACATAAACAAACGTCAAATATTTAAAAATGTGAACGTCAAACATATCTCGTTGTGGTAATGGAGACGGTTGTGATTTAGCAGCTGGATTTATTAAATCTTAATGGATAAATCTCTCAATGGAGACATAGTATTACTTAACTTGTTAAAAAATATATGTAGAATGAAATTTATATAAAGTAGAAAAGGTTTGCTTTTTAAAAAATTAAGTGTTAGATACTATTCTATACTATATAGAAAATGCAAAAAATTACCTAAATATGTAACATATTATCCTTACATTGCCCCGCGTTCTTATTTTGCATGAATAGAAAATATTTTAGTCAAACAATTAATGTCAGAAACAAAAATAAAAAATTCAATCTAGTACGGATTATTTGTTTTTGCTCCGATTTTTTCAGTAATTTAGTCCTGAATCAATTTTTGGAGGTCCGAACACTGTTCTTTACATTTGTACTGTTTTATAAACCTCAAACCGCAATGTGGACAGCAATAGTTAGTGATGTGGTTAAGTTCGATTTGAGATGGTTAACTTTTTGGTGGGGACATGGTATAAGGGGCCGAAATCCAGAAGTCATGGCCAGATGAAGCAATATAACTCAGGTGCACCTTTCGAGTGGATTGCCATGGATGTAGCCGGTCCATTTCCTATGAGCGCACAGGGAA
Source organism: Rhagoletis pomonella (assembly GCF_013731165.1). Lineage (NCBI taxonomy): Eukaryota > Metazoa > Arthropoda > Insecta > Diptera > Tephritidae > Rhagoletis > Rhagoletis pomonella. Next base: position 54,917,397 of record NW_023458555.1, on the reverse strand, counting down.
ACAAATACGTCCTTGTGGTTATGGACTATTTTAGCAAATGGCCGGAGGTATACCCGATTCCAAACCAGGAAGCTAAAACAGCGGATGTATTCACCTACAATTGGGTTGCGAGATACGGTGTACCTATAGAGCTGCACTCTGACCAGGGAAGAAATTTTGAATCGGCGGTGTTCCAAGAGATGTGCCAGATACTGGGTATCCGGAAAACTCGAACAACGGCTCTTCATCCCCAATCAGATGGCATGGTGGAGCGGTTCAACCGAACCCTGAAAGAGCATTTGCAGAAGGTCGTGGACAAAACTCAGAAAGATTGGGATGTCCGCATACCCCTGTTCCTGATGGGATACCGGTCAGCAGTGCACGAAACAACGGGTAAAACTCCTGCAAGGGTAATCTTCGGCAGTGAGCTCCGTTTGCCTAGTGACCTGAAGTTTGGAGTAACTGGCGATGCAAGGAGAATTGGGAAAGAGACGTCCAACATCCTGGAAGAGGAGTTAAGAGAAATACATGCTCTTGTGAGGCAGCGAACTCAAATTATGAGTGACAAGATGAAGGCCAGATATGATAAGGCAATGAACTCCGAGGGTTTCCAAGAGGGAGACTTAAAGTTGCTGTACAATCCACAACGGAAGAAAGGTTTGTCCCCAAAACTGCAATGCAACTGGGAAGGTCCGTATAAGGTCGTCAAACGGCTGAATGACGTAGTGTATCGAATCCAGACCGTTGGGAGACCAAGAAACAAGATGAAGGTGGTCCACTTGGAATGGCTTGCATCGTTTGGAACAGCAAGTGTATCTGATCGGGACGATCAGACTTAGGTGGAGGGCAGTGAGACGAATACTGCGGAAACGCGAAGCGAACAACGAGAAAGAGGCAGAATGTTCGAGGAAAGACGTAGAATGCTCCACAAAGAGAAACGTCAAGTTGGATGAACACTGCGAACAGCGAGAGAAAGAGAATGAGCGATAAACTTCAGAACGTTCTAGAGTTGCCATAAGTACGAGCGCAGGTATATAAGGGCGCCGCCACAGCGAAGTGGGACAGTTACAAGTCAGCAAGCTACAAGTAAAGTGAGCAGAGAAGTGAGTTGCGACTAAGCAAGCTATAAGTTTAATTGTGTTAACAAGTTTAGTAAAGCGTTGTTATTGCTTTAACAAGTATTGCAAAGTGTTTTACTGTAATATCAAGTATTGTAAGTTGTTTGTTGTACAATAAAGTTAATTATACTCCAATTTGGTCATCATTAGCATTTATTTAACAATCCAGCGATACGAGCCGCAAGATATTTGGGAAAATCCCTCAAGGTTTCAAGGATAATCTTAACACTATTTTCAGCACAAACGGGCTTTTACAAGATATGCATTTGCATATGTAAGTGCTACTTGTTTGTATGTCCCCGTATATTAAAATGTATCAGAAAAGTAGCATTTACCTATGGGGATCTTGTAAGAATGCTTTAATACTGTTCCATTAATGCATTTTAGTATGTTTGAAACATTAATACAGCCATATGCATACAGCAGTAGTACAAGTGTATGATTAAGGTACGCATACGGTCTGAGAAAACACGCGTGTTAAATGGAAATGAAGGTTCATTTATACTGGCATGTATTTCTAAACGTATAACTGCATCTAAAACTAAAAATCGTCAAAATTGCGCTTACGGCTTACCTAGGCGACGATATATGTATGAACAGTGAATATCTCGAATCATCGACGCTTCGATTATGTGTGCAAGTATCGATGTGCCGATGTTCCACATAGTTTGCAATCAATTATAAAACATCGATATTTTAGTCGTATCATCGATAATATCGAATATCGATGAATATCGTGCATCCCTAGTAAGTATGCCAAAAAAAATCAAAATAATGAAAATATTTTGAACTAAAACAATAATTTACATATTTACTTGCAGGGTATCGGAGTTATTCATAATTTGTATTGAAAAAGTAGCGCTTTACAAGAAGTGCAGCCGTTGCAAGTAAGTTTTGCGTGTTAGGATCCCTGTGTATCCGTCCACGTATGGCTGGTGCAGTCCACTCGGAACTACTTTGCTCAAGTGCAGCCTTTGCATATTTACAAGTAAGTATACCACTCCGTAAATGCGAAAGTGCAAATATTAATAAAGATATTTTTTTGTACAGGTTAAGATTATTTGTGTGTCCGTCCACATTAGCTGGTGCAGGGATTTTTACTACTGCATCCTTTGGTTTAGTCAACTGCAGCCTTTGCATATTTACAAGTATGTATACTACCCCATGAAAGTGAAAGTGCAAATATTAATAAAGATATTTTCTTGTGCAGGCCAGGATCGTTTGCGTGTCCGTCCATATCAGCTGGTGCAGGGATTTTTACTACTGCATCCTTTGGTTTAGTCAAGTGCAGCCTTTGCATATTTACAAGTATGTATACCACCCCATAAAAGTGAAAGTGCAAATATTAATAAAGAAATAAATAAATGTATACTACCCCATGGAAGTGAATGTGCAAATATTAATAAAGATATTTTCTTACGCAGGCCAGGATCGTTTGTGTGTCCGTCCACATTAGCTGGTACAGAGATTTTTACTACTGCATCCTTTGGGTTAGTCAACTGCAGCCTTTGCATATTTACAAGTATGTATACCACGCCATACAAGTGAAAGTGCTAATATTAATAAAGATAATTTCTTGTGCAGGTCAAGATCATTTGAGTGTCCGTCCACATTCGCTGTTGCAGGAATTTTTTACCACTGCAGCCTTTGGGTTGGTCAAGTGCACCCTTTGCATATTTAAAAAACCAAATGTAATTAAATTACGATACTCAAGATCTAATTTTTAAATGTAACAAATATAATGACTTACAAGACTGATTGGAGAAAATAGTTGAAAACATTACCAAAAATTTACATTTAAAAAAAACCAAATGTAATTAAATTACGATATTGAAGAGATATTTTTAAAGTGTAACCAATATAATTATTAACAAGACTGATTAGAGAAAAAAGAAAAAAAACATTAAAAAAAAATTACATGTTTAACAAACCAAATGTAATTAGATTACGATATTGAAGATCTAAATTTTAAATGTAACCAATATAATGATTAGCAAGACTAAAATATTTAAATTAAAAAAAAAAAACTGTGGTTTATTTTGAATATATGGGAATATTTGTCTATAGATTTTTCTTTGGTGAGAATTTTATTTTAATATTCATTTATTTCATTTTTTATATCTATATGGCCGTAAAAAGTTAATTCTTTGTCTATTGTGTAGATATTTAATTAAATTTGTATATAGAAAACGCTTTTCAGCACTACCAGACTACTTTTCCTACTACCTTTTTACAAAAGGGGATACAATTGTTGCCCACTTCTCTTTCCTTCTCAAATGCAACCTTACAAGGCAGTCGATTGACACAAATGTCAATATTTATCCAACCTTGATCCATTGTGGCCATATGCTAAATATTCTCAAGTTTTTAAATCGAAATTGAAAAATACTGTATTAGTTTTTGTCAAAAATTAATAATCTTATTGTTTGTAAAAATTTTAATTGGACCTTGTCATAAGCAGCTGAATTCGATGTCGCCGTAATTGTGTTTTAGGCCCCTATTATGAGTTGCATTCGATCTTCGACTGTGGTCGAAAGTGCTGATCGAACGAGTTTTCATTTGGTATTATGGTGCTCATTCGATGAAGAATAGCGCTATTGTGAATTGAATTTCGCTCGTTTAGGTTGTTCACAATAGTATATTTTTCAACGCTGAGAAGCTTTGTTTACAGATCGAGCAAACTAAATAGTGTGCTTATACTATGTACATATGGGTGTTTCCAGCGGAAGGTCCACCACGACAAAAAAAATAAAAGTTGTATATTTAACGTATTTACGGGCCGATTTGTCTGCTTTTTAAAATATATACTGGCTATGTAAGTAGAATCATGTTTGCATAAAATGATCTTCCTAGGTGGTGCCAAGGTCGAGATAATTCGAAAAACCGTATTTATGGTCCGATTTGGTTCGAATTTGGCGTATGTGGTTGAAACATAATAAATCATAAATTTCTAATAAATTGACCCTGAATTGGCGCTGAAGTCAAAATATAAAGTATATTCTACATAAAATACATATTTTTTTTTGCGTTGAAAATTCATTTAAAAGCAATATTAACGAAAATATAACGATGGAAATTTATGTCACGTGACGCCACGTCACGTCACGTTTCACACTTGTAAAAGAGAATTGAAACAATTTGCATTAATTCAAAAAACTCTAAAAACAACTAGAATTGCTCCAAATCATATCAAAATAAGTTTCATCAAAATAGCCATCCACAATTCGCAGAGTTTTGCGATTTTGTAAGAAAAGAAAAAATCAACTTCCATTTTTTGTCACGTAACGACACTCTCTTTAAATGCTTATATTTCAGGACCAAGCAGTTCGATTGATTTCATTTTTCGGTTAAATATAGAGCTAATTATGTGCTATACAATGGCCCAAAAAAGTTAAAGAAAACTAATGGTATTCCTTTTTTGTATCACATTGAAATCGTACGACTGTCACGTGCGCCACCATGGGAATGCCCATATGTAAATTTGTGCAAATTAAAATGAAATAAAAAAGGAAGCGAGTTTATAAAAGCGTGGTAAAAAAAAATTTAATTAGCCCAACGGAGTTCTGGTTGAACGATTTGTCAGAGGATGAGGGCTTAAAAAACTAGCCAGGAGCAGAAAACGTGAGAGTTTTAGTGCAGTCTTTCGAATATATTTTCGCATACAATATATTTAAGAAATTTTGTGATCCAAATCTATTTAAAACATATTAAAACTATAAACAGCTCCATGATTTTGTTTTCAGAGATCGTGCCAACAGCGTAAAGGGATTTTCTTTCATATGTAAAACCAGACTTTCGAGCTTGTGTTTACTATTCACGACGTTAGAACTGCTAGAAATTAGTACAAATTGTTTGAAATTAGTGTCTAGCCGCCAAAAAGTAAGAAAACAAATGCGAAATCATACATTTTTAAAATTTTCTAACATTTCGCTACACCAACGAAAGCAAAATTCTGTTCGACAGAAAATTCGATACTCAACGAGAATTTCGACACGCTTGCATAGCTCATAATACGAATTTCCCTTTCGATTTTCGATAGCCAGCGAAGATCGAAAATCGAATGCAACTCATAATAGGGGCCTTATTGAGCGAAATTTTTGGGCGAAAGTTGCCGCCGTCCTTGCACTACTGTGCGAAAATTCGTAGCTCGTCGGTATTGTGTTTCAACGGTAACGCAGACACTCATATGATCCCTGGTCACCAATTGTTGTTGCTTTCACTGCACAACGAACAATTTCAGAGCGACCGGGATAACTGAGCCGCATGACCATTCGGTTCAAATTTGACCAGCCGGCTGAGACCGAATCATTGATTAATAACAGGCTAACGTAAAATTCGCGGCTTGCGTTTTGGTACGCAGGCCGTCGAATTTGTTATTTTGCGTCACCCGAAATTGGCTCGCGTACGTTTGCTTTTGATTTCATTGAGCGAAACGTCAAATCAAAATGCCACGCAGAACAAAAATTGGCAGCACATGCCGTTCAATTTCGTTTGATCCCATACAAGTTGCATGTGCATGAGAAATTTTTGACAATAAATTGCCGGCGTGCGTGAATATTAGGTTAGCCTGTAAAGGGTTGGCTTGCGAATACAATTCTAGTACTACTATTTGTTTCTTTTAGTAGCGAAATGGAGTATTTTTCATACTATTTCTCCTTTTAGTAGCAGAATGGTAAACTTTTTGGCTTTTTTCAAGCAGTTTCTTAAAAACATACATTAATCAGCCCTATTCTGCATTTCGACTCGAATCGAAATTTTCTCCGTTCGGCAACTTTGGTATTCTTCGTTCCGTTTCGTTTCGATCAGTCTTCGAAATTTACAATTATACCTATTCTACATTTCGATTGAACGATTCGTAGTTGCATTGTTCTGAACACATTGAACAAGACGAGCTACGGGCCACAGCTTCCAATTTGCTATCTTCGTTCTCTAAACACTTTGTCGATGGCGACATGATTTATTTGAACGCGGCAGCGTAATCATGAATTTGCATGAGTTTGACATAAAAGAAGAGGAAGAACGTTATCTATCGCTGGAAAAATAGAAGTTGCGATCCCGTACGAGTCCGGACTAGTCAGAAATAGTTAGAAATCGATCCCGTACTCGGTTCTCTGACTATTGAGAGGACAAAAAAGAGAGTAAATACGGTTCTCCATCTGTCAGAAGTTACCAGTTTTAGTCCGAGAATTTTTTGCTGGTAAATTCTGGTAAATGTGTCAAACGATCAGCTGTAGTCTGTTTGGCAACCAAATTGTAAATAAAAGTGGACTCTGCTAATTCATGTTGAAAAGTATTTAATTACTTGTTTAAGTGGATTCTAATGAATTTGAAAGTATTTTTGGTTATTTACCTGTGTCAGCTGAGAGTGTTTACATACAAAATAAGCAAAAATGTACAACCAAAATTTGGAGGTTATGTTGAAGTTGACAGAAGTTACCATTTCCGATCCCGTACTATTCAATGTTACTCTCTCGCTCTTAGCAAATTTTTATTTTTTGACAGTTTTACTAGTCCGAGTCCGAGGAATACGGGATTGCACCTAGAAATAGATCTAATGTGGCCACAACCACAGTCGTCGCGTAGCCCTGTCGTTGACAAAATAATTATCTACATAAGAGTATGTGTTAAAATAATTTGACAGCTTTGGTCCGTAGATCGCCGTTTTCATTGGGTTCGGGCTATAAGTTGCAAATTTGTTGACGGACAACGTTTCGCTTGTTATTTTTGTGAGTTTAAACAATAAATTTGATGAAAAAAATCAAGTACAATATACTGTGCATCATTGTGAAAGTCATCATAAATTAATTTTCTCGATTTCTGTGTTTTCGCGAGCAGCAATACGGACGATACGAAAAATTGGCTCAAATAATGACAACCAAAAGGGATATTGCGCGAAATTATCAAAGAGGAGGTCCAGGCGTTTTTGTGTTTAACCGACTTCCAAAAAAGGAGGAGGTTATCAGTTCGTCGGAAAATTTTTTTTTTTTTTTATGTATGTTACCGCATAACTTTGGACCACGTCGGAAAGGTAGTGTCTCAGAGGTGGTCCCATACTAATCTGGTTGAGATCCGATCAGTGGATCATGAGATATATATATATATATATATATTTTTATATGGGAGTTGAAGTCGGTTTTTTTTTTGCTAAAAATTACTTATCATTATCTATAAATAAGACTGAAATGCACTGAATACAATTTATTCTTTTCACATTAGTAGATTTATGTACATACATACGTACATAAAATGTGGAGTTACAAAAAAAAAGATGTTTTTATTATTGTACTCGTTTTTACTAACTTTTTAAAAAGAGGTGCGTATGTTGTCTCGAATACGATTTGCTATGGATGGATAAGCTTTGCTCTTCCCCTCCTCATGACGGCTTTCAAAATCGAGTTCATTTGCATTCAAATCTTCCACTCTGTACTAAATGCAAATGTTGTAGTGCTCAAACCGCGTTTATAATTTCACTGGCTTTGAGCGGTGAGTAATGCAGTTCAAGATGAATTTCTTATAATTCTTCACTCATCTAAAAAGGATCAAAAATGTCCCTAACTCTCCGCTTTTCAACTTTCGCATCAGCAATCTGGGACTCGTTCTTCTCTTCAAGCAATAGAATTATGTTTCCCCTTACATAAATTAAGAACAAACGAAATTTTATTTTTAAATTAAAATGAGTTAGATATATTTAGTTATTTTAAAATATTTACAAATTTATACTTCATAAGCTGCTATAGTTTGGTGGCAATTATTTCCTTTGTTTTGTTTCGATTCCACACATTCCTAGGCAACTTCGAAGACTGATTTCGAAGATGTTTTCGCTCTTCCTCTTCTTTCGATTCGATCGTAACTGAGAATACCAAATTAACATTGTAGCGGAGCGGAATGCGGGAACGTAGTCGAAATGCAGAATAGGGCTGAATATAGACACCGCTCCCAAAAAAAGAGCTCAAAATCAACGCGTTTTTTTAGCAACTACAAACTTGAACTTTGTTATAGTAAAATTGAATGGGCTATAAAGCTGCGTATTTAGAATTTTTCTGAAAAATCTGATTAGAAATATGCAAACTAGCATGCAAATCTATTGAATTTTCCTGAGTTTTGCACAAAGTTTACAGATTTTATTTCTACACTTGTGATCAGCTAATTAAGCCAGCAACATTTTGATAAATATTGGCTATTTTGCTTTCGTTTATTTAATGTTTATTATTTTTCCATAAACGTCTAGTCATTATATAACAATCAACATATAAATCCAGATTTCAAACGTTGTGCAAAAATTATGAAAACTCTGCAAAGTTTCAGCTAAATTTTCAACTTTTTATTCGGA
>NW_023458555.1:54895037-54908960 GCF_013731165.1 Rhagoletis pomonella | reverse complement strand
CCGGGGGCAGTCTGGGGAGCTCTTGAGACTAAGCAAGCTGCATCTCTCACTATTGATGGGAGTGCATACTGGTCACTGTGTGATTGGTAACCATGCTGTAACGCTGAATGTTGCGGATAACCCTTACTGCACCAGCTGCATGGAGGATAATGAGGTGGAATCATCTCAACATCTGCTGCTTTGGTGCCTCGCCTTTGCGAGCCTAAGGTTTAAGCACCTTGGGTCGCATTTTTTTCACACTCCCTATGAGCTCTCGGGAGTGGACATCAGTCGACTGAAGAGCTTCGTTGTGAGCACGGAGGTGTTGTCCTTCTCCCATAGCTTCCTCCCTCTTTCCCCTCCCTGCGTCCCTTGTTCCCTCCCCCCCTCTGAGGGCTTCACATCGAACAGCTTAGTCGAGTCCAAGTGTGCCTCCACATGCGGAGGCAGCCCGCTTACCTAACCTAACCTAACCTATATTTATTGTGCGCTTTTTCTTTTTACTAAAAGAGAACTTTCAGGAAAAAAATCTCGAAATTTTCTTTCATATATTTTTACGTTAGGTTTTTTGCCGTACGTCCACGTATCATTTAAAAAAATATCGCGTACCGTTCACACCAAAAAATTTGTCCGAAATTGTACACAAAAATGAGTCACATGTGACTCATGAACTTATTTCAACACGCTCTCGTGAGTCACATATGACTCATTGGACAGGGAAGTTGTTAAGACTTGCAGCCCCTACCCAAGCCTCGTACCGAGTTTGAATCGGCTAAGAATCGGCCAAAAACGGCCGATACCGATTCTTTTGGCAGATACTAGCCGATGCCGATTAATCGGTCGGACTCTAATTGGAGGTCACATCACTACATACGTATGTATACATAATATGAATATTCTAGAACCATGGTGGAATAATAACAAGGTGTTGTCAGTAGCGACGTGTTTGTTGTAACCCTGCAAAAATCGTTGGACCATGTAGTCTATTTGTGGTAAATTGGAGTACTTACAAAAGTGTTCCTCTGTCATGCTGTAGCGGACCAACGCGTGTCTCTGCGCCAGCTTATTGTTTGTTATCCGATCACTGCTCGTGTTTTAACGAAATGTGATTGAAGTTGAGCATTTGAAAGCACATTTGCATGTCTGGCTGTAGCTGAACGTGTAGAGATGCTCGCTGTTAGTTCTTAGCTCCCAGCATTTTCGGGTTCGAATGCCGTCAGAGGCAACATGTAATTTTTAATTTTTGTCTTGGTTTTTATTAATTTCGAAAAAGCATTTGAGAAGTGAAGAACAAAAGCGTGTACAAACGAAAAAATATAACAACAATGCCATTGTTAATATGTTGGAGTAGTTTTGTGCTACTCTGATGTAATGCAGGGATGGAGTATATGGTCCTGCCCTAGGACATCGCAATGCTAATTGGACCATATTTTTTATATGAATTGTGGTTAATTTTGGAGTACTCCTTGGTCCTTAGGGAGTACTCTTTACACGCATGCATGGAGTAGTCGCGATTTTTGCAGGGAATTTTGACAAAGTCGGCATGCTTATTTTCAGTGCTACCGATCTTAATTTTTATACTACTATTCGTTGGGAAATAGTATCCAAAATGTTCCATTTTAGTAATTCGTTTTATCGCGATTTTTAAAGAACTTGATGTTTTCAGAACGATATTAATATTTAAAATTGATGGATTTGTATAATTTTTGTCCTCAAAATGTAAAAAAAAAATAAAAGATATCGTGGTTATCAATGGAAAACGACGTACACAAAAATCGTATGGAAAGGCGGTTTTTTATATTAAATAACTCCTGCTGCATTGTCTTAATATTGAGCCAAATGAACTACTGATACACTAGAATAGAGTGGCTGGCTAAATTAGAAATTCGCTTATATTATCGATATTTATGTATTTCAATCAATTTAAAAAATCATTTACAGTCTTATAGTAAATTGCCTTATTTTACCGCCTTTACTTTTTTAAAGTTACAATATGTCCAAGCTGTACGGAGCTACCGATACAAACTTATATTCAGGCTTATAAGCCTGTAATTATACATTTTTCTACATTTAATTTGAAGTAGTATGCACCAACGGATTAAAAGTAGTAAATAATTAGTACCTTTTCTAGTACTTTAAAATGCGTGACCGGAATAGACCTGCCGAAAAAGTGAGGTTAAGTAACTGACAACACCTTGTTATTATTCCACCATGTTCTAGAATATTACTCTTAATTTTTACCAATAAAGCCATGAAAGCTAAAGAATAAATATAAAAATTTGTCCAACATATTGCCTGTAATGTGCAAACACAAATATTGACAACAAAACTTATTGGGGCCTTAGGCGTTTATTTTCATAACATTTTCATTTTCACAATCTTTGGAATTCATATAATGTGTCGATGAAGCTTATAATAAAACGGCCGGTCCTCAGCAAATTTGTTAAATTCAAAGTGATCACTTTCAAACTGACGTAAAGAAGCTTATTTTAAACTCCAATGTAAAGGTCCAAACGAGCATCCTGAATAAAGGTTTTGCAATAGAGATCGGTCATAATTTGATTGCATCTATGGGAGATAAGACAAAAAATAATTGGTTATCGTATATATGAACATACAAATATTATAAGGAGAGAGAATGTTAAATTCTAACAAATGCCTAGTTTTTAAAATAGATATTATGCCAATTTTTAAATACTTTGTATGTGCGGACCTAGAACGGAACTAAAAAAACAGTTTATCATAAATTTCTTGAAAATTTATAGTCAATATTTGATGATCAAGTAGGGACTGACTATGGGGCAGAGGCAGTGGCGGATAAACGGCGGGCGGGGGGGGCGTTATGGTGGTTTGGGGGTTAAACCCCTCCGCCCCCTCAAGTCAAAGAATAATATTTCACTAATATGGGTCTAGAAAAAGGCTCTTTAGAAGAAAGCATGCGTAATAAAGTTTCAAAACACGAATATTTTAAATCATATATTACATTTTTCGCTTTATTTAGAAAACATTTTGATAATTTTAATCACATTAAATTTTTCTTTTTACTTATAAATCAATGAAACGAAGAATATTCAAATTTTTCGTGGTTTTTTGAAAAATTCTTCTGGAATTCATCAACTGAAAAATTTATATATTTGTGAATATTCATAGATGCTAGACCGTTGAGCCTTTCTTGACATGTTGTATTTCTCAAGTAGGTTTTAATTCTTTTCAGGCATGAAAAGATTCGTTCAGGTGTGGCTATTGAAACGGGCAAAAGTGCCAATATACGTAAGATCTTAAAAACATTCCCAAGAGACGTTCTATTAGCTACTTGTAATGCTTCGAGATCATTTCGAAAATGTTCGCGTGAAACTCGTTTTTACCACATTTTTAACTCCAGAAGAAAGTTTTGTTTCGAGCAGTCGATTACTTTTTCATAGAAAGCAAACAATTCTTCAGTTTTTTTTTCGTTATTTTATTGTTTTTATGGTTTAGGAACCGGCTTTTCAAATGAGCAATATATGTATCAAAGAAGGGAATGTAAAAAGCAATGCGATAGTATGCCTCGGCGTCTCCGGTTTTCACATTTAAGCGATTCTTTTGGCGACTGCCGTATCGCGGTACTTTGATTTCTGTACCTAGGTTGGTGCATACTTCTTCTACGTGTTCGAAAAGCAAATGAAAGTTTTTTTCTGCATCTTGTCGCATTTCTTCAAATTCCTTTAAAGCGTCGTCGGCTAAGCTCATTGCTTCTGCAAGATCTTCATCAGGTACTTGTAATTGCCGGCTAGCAAAGCAACAACAATTTATAAAAAAGCAAATGCTTGGCTTTTGTCGCTGTGCTAACAGTTTTTCAAAACCTGATAATTTCTATAGATATTCGCACGATACAAATAATTTTTACGGTATTTTCCCCGTGACAAATAAAATGTTTTTGACAATTGGAAGAAATACAACTTCGAAAGTCTTTTTAAAACGATTTTTCATTTTGCTACGTTAGAGCCGTTGTCGAGAAACCTATGAATATTTATACATATACACAAAAATTGCTCGTTTAAGGTAATTAGAATAACTGGCAAAATTTCCCCGCATTTATGCTTGGATACCAATATTTACAACCAATCGTTTGTCTCTACGGGAAGGCATTGGTGTTATTGAAGACATTAAAAACAAATTATCTCAAATGGAGGTTAACGAATATTAAAAAAAAAAATAATAATAAAATAAAACGACCTTATCGAGAATATCAACAACACTTGATTGTCCATTGTAATTATCAATACTTGAAATAAACTAAATAAAAACGAAACATTAAACTGTACTTAAATTTTGTCGTTTTGCGAGCATATTTGCAAGCATATTTACAAATGTTTTAGTGCTTAGCTAAGCGCTTAAAATGGATTTTTTCGTGCTTATTTTCTTCGGTCCTGTTCATGACTAATTAGTCATTTTTGCAGTCTGAAGTGAATAATGAAATTCTAAAGCAATCTTTGTGTGTACTTCTTCATAGAATTATAATACTTATTTGTTTAGAAAATAAATGAGCACACAAAAAGCTTAATTAAAACCCCAGTAGTATACAAAATATTTAGAAAATGTCAATGAATTCCAGAAACTTCCAATGAAATAAATTTTTATATATTATAAATATATAATAAGTATGTAGATATTATTTATGTAGTTGAAAAAAAAACAAAGTGCCTGAGAACTGGTTTCTAAAACAAAAAATAACAATTGGGCTGTTCACACTTGCCAGGTTATCGGGTTATCTGGTTAAAAATTATTATTCTGTAGTGTATGTTATTGTTGTAAACTGAATAAAAAAAAGCCAAGCAAACGAAAAGCCTTTCTACGCAAAATCAGTAAGTTAGACATTTTCATGCTAAAAAAATCAGTATTTTTAAGTATATTTTTATTCAAAGCAAAATTATGAATGTAAGTATCAGATAATACTTTAAAACGCCAGAGCAGGGATGATAAATGGGTTTTTTAATATTGAACCAAATGGCAAAAAAAAAAATTACCAAATCAGCCGAAAAAGTACCAAGATATACGATTTCAAATAAGGTAAATTTCTTTGGAGGTACATTCTTTTAAAATCTCCAGTACACCATTTCCAGCAAAATATCCAGTATAGTATGCCAACAGAAAGTTTGCAGAAACTTTCAAGCTATCCAAACAGCTGATAGAATTTTTGTTTTCATTCAAAAATGTTGAAAAAAAAATTCTCCTTCAACTTAAATTTCCGGCCTTCGGTAGCGTTTTTCAAGCAGAGGTAACCGCAATACAGGAGGCTTGGGATTATTTGCTCCCTCGGGTAAAAGGTAAATCATACTAATACATATGTTTACTAAGTGCATGTGAAAAGCATAACTGTATTCTAAAAATATTTTCTGAAATACATTTGTGCTTTTCTGAAATACATTTGCCCTTTTCTGAAATACATTTGCGTTTTTCTGAAAATAACTTGAACTTTTCTGAAATACAATTGCGTTTTTCAGAATTTCATTTGGCTTTTTCTGAAATACATTTGAGCTTTTCTGAAATACATTTGCCCTTTTCTGAAATACATTTGAGTTTTTCTGAAAATCATTTGGCCTTTTCTGAAATTCATTTGGCCTTTTCTGAAATTCATTTGGTTTTTTCTGAAATACATTTGTGTTTTTCTGAAATAATGTTGGAAAAGGTGTAGATCGTGATTCCTCCATGACTTTTAAAAATCTGACTTTTTTCATTTTGAGCAAAAAATAGCGATTGTATCTGATTTTTAATTTTTAAGGCAAAAATAAAAGTTAAAATTTGCCTTTTATTTTTTTATTTTTATATATGTACCATCTATAAATACAATACATGAAGGCATCTTTTGTTAACGGCATCAGATCTGCACAGATCATTCGATTTTCAAAACTGAGGTTTCAAATTAAAGGGCTTGGCTTCTCACGGTATCCTTGAACCAGATTCAACTGAATCGGTCTGGAACGATGGAATTTCCGATTATACTATTTCGGAGGGGTGTTCCCGAGTTAGAATACGTGAAGTTCAAAATCGTGGCAAGTGCCGATTTCAAAAACGATAACTTTTTCGATTTTCGGCCGATATTTCGCATTTAATAATAATAATAGATTGGCGCTTACACATATGTTAGTGTTTGGCCGAGCTTCTCCTCCCATATGTGGCGTGCGCCTTGATGTTGTCACACAAATCGGAGGGACCTACAGTTTTACGCCGACTCCGAACGGCGATTATATTTTTATGAGAAGCTGTTTTTCATAGCAGAAATACACTCGGAGGTTTGCCATTGCCTGCCAAGCAGAGCTGGGTAAATGCAATTACATTACAATTACAATTACATTCCTCAGTAATTGTAATTAGGATTCAATTCCTTTAGTTCACTGCAAAGGAATCGATTACTTTTTCAATTCCTTGAAGTAATTTCAAATGGAATTGTTTTTTCTTTAATTCCATTACAAGGAATTTCATATTGTAATTGGAATAAATTACGTGCTAGTAATGTAATTTTTTTTTCCAATTCCTTTGAAAGGAATTGAAAATGTAATTTTTTTTCCAATTCCTTTGAAAGGAATTGAAAATGTAATTAATTTTTTTCCAATTCCATTCCTCAAAGTAATTTAAAAAGTAATCAAAAAATTTATAAAAAAAAATTTTTTACTGTTGAATTGCAATAGCTTTGTTAAATTTCCTGCTAGTATTTCATACAAAAAATTATTGCACTTTCACTTAACCCTTGCACACTTGTTTATTTATCCATCGATTTTCATCGGTAGTAGTGTTTTAACCCGCAAAACAAGCAGAGTTTGGCTAGTCTATACTAATATATATTTTGAAAGGCGTTTTTTTCTGTTCGCAAAGCTCGAGAAAGGCCGTACCGATTTGCTTGAAATTTCGGAATCTACTGCAGACTTTCCAAGGATGGTAATAGATAAAAAAAAGTTTCGATATAGAAAGGGGGCGTGGCACCTCCCATACAAACCGAATTTTTCAAACTGCATATATTTGTGGTAGAGGACTAGAACTGGGTATGGTGATATCTATATACATATATAAGACCAATTCCATACTCATGGAGAAAAAATTTGCATGGTTGGAGAATGGCGTGTGGCACCTCCCATATAAACCGAACTTTTCATATTGCATATTTCTGGAAGTGTTCATGGTAGACTGTAAGCCTTTTTAAAACTCTTTAGTTTGACACCCACATGCCAACATTGCATTTACTTTGTCAATTTAACTGAGTTACAATTTCCAAATAGGTGGCAGCCCCCTCAAAAATATTTCCAACAGTTATCTTTCTCAAACCTTTTTAATTTGATACCCATATTGTAATATTTTATTTATTTTATCAATGTAATTTAGTTAAATTTTCAAACAGATGGCAACCCTCCTCAAACATATTTTCGGCAGTAAGCCTTCTTAAAACTCTTTAGATTGACACCCACATGGCAATATTTCATTTTTTTAACAATTTGACTGAGTTTAAATTTTCAAATAGGAGGCCACCCTCGTCAAAAATACTTCCAGCAGTTATCTTTCTTAAACCTCTTTAACTTAATACCCATATTGTAATAATTCATTGATTTTAAATTGATTAAATTTTAAAATAGGTGGCAAAATTTTTGCGATATCATTGGTTCTGGTATTATACCGAATAATAAAAAAAAAAATTATTCAAATCGGTTCAGCCGTTCTCGGGTTTTGATGACCGTGACATACGAACTCAACATTTTTATATAGATAGATATACATAGAAGATGTCCAATGTGTGCTTTCGATTTTAATCTTTGACCACAACAAAAATTCCACATTGTATATTCGTGAATGAACTTTCAGTTTCTCGATTACTTTTACAATTCCTTTGAGTAATTGGAAAAACTAAAGTACTCTTGCAATTCCAGGTAATGGAATTGAAAAAAAATCAATTACATTTTCAATTCCTTTCAAAGGAATTGGAAAAAAAAATTACATTACTAGCACGTAATTTATTCCAATTACTATATGAAATTCCTTGTAATGGAATTAAAGAAAAACCCAATTACATTTGAAATTACTTCAAGGAATTGAAAAAGTAATCGATTCCTTTGCTGTGGACTGAAGGAATTGATTCCTAATTACAATTCCTTGTAATCTGTAATTGGGAGTAATTTAATTCCTAAAGGAATCATTACGACCCAGCTCTGCTGCCGAGGGACGACCGCTGTGAAGAAAAAACCTTTTTTTTCTATATTTTTGCGCTGTTGCTTTGACCAGGGTTTGAACCAAGGCGTTGCGGATTGGAAGCGCGCACTGCTTACCACTACACCACAACGGCCGCATTTAAGTATAGCATAAATAAGACTATATATGAGTAATTTTTTAAATATCGAGCTCGAACCGCTAAAATAACGTAAGCGACATTTTCTCAAAATTTTCTTTTTGATGCAGAAATATTCCTAGAGCATCCAGATGCATTTCGGCATAAAAAAAATGAATTTTGAAAAAAATGTCGCTTACGTTATTTTGGCGGTTAGGGCTCGATATGTATGTATATACATTAGGCTGGGTCGATTTTGTATGGGGGAAAATAAAAGACATTTGACCGTATTGTAATAGTAATATTATGATGTCTTAGGTCTAAGCCAATTGTTATTGGCCACGAAAGATTAATTTAAAACTTATCTTTAGCCCGCGCAATTGAATCAAAGTGTATGAATTTTTAAAATTTAACTTTGGCTTGTAATATCTATGGTATGCGTTAATTGTTATAAATAGGACGATATATCATATTTTTAAGGTATTAAGATAAAACTTACAAAAACTATAATTTTCCTTTATGAATTTTCAATTCTTCATTGCTTCTGCAACCAAGTGAAAAATTCAAAAAAGTGAGACGAGATATATTTCAAACGTTCTAATGTTTTCGGATGTTTATATAATATTAAGTGGGCCATGGGCCGATTTGGTCAGTTTTCAAGATTGTGGTGAATGAAGTCAAACATGTATTGTCAAAGATTACGAATCGTTTGATAAGTTAATAGTAGTTTCAAGTATATAAGTATTTACATACATTAACATAATACAATTAGGGTGAGAAACGCCCATTTTAAGTCCATTTATGCAGTCTTGAAAATTGTTCGCGGTCTCTAATTCTGCCGTTATATGAAAGTAGGGGACGTGCAATAAGTGTTTAGATATAAATAAATATTTCAGTTAATTCCATGATGTGAAAAAGTGACTGTAGGTAAATGCAATAGTATTTAACATATCCTGGGAAATCCTTTTGAGGACTCTCCAATTGGACGATATTGCTTTGCATTTAGCTTGAACGAAAAAAGTCACTCCCTGACACCCTTTTCTGGAATCCGGCTCTTTCATGTAAAAGTTATTTATACAATTTAAGAGAAATTTTTTTAGAAAAAAGCTGGAGATCCACTTAAATTTTTCCATATAACTTTGGTAAATGTTACTCGATCGGTAATTAATAATTACCAAATTGAAGGCAAGACTTAATGCTACCGATTTTTGATAATAATATGATTAAAATCGCTCATATTATAAACAAATTATTTTAACATAAAAAAAAATTTTGAATAAAGTTTTTTGTTATTTTCTTATATTTGCAATTTTTATATTGTATGCATAAATATAAGTAAACCAATTAGTGTTTCTAGAGGTTGTGCCTGTTCAGTGTTTCCATACCCATTTGCATAAACAAAATTTTTCCACGATGATGGAAAATAATGGCTTTTCTATTAGAGTTACCGAAATTGTCCCTATATTGGAAAAAATTCGCAAACTATAGCTAATATTAAAAAAAGATTAGAATATTTGGAACCAGCGACATGCCAGCATCTTTTGAGTATAATCCAGTGCAATTATCAAGAGAACAATTCAAATTTTATTGAAAACAGATAATCTTGAGATTAACGATAAGCTAAAGGGCTGCGAGAAATGAAATTTGACTTTATCTTTTGCTTAAACGGATTCATTATCTAATAATATGCACCAAACCATTTTGCCGATCCCAGAATTTATAACAAGAATTGATCTTATTCGACTAGTGTGCTGTGGGTCACTTTGCGGTCGATGCGCGGGCTCTTACAACTAAAATAAAATACTAATATTTTGCAGGCTTGTTGTTGACTTCATGATACAATATATTTTCACTATTACCAAGGGATCTGAGAAAAATTAGATTTTCGACCCGCCCTAATATACATGTATACTCTGTGGGGAATTTCGTAGTCGTCTACTATAATAGCCAACTTTTGGTCCACTTATAACGAGCTACTTTTATCTGGCTTCAAAAAAAATTAACTATAAATACTTATTATTTTATAGGTGTTCTTTTATTAGTTAGTTTTTTTTCACTTCATAATATAAACTTGTATTATCGTCCAGGGCCGGTACTAAATATGGGACGGCCCCCCTTTAACCCTATTTTTTTTTTAATATTTAAACGAATTTCCGACGTTATCATCACATCCTTATTCAGTGCTTTTGAAACATACCAAGTATTTTCGTGTAGGTCTTTTTTTATAGAAAAGCTTCGTCTAAAGGCAGAATTTGCTTTGCTATACTGTTGTACGGATCAAGTGAATGCGTAAAATAGTTTTTATTGTTTTAGTCAAATGCGTTCCTTTAAGCTCAAAAGGACTGTATGCCAGAAACTCGTCTTCTATTGATCTCTGATTTCCCCCTGTTGTAAATAACTTCGAATCTCTATGAAGGTCGCACTACGATTTCGAGCTCAACACGTGTTGACTTCGGAACCTTTCTAAGTTTCACATTAGGCCAGATTGGCGGTTGAGTTGACTTGCACGGAAATGACCTTACCATACTTGCATGTGTATCTAGGCATGCACTTTCGCATTTAATGGTTATTATAAAAGCTATGTGAATATTAAATACAGTCGTGTCTCTATATAGCGAACGCCCGCTATAGTGAACTCCTCGATATAGTGAACACCGAAATATTTACACAGAGTACTCTAAATAGTGAACAATCGAAAGCCTCTAAATAGTGAACAAAATTTTAAAAGCAACGGCAAGCATAAATTGACAAAAAATACCAAATTTAACCGGAAATGAAAGCGGTTATTCCCTGAAATTTATCACTTTATGTTTATTACTAGAAAAGCTGCTACTATTTGATGCTAATGTTTATTTGGTTCTTGTCGAGTTCCAACCGCTTGTGAGTGAATGTGCGCTGTTTTACGTGCTTTATTTTTTTGTGTGGTAATAAATTTAGCATTTAAATAATTTTTAAGTGTTATCATGTCTGCGAGGAAACTCCTTTCGTTGAAGCAAAAATCTGAAATTGTTGAAAAAATCGGAAATTTATGGTGTAACTGCAGACATCTTCATAGAATGATTTCACCATTGCTTCGTCCCTCACGTTCGAGAGTAATACATTTAAAATTCGTAACAGTTTTACCGAGTATTTTTTCGTTTTTAATTGTTATTAGGTTCAAAATTATTTGCTGCAAAAGGGTTTACCAACCAAAGCTATCCTATTGCTTGATAACGCCCCTAGCCATCCGCCAGAAGATGAACTTAAAACTGCTGATGGCTCAATATTCGTGGTTTATATGCCTCCGCTTAACTAAGCTGTACTACAAAAAACATCTGCTGTTATTAGCTGTAGGAAAAGATGACATCACACAATTTTTAAAAACTTTAACTTTTGAAGACGCTGTATCATTTTTACTGCTTGTTTGGAATCAGCTGAAGGCAAGTGTAACAGCGAAATGTTGGAAGCCTTTATTATAATGTTTCAATGCCACAGAGCCAAATGAAAGCGAGGATGAAGACGATGATGTTCCTCTGAGCTTACTTCGCCAGAAAATATTGCAGGAACAATATAAAGAAATCGATGATATACAGGGTCTGCAGCAAGTTGTAATACCGAAGGTAATTTTATTGACCCTATTGACATCCACCTGCCCATTTCGTTTTTATGTACTTTAATTGTCTTAGGAAACCTACACTGAAAATGATATCTAAATTTGGAATACAATCGAAGACGAAGAACCAATTGATTTAGAGAAATATGCCGAGGATACTGCAAAAGCTGAAAATCCTATTAAGCTATTGAAAACTGACTACGCTGGCATAATAATATTGAGAACTCTACGTGAAAAGCGGTCCAAAAGTCAATTTCCTCATGCATGAAGCAAACATCTATTCGCGAATTCTTATAATAAACATTCATATGTCCATTTATATTTTCCTAAGTATACATTTATTCCAAAGATCTGTAGCACTTACATACACAAACATGAATTTTGAGCAAATAAAACAAGTTTTTGAACAAAATAAGTCAACCTTAATATAGTGAACAACCTGGATGCTGTGGCCATGCAAAAATTATGCAAAAATTAGTTCACTATATCCAGACACGACTGTAATCAAATTTAAAAAAAATTTTATAATTTTTATCTTCCAACTAAATTTAAGGAAAAATCCGGGCCCGTTGGGAAACAACCCCACCCTAAAGTTGGGCCTGCACATAGATGTATGTACAATCGACTTGTATATATGTAAATATATATACTTATTCATCAAGAACCTTATCGAAAACCTACCTGAAAATCGAAAAAGTTACCGTTTTTAAAATCGGCACTGGCCATGATTTTGAACTTGACATATTCTAACAATGGAATACCCCCCTAAAATAGTCTAATCGGAAATTCCATCGTTCCAGACCAATTCACTTGAATCTGGTTCAAGGCCACCATGCTCTAAATGTACGGCAAGGTATGACTTTTTTGAAAAGGGTTGCCCCTGATTTAAAATTATAAAACCCGCACCGTTCGTTGTATTAGAAAAAATTTGGTTTCAATGAGAGCTGGACCTCTAGATGTGCAAGAAGGTTTCATTATTTTGAAAAGGGGTTGCCACCTGCTTAAAAAATCATAAGACGTACACCGTTCGTCTATAGATCCGCAAGGAAGAACCTCTAATTTTTTAATAAGGGTTGCCACCTGTTACACATTTTTATTCGTGGAGAACATCAGATTTACCCCGTTCTCTTGAGTTTCGAAATGAGGTGTCAAATTAAAGGTATTCACCTATAGACGTGATTTGGTTTTTTTTTTAAAGGGCCGCCGCCTAATTAAAAATGCATTGTTTAAAATAAGGTAGTAAAATATCACAATATGGGTTTGAGATTAAATTAACATGTTGGTGTTTTTAAGAGTTGCTAATTAAACACATTTATAACTACTAGTATCGCCCAGTTGTCGAAATTGGACATCCTTTCTTATACACTTTTGAATTTTACCTCTCACCAATTCGAATTACTATTTTGAAGTCCACCAGCATAATTTACAGGAAAACTCAAAATCGAATTATGATCGTTAATACCGGATTGATTAATGCTAATTCTACCAAGTCTCCTCCTCAGTAGCTTTTGAAAACAAACCGAAAAAGGAACCTCGATTTTCATTTATATATAAATATATATATATATATATATATATAACAATTCAGATGTAAATAAGTCCGTAAGTACGGTATTGACAACATAGGCGGTTCTTTATATAAGCGATATAAGAATTTCAGTTTGTTTGGGCGGTGCCACGCCCTCTTTTCCAAAATCTACCACTTTTCGCCGTAAGTACGGTGTAGACAACAAATGTTGCTGTGTCAAATTTCAGGACGTCAGCATAATCGGTTCCAGAGATAAGCGCTATGAGAATTTCTGTTTGTATGGGCGGTGCCACGCCCCTTTCCCATTATATACCACTTTTCGCCATAAGTACGTTATTGATATCAAAAATAGCTTTGTTAAATTTCAGGACGTTAGCATGAGTGGTTCAGAGATAAGCGATATGAGAATTTCAGTTTTTGTGGGCGGTGCCACGCCCCCCCTTTCCAAAATCTACCATATTTCGCCGTAAGTACGGTATTGACAACGTATGTTGCTGTGTTAAATTTCAGGGTGTCAGCATAAGCAGTTCCAGA
>NW_023458555.1:54809512-54895027 GCF_013731165.1 Rhagoletis pomonella | reverse complement strand
TAAGCAGTTCCAGAGAAAAGCGATATAAGAATTTCAGTTTGTATGGGTGGCGCCACGCTTCTTTTCTAAAATCTGCTACTTTTCGCCGAAAGTAAGTAAGTATGTTGCTGTGTCAATTTTCGGGACATCAGCATAAGCGGTGGACTATGCACTTCCGGAACCTGCACCCGCTACAGCGTTCGCGACCCTCCTACCCTCAAGGGAAGACTGGAAGCATGACGTTGTAAGTAGTGGAGAGTCCATCCATGTATACACAGATGGCTCAAAGCTCGAGGGAAGGGTTGGAGGAGGTGTATATTCCCATCACCTGGGAATCTCCGTCAGCTTTCGTCTCCCGGACCACTGTAGCGTTTTTTCAGGCTGAACTGATGGCAATCGACAGGGCCACGAAACTGGTAAAGTGTGATATGATACCCCAAGTTGATATCTATATCTTCACTGACAGCCAGGCGGCAATAAAGTCCCTCACGAAGCAGTCGAAAACCTCCATGGCAGCCATGAAATGCCGCGCATCTCTTAACGAGATGGCTGTCATTTCGCCCAAAGGTAATATGGGTTCCGGGACACTGCGGCATAGAGGGGAATTGTAAGGCCGACGAACTGGCGCGACTTGGCACGAAACTTCCTTTTGAGGATATAAATGACGAAATAGGAATACCCTTGCAAACTTTTAAGCTACTTATCTCCGAGAGGCTCACTAAAGTAGCGAACGAAAGGTGGCAGGACGAAATCACCTGCAAAACTGCCAAACAATTATGGCCGGTGCTCAGCGCCAAACGCACTGGCCTACTACTGAGTCTAAATAAGTCCAATATTAGATTATTAGTATCCGTCATAACAGGACACTGCCTAATTGGCAAGCATGCCTATCGGCTTGGCCTACGCTCACATGACTTCTGTAGAAGTTGTCAAGATGAAGAAGAGGAGGAAACGATTCTGCACCTGTTGTGCCAATGCCCTGCTCTATCTAGACGAAGACTCTCCACTCTAGGTAGGCAATTCTTCGACAACTTGGAGGACCTTAGATGCGTCGAAATCAGGGATCTTCTAAAATTCGTTCAAAGTTCAAAATGGTTTTAGGAGGGATTGGGAGTTGCTGACCCAACATGCGGCATCACAATGCGCCCTGAGCCTAAGTGTGTCTTATAGACGACCGCGACAACCTACCTACCTACCAGCATAAGCGGTTGTAGAGATAAGCGATATGAGAATTTCAGTTTGTATGGGCGGTGCCACGCCCCCTTTTCCAAAATCTACCATATTCCGCCGTAAGTACGGTACTGACAACGTATGTTTCAGGATGTCAGCTAGTCGAAAGCTAGTTAAGAGTTGTTAACTAGATGACAACTCTCGTAAATTCGCATACATTTATACAAAGGCCATTTAACTAGCTGTCGTGTGATACCAATATCGAATGCCCTTAATACGTTACTTACTGTTCATAGCTACATATTAATTCATAGGTGGCAACTCTTAAAAGCACGAACATATTAATTTAGTATAAAAACCTTTTCGCTTTATGCCCATATTGCGATATTTTACTGAGTATCATATTTCAAGCAATAGATTTACAATTAGGTGGCAAACCTTGAAAAAAAAAAATAAACCCAAATCACACCTCTAAGTGAATACCTTTCAATTGGCACCTCATTTTAAAATCGAGAGAACAGTGTAAATCTGGTGCTCTGAACAAAAAAAAAAATATTTAGCAGCTGGCAACGCTTTAAAAAAAATAAGACGTTCTTCCTTGTAGATCTATTAACCAAGCCCGTTTATATGACATATTATATAATTTTTAAAAATTGCGCGAACGGTATAAGTTTTGTGATTTTTTAAGCAGGTGGCAATCCTATTAAAAAAATTAAACTTTCTTGCACTTCTAGAGGCCCTGCCCTTTTATTTTACACCTAAATCTTTTAATACAACGAACGATGCAGGTTTTATAATTTAAAAAAAGGTGGCAAACCTTTTCAAAAATCTCATACCTTGTTGTACATTTAGAGGTCAAGCCCTTTAATTCGAAACCTCAGTTTTTAAAATCTAGTAATCGGTGCAGATCTGATGCTGTTAACAAAAAATGCCTTCATGTATTGTATTTATACATAGTACATACATACATATTTAGATTGGATCTAACCCTGGTATTTGTGTATTAGGGCGTTATTAAAACTATTAAATTCGAGTATACACAACTCTGGATACTTCATTTGAAACTTTGACTTTTATTTTTGCCTGAAAAAAATAAAATGCAAATTTTAACCTTTATTTTTGCCTTAAAAAAATAAAAAGCAAAATTACCCGGTATTATTTGCTCAAAATACTAAAAGTAAAAAAATAACTCAAATTTTTTGCTTTTTATTATAAAATGCATAACCGGTACGGTTATGAAGTTCACTTTAAAAAATTTTTATTAGAAGCCGGTTTCTTTGCGCCAGGAAGCAAATTTTGTACTTATGATTCTCTCAGTTGCTTCGTTTGGGTGTGGTATTAAAAAAAAAAAAACATATTTTGTCAAACTGTGGAAAGGTACCACTATTCAAGGACTTCGTCTATATTTCCTCATGGCTTAAACTCATTTTTTCAACTACGCAAAAACTTTGAAAGACTAAGAATTCGCTAAAACGAGTATCCAACTCTATGCCTTGTATGCAAAACTCTTACAATGTCAGTAAATTGTGAAATAAGAATTGTAAATTATGGGCAAAAGCCATTCGAATATTCAATTTTGTTGTTATAACACTGAAAGTTATTTTCTAGATAACTAGCAACACTCGACAAAAAAATGTCAGCCTTCTTTTTAAATAATTTAACCTCCATCATTGCAGAGGCACCCTGTGCCTTATGTTTCATTTGTACTATTACCATTTCTACATTGTGATGGGCTCATTCGTATATTAGTAACGAGTTATTGCATTTACTAATCCATGCATAAATAACATACATCTGCTTCTGCATGTACATTTTTACAAACGATCAGAGGCAAATTAATCGTCATCGGAGGCAGCAGCCGACAATCACCTGCAAAATACAAATTTGTAAACGTTAGCGTTTAGCTAGCAAAATTTGGAAATAATCGCATTTATTTTATGTTGTTTTGACTAAAGTTATTAAATAATAAATACGTACAATCAAGTCTATCATTCTACATGTTGTCTAAATTTTGGTTTTTGTCGCATGTTTGTTTGTTTGCATTCAATCGAATGTTATTGGTTTATGCTTGCGAAAGTGGCGCTTAATAAAAGTTCGAGTTTTTAAGGTTCGCTTAATTTACACGATTGGTGGTACGATTTGGTGAGCGAATATTATGCCGAGTAGCAATTACAATTTGAGAAATCAAGACAGATCGCAAGGTGAACAAATGGAAGGCGATGGTGGGGTTAATGATGGTGCACAATGTGGATAATTTTCAGCGATTGTAGCCAGCCTTAACGCTTTAACGAATGCTGTTGCGCAATTGAAGACGGTTACAGAGGATAGTCAACGTGATATAGAGAGGCTGCGAAATAATATTGAACTAGAAGTACATCCACCGGTCCTACTACGTCTACGTCCGAAATTATGCCAGAATGGTCCGCCCAAAAAAAACATTGGTGGAAGCTAGTGAGTCAGTTAAGAAACTATACGACTTGCCTACGTTTTCGGGTAATGCAGAAGAGTGGCCGCTCTTCTTGGTTAATTTTAAAGATACGACCGAAGCGTTTCGTTATAGCAACCGGCAGAATTTAATGCGGCTTCACAAGTGCCTAGTCGGCCATGCGAAAGAAACGGCAGCTTCGATGCTGATGTACCCCGAAGACGTGCCAAATGCCATCGCGGAGCTTGAATTTCAATTTGGTCGGCCAGACCCCTTGGCAAGAAGTCAGCTAAGCAAAATTCACCAGTTTCCGAACATAGCTGAAAACAAGGTTAAACAAATTTTATCACTTTCAACAAAAACACAAAATATCGTTGCGTTTCTAACTTCAGCCAAATGTGAGTACCACCTAAATAATACTACACTTTTAGAGCAACTCGATTAGTGATTGTCAAGCTTTCAATGAGTCAATGAGTGTTCGTGATCGTTGGGAAAAGGTGAAATCCCTGCAGCTTTGTTTCTCGTGCCTGCGTAAAGGACACAACACGTCTAACTGCCGTTCAAACAAGTTTTGTGACGTTAACGCCTGCCGCCGCTATCATCATCGAAGTTTACATGAAGCCTCGAGTTCAAGTTCTGCGCCGGTCACAGCACAAAGTCGAGCTGCAACTCAGCCTGTACTTACGTATTACTGGATTCTTAAATTAACTCCGGAATGTTTTTACTCTTCACTTATTTCTTGCTAAATATGTAAAGTTTTTTCTTTTGTCTGATACCCGCATTGCTATACATATTTCAGTTACCTTATTCACTTAATTAAAGTGAATTTGATTTTTTAAACATGTGGCAACCCTTCTACGTATCGTTTAGAAGTAAAGCATTTGAATTGATACACATATTGTAATATCGAATTCATTTAACTCATTAAATAATTTTAATAAAATTTGTAACAGGTGGCAACCGATTTCAAAAAAATTAAACTTTATTGCACATATACAGGCCAAGCCCTGTCATTTGACACCTCACTTTTGAAAATAGAACGAACTATAGTTGTGTTTTCGTATTCTCCAGCAAAAAATATCCAGTAGCTTGCCAGTAACCAAATTTCGGAGAGTAAGCCAATATTTACTCCCAATGAGAGAAACATGCAAGAAAGTACGAAAACGCAAAACCAGCAAGAAGTTGCAAGTCTTATGAAAAGTTGATTGATTTTTTTTTCCCGACGCAATTTTCTAAGAAAAATAGTATTTCCCGTCTTAATATATATTTAGATGTGTTTATTTTGTCAATTGCAACTCTAAAAGCACCACAAACAATTCTTTTGGTAATGGGAATTGCATTAAGCATCATGTCATCAGCTGTTTTTCTTACTAGTAAATAGTTGCTAGCAAAAATTTATCCAGTAAAACGATGTTTCCACGACAAGTGATTCGCTCTCTCATTCGAGATTGGCGCCCCAATTATGAACCGAATCACGTAATTCGCCATACAAAATTTTGAGAGCGAATCATTTCATTCGTAGGTGATTCAGATCCAATCACCATGCGAATCAAGAACAAATCGTTGTCTTCTACAATGAGCGAACCACGTGATTCGGTTGTCGTGGAAACGCCGTTTAAAATTTGCAAGTTCAGCTGTCATTTTTGCTCTCTTAATTTCACCTCTTTTGATAGTTTCTTGCAAGTTTTTGCGGACGGAAACGACATCCAGTAAAATTAGTACTGGATAGTGCGTACGCGAACACGGCTTATATGCACATACCTATGCGTTATAATACTCATGCCCTATTTTCTATGCAAAATTGTCCCGGAAATTTCGACAATATCTATGTGAGTGGAAAAAAATATTTGTTGCATCCGAAAGTAGTGATGGGTGAAATAACGATTTTTCAGTATCAGTGAAAAGAGTGATTTCGATTTTTAAATCACAGTGATTTTTATGGCTAGTGCGACCGCTAGTTCTTTTAATAACACAGAAATGTGTAATAGTTGTTGTTGTAGCAGCACACAAGTTCCCCAAAGAGTTTTTGGGGAGTGTTGCTGGAGTGACAGTCCTTGGCCAAATATAAATCTGGGTCGTTCCGGTTACGCAGACCCAGCTGTCGTGGAAACGAAATGTGTAATAGTACTAATAAATGATGACAAATCGGTGTTAGAGCATGTAGAGATAATTCCCTACCCATAGGGATTTCAGTCACTTCGTTTTTTTAATAATATTTGCAGCCATATTTACTCGTTGATACAAATTTAGAAACAAAAAATTAACCAAAAATAACGCGATCAAGCAAATTAAACTGCATACTTGAAAATGTCCATTTAAAACAACCGTGGAACGGTTATGAAAAAACGCAATATATGTACATACGAGCATATCCATAATGAATAATTAAAAATTGTAAAATCACCTTTTCTACCATGATTCATTCATGAAATCTACATCTTCACTGACAGCCAAGCGGCAGTAAAATCTCTGGGAAATATGTCGCTGACTTCAAAAGTAGTCTCTCAACGAGATGGCTGAGACATTCAGCACACACGTTGTCTGGGTACCTGGCCATTGCGACATTCAGGGAAACTGCAAGGCTGGCGAACTCGCGCGTCATGGAACATTGCCGGATGCAGACATAAGGGATACAACTCTCGGAATCCCACTTCGGACATGCAAATATCTACTGAATGAAAAATTCATAGAAGTTGCCAATGAAAGATGGCGAATGGAACCAACCTGTCACATTGCCAAAACGCTCTGGCCCGCCACGAACGCCCAGCGCACCAAGTCTCTACTTAATCTAAGTAGGCAGAACATTCATATAGTGACTGGAGTTCTCACCGGACATTGTCTGATCGGATGACCTCAAAGAGGTGAACGTCAGAAGTCTTTGCACATTCTTGCTAAGCACCAAGTGGCTTACAGGGGATTGGGATAATTAAAAACCCCTCATGGGGTATCACAAAGGACCCTGAGTCTAAGTGTGTCCTACTTCTGGACTGCCGCCCAACCTAACCTAACCTACCATGATAAAGAAAAATCTCCATTCGCAACTTCTGTTGACTATTTAGCTATTGTCAGATGTGATTTTCATTCACAGCAAAATATCACGCGAGTAGAAAAATCACCAAACTCTGATATTGTTGCCGAGCAGTAGCAGTCACTATTAGCGATTTTTAAATCACAGTGCTAAAATCACCGGTAGTGAAATATCGCTCATCACTATCCGAAAGTATAGCTGTTTCTTTTACTGCCACAGTCCGTATTTCATTCCGCATACGTTATTCTAAAACACTGTGCTTATTCCCAGGGATCTACAAATCGTACAGAGATAAATTATACATACATCAAATTAAAGTGCAGGATCTGAAACTTTGCACAAACTTTTCAGATTTAAGATTCATTGTCCCATTTCACTTCCAAAGGCAGCGTCTCAGCGGGACATAAGAGAATGAAAAATTGTTTCATTTATTCGCTTTCGACCGTGTTTTTGTTTTATTCGAGCAAAGCATTGCTACATTCGTGCGAATGTAGACAGCGATACAGCGAAAGATCTGCAAAACAAAAATGTTGCTTTTGGCTCTGTACCAGAGAAGCGCAGCGAGTATGATAAAACTGAATATATCCCACTCACCATCCATAATTTGTTCTACTTATATGCATTCATATTTACTGAAATGCCCCCGAACGTCATATCCACCCTTAAACAAGAGGTATCTATCATACTCATACTTAACAACATGCCTGACGCGCGCAAACTTCAACTCTCCTTGGCGTGATGTGCAAAGAGCTGAGGGAAATAAGTATGATTTAAGCAGTGTTGCCATCTTTTGATTTTCAAAAAGCACAAAAAACTTTGAAAAAAAGCGTTTTACCACACCAAAAGCACCAAATTTTTTTGAATCAAGGAAAGCTTTTTTCATAACATAATACCGAAGTACTGCACATTAAAAGTGGTATATCTCGAGAAAGAAAAATCGAATCGCATCAAACGAAAATGATGCCCTAATTAGAAATGAGCAAATAATTTGATTTTTCATTATATAACCTCAAATATCGCTAAAAACCGTGTTTTTGGCACTTTGAGGTTAGGATATCTAGTGCTAGAGCAATTGTGAGGCCAGATTTGGATTCAGCACCAAGAAACGATGTGTTTTACTCAGGTGGTAAAAAAGCAAAATTTGTACAAATAATTAGAAAAGAAGAAAAGAAATATTTAACTACCTGCGTACTAGCATTTTCACCGCGAATAGAATTTAACAAGGTGGGTTTGCAACTTCAGCTTTTTATCAATCATGGTTGTATTTTAGGCCATTTAAATTTGTAGATTCTTGTAAATTCAGTGCTGCCACAGCCTTAAATATTTCAAATTATTTCAGGTTTTAACTATGTATCTCCAAGTAATGTTAGTTCAGAAAAAAAAACACTAAGAAAGGCACTAGGCACTAAATCATTTTTTGGCGTTTTAATTTTCAAAAAGCACTAAATCTAGTGCTTAAAGCACCAAGTTGGCAACTATGGAATTAAGAGTGCGCATGTACATACATGCGCACATTAATAAACTTAAAGAGGAAAAAAAAGTACAAAGTAAAAACATGTTTCTTTTTTAATAACTTAATAATAATAATTTAAAAAATTGTGAACATGAAAAAATGTACTACCAGTTATTGTTTTCGCGAGTTTTCGCTATCCAAGACCTAAGTTTTAAAGCAAAAACCGCAAAAATGTGGGTAAATTTTCATAGATACATTTGCAATTCCTGATCTAAAGGACACTACTCAACCCAAATGTAGTCATACCTTAAAAAAATAGTGCACATGAAAAAAATGTACTACCTGCTTTTGTTTTTGCGATCCAAGCCCGAAGTTTTAAAGGAATAGAGTATCATTAGTTTAAGCATGCCAAACGGATGATTACATCACTTAAAAATATGTATGTATGAATTTTATGTTAGATAGGTATGTACGTTGCTGGGTTTATGACCCTGTATACTAATTTTGTGGAACTCTTAATATTATTATTTCATTGTTACCGTTTGTGCGAATCCCCTGAGCAATCAGTAAATATTTTATGTTTACATACATATTTATAATAGTATTTAGAAGTTATCCTTCAGCCTCTGGTTATGCGCTTAAATAAAGAAAGTGCTCTAAAAATCCTTTATTTATAAATACATATATAAATATTGTATAAGTACATATATAAGTATGTACATATGTACATATGAATAAACGATTACCAAAATATATACATACATACACATGCATGTATAAGCAAACGGAGTTTTAACATGCGTTGGTAAAAACAACCACCATCTGCACAGCAATTCCCTAACTAGTTGGCGGAAGCGGCATTTACAAATTTCGGGTTGAGTGGAATGATTCCACTCAAGCAATGAATATTGTGGATCAAACTCCGTTGAGCTGAGGATCAAACTTGTTGGGGATGGTATGAGTATGATGAGGGCATCGTATTCATATGGAGGGCAACTTGTGCACATAAATCAATTGCATGTACATATGCGTTGTGCATATGCGTACATCAGAGTGGTGGCGTTTCGCTGACTAACTATAATATGAATAAGCTGCCGTAACTGACTGTCAGAAAATGAACGAAAAGTCTGTCAAATGCATAAGCAACGTAGTGTAGACTTTTAAGTGGCTATATTTTACTTACATGAGTTCAGTGTTGCCACATTTAATTAGATATAACAATAGCCACTATCAAGCAGTTTGGTGTAGATCACACAATTATAGTAACCTAGAAACGCCGAAGAACTATTCGCCTTGCGAAACTTTCAGGGTAACCAGGTGTTTCTGTAAAAGGAAACGCTTACGGCCCACTTCCTAATGTGGAACCAGAACTTCTTTTGACCTGTGTTACATATAAGACTGAATCGAAAAAGTTACCATGTTAAAAATAAGTTACAAAATTACCAAATATGATAAATAAAGAAAAAAAATACCAATGACGGTAAAAAAATTGCAATGCGGCAACACTGCATGTGTTACATATGTACATACATACGTACGAGGACAAACAGCTGATTCCGTACGGAAGGTGCGATCAGTTTCGCTCTTTCCTTAAGCAAATGACGTTTGGTGAAACTTGACGAAACTTGATGTTAAGCACATTATAGTTTCAGAATAGGATTTATGTGTATTCGCACGTTTGCATACGCTTGCTTATTCATATTATAGTTAGCCCTTTAGACGTACTTATATGCAAAAAATGCTGAGTAGCGGGGAACCTCAAAATAGGCACTCATTGCTGATCACTGCTCCGTACACACACCGATATGCAGTGTCCAGATTTGCCGATTTCGCGCCAATTTGGCGAATTTTTTGTGTGATATTTGCGCGTTAAAATTTAGGAAGTCGCCATCGGAGATTTTTAACGATTTTTTCCCTTCAAATAAATTTTTTCCAATTATAAAGATATAAAAAACTTAGTTTTCCACAATAATTTCACAGAAGAGGCTAATGAACTGCGTGATAAACTTGACTTAAGAAGCATATTAAAAGACTGTCAAAAATCTTTAATCACCCTATACTTTTGAAACGATTACCTAGTCAATTAAATACTTTTAAAAAAGCTTTGATTTTATCACCTGAACTGCCAATTCACTATTTGACTTTGAAGGAAAGAAAAGCAGCGGAAACTGAATATTTAAATCTTTTAACTATACCATGTAGTAACTTTTCTGAGAACCAATCCATCCGATTCTGAAGACATCATCGTTGAAATGCAAAAAGTCATTACTGATAAAAAATTAAAAATTCACTTTTTGATTTATATGATGGATTTCATCGAATTACAACTCCCCACACCATTTTATGAAAAAAATGAAAATATTAATCACGACTTTTTCCATTTCATTTACGATAGTCTTTTTGCATTTCGGGTGACGATATATTATCCTTGCCGCACTCACATGATTTATTGAGCGCGTTTTTTCCGTAATAAATTCAACAAAAACTAAAATCCTAAATAGGATGGGGTTGGAAAGCCTTAATTCAATAGTTCGAATAAAGTGTTATATGAAATCTAATAGTTTCTGCTGCAAAACGTTTCCGATATCAAACAGTATGTTATCAATATGGCAACAACAGAAAAGTAAATCATTCAGACACTATAGGTGATTTTGAAGAAATTGTGGAAATAGCTGATATCGCCTTATTATACCTTTTTATTTAATTTTTAGCGCCGAGCTTTTAAAAGCGGATTGTAGGATTAATCAATTAATATGAGTTATAATAAACTTAGTCCTATTGCAGAATGTGTTGAAACAAATATTTTTAAAAAGTATGCGTATTTTTAAAGAAAATGGTTTGTATAATATAGTTTTTAAAACCAAAAACGAATATAATACCTTCAGAGGTATTATTATTATTCAGAGGTATTATTATTATATAAGTGACTTGTGTTATTTATTATTATTTGTGTTATTTATTATAATTATTATATAAATGGTGGTGGAAGAAATAATAGAAACTTTTTACTTTGACCAGTTTTGGTTTATTACTTTGTTTATTCGATGTTTAATGTTTTTGTATAAAAGTAAACCCCCCAAAAATTTCAAACTTTTTAATCCGATTTTTTTGAAAAATTTTGGGTTTTGCATATATGTATATGTGAGTTTTGCATATAAAACATAGAGTTAGATATTCTTTTTAGCGAATTCTTCGTCTTTCAAAGTTTTTGCGGAATTGAAAGGATTTATTTAAGCCATGAGGAATTATACATAATATTCTTGAATAGTGGTATTTTCCACAGTTTGAAAAAATGTGTAATTAAGTTTTTTTTTTTAATACCACACTCAAACGAAGCAACTGAGAGGATCTTAAGTGTAAAGTTTGCTTCCGGGCGCAAAGAGAGAAACCGCCTTATAATTAAAATTGTTTAAAGAGAACTGTAAATTAAAAGTAATTGTAAAATTAAATGTATGGAATTCTTTGACTATTTAAACACTGAAGATGGAAATGATCTCATTATTGCTATTAAAAAATGCCATAAATATAAAATAATTTAAGGCTCAGTTATGCATACTTTGCACTGCACTGCATAGCATGTCATTTTACGTAGAAATCAAAAATCAACAGACTTTTACATATGTAATGCCGTGAGTTGGGTAACCGCTTAGACGCAAAGCTCATTTAACAGATTCCTTATGTGACAACCCTCATACAATGCCAAGTATGCATAAATGAGCCTTTATTAGCTTCTGCGTACAATGATGTGAACACTAGTGGTTAAAAAAACACTGTTTTTGGAAATTCATAGACGCTACATCAAAATTATTTCTGATAAAAAAAAGAGACACGTGTTTTTTATTTAAAAAAAAAAAAAGTTTTTTTGGTCGGTTTTTTATAAAAACGCTGAAGTACTAAATTTTTTATTTACACCATTCGTCACTTCTACCGCCTCAAAAAGTTGTGTTCTATGTCCACACTAAAAGTGGTTTATTATGGTATATTTCAGTCGAAGCTGCAATATGGTATCACTTGCAGGGGTGGCGCATCGGCCAATAAATTGTTACCCATTGTAATAATTCAAAAACGCGTAATTAGACGGATCTGTAACGGTAACAGCAGATCTCACACTATGCAATTTTTTAGAAGACTCTATATACTTCCATGCCGGAATTTATATTGTTTCAAAGTTCTAAAAATCTTTTTTATTAAATCTGGCTACCTAGAAAGCTTTCCGTTAGAAATTTCCTACTTACGCAAATACTTACTTCCATCTGCACATGTTCCGCCTGCTCGCACGTCTCATTTTGGGAGTTTCTATATATACACGTCGTGCAAATTGTTCAACTCTCTTCCTGCTTCTGTACAGATCATTAGAAATCTTAGCTTATTTAAAAAAAATTTAAAATATATTTGCTTAATTTTAACC
The DNA here is from genome assembly GCF_013731165.1 of Rhagoletis pomonella. Lineage (NCBI taxonomy): Eukaryota > Metazoa > Arthropoda > Insecta > Diptera > Tephritidae > Rhagoletis > Rhagoletis pomonella. The sequence continues at coordinate 54,882,564 of NW_023458555.1, read as the reverse complement.
ACTATGATTAAAAAACCCTGCTGAGGTCGATATTGTAGCCCTAAAGTATAAAAAAATATTGTAATTATAGTACAATAGCACATAGATACGTATTTATGGCACGAGCGGTGAGGCGAGCAATGGTATCACAAGCGGCGCTGCCTCTGTTAAGCCCAAAATACAATAGTGCTGTAGCAGGGGCAGTGACAGTGCTCAAAATCAGCTGTTACTGCTAATATTGGCAGCCACTGCCGCAGCAAACACAATACAGCGCACAGTGTTTCGACTATATGGAGGCAGATGGAAATAATAGTACACCTGCACCGATTTCACTGAAACTTCACATGTGCTCTAGTTTTACTTAGAAATAGAGAATAATGAAATTTTGTAAAGATGGAATAATTGTCACGCCCTCTACTCTTGTGGGCGGAAACATTAAATCTCATCCGATTTCGATGAAATTTAGTTTGTAGTCTTTATTTTATTAGAAAAACCTAAATATAAAATATGGGGAAGATTGGATTACTATAACGTTCAAAACTCACAAAAAATGTGGGCCCAGTCATTAAATGTGATGGAATTTTGGGTAATTTTTGTTTCCTGCTTTCCACTCTCAGAAAACAAAGGTTATACAATAAAATGACTTAAGTGTCAATACTCGCTTTTTTCCCAATATCTGGTGGGATTTTTTCAGTTGAAAAATTCTTTTCGCTAAATTATGCAAAAAGAAGCTGAAAATCAAAAATTACATATATTTGCAAAGTCGCGCGCAAAGATCAAATTATATATTCGAAAACTACATAAAATTCTCTAAAATATTAGTCTAATTTCAAGACCTGACGGACCGGTACTCACACTTTTTTTTTACTAATAATCTTTAGCATCTACATTTCCAAGTAAATTTTTTGTTAAGAAAATAGGAAAATACCAAATAAATGATAAATACTTTCACCTGAATATTCCACGACATTTAGATAATTAATTACAATTGAAAAAAGAAACACTTTCTGTAATGGGTTCAGCGCCAAATGCAACTAAACTGATTAGTCGGTATCGCGCCCATTCCCGTATTTTTTTGGAAATGTATCGTTCGCGAAGAAGGGGGGTGAGTAAATAATGTAAAATTTGGTACTTATGACTTTTACTATTCCCTCTCTAAGTCAAACCGGTTTTTTTTTACCTACTATCACCATGACTTTTTTCTACCTGGCTCCATATAGTCGAAACACTGTGCGGCGTTGTCAGTGACTGCTTTTGTTTGTTTACATTTTTGTTGTTGCCTTTTAGGCTTCAGTGACATAAACAGAAGTTGGCTGCGTTTAATTTATGTCAAATTCAACATGCGAAGTTTGCTGCTATGGATGCAGTGGCAGTGAATTTAGAATTTGGGCTAAACTGGGCAGTACTGCTAGCTGCCATTCCAGTATTGTGAGTCGCTTCATTGGACACCACACTTTCTAAAAAACAGCTGATTTCGAAAAACTGCCGCTGCCGCTGCCACTGCGTTATTGGATTTTGGGCTTTACTTTAGCAGTATTTTCACTCGGCTGACGCATGTTAATTCCATCGTCGCTATGAGGACAAGATGTTAACTAAGGCTTTCTGCACATTGGTCGTCCAATCATAGTTGCTGCAACGATTACATGACGACTACACTTTCGCACACTAGGCCGTGATATTTCACTTAATTTCGCGTCTAAAAATTCACTTCGAGCAGGTATTTTCTATTTTTATGGTTGATATTTTCGCGAAATATTTACAAAAACCTGCAATTTTTAAAATATAGACTATGCTGCAACAATTCTAGACATCATTTTTCAGTAATACCTCTTCTTTTCTTTTCCTGAAATGTGTTTTGTGCATGCACACAGAGACTTTTTACAATTTCGTCATATTTTATAGTTAAAACGCTCACATTTATTGAATTTTAATGCAATTATCCACTTTTTAATAATTCCACAGATTTTATGCAAAAAAATTATTAATTATTATTAACTTTTTCACTAATTTTTATCCATAAAATGTAAACAAACAATGCGTGCACAACGATTAGCAAACGACAGTGCCGTACTTATCCGCTTCTGCATCTTCTACGATATGCCGATAACGACAAGTCTCCTTTGAAATGCATGTGCTCGGCTCAAAATTTCAGGGCGAGACGATAACGCAACTATGATTGGACGACAAGTGTGCAGATAGCCTAATTTCGTTTTTCATCACGATCAGCGTTGCCGTTTTGATAAAATTGTATAATTTTTAATACTTTTTTCTAAATTGTAATATCTGATACTTTTTTGTTCCCAAATGCCGTACGAATTTTTCTCTCAAAAATTGCAATATTCTTATAATACCAAAAAAAAAAACAAAAACGAAGTGCAATTTCGAAAAACCCTCCAAAGTGTATTTTTGTTCTATAATTATTTACAGATTCCCACAATTGTCTTCAATTTCCAGAAAATCAATGAAAATTCATTGACACCGTTGGCGTGGTTTGACTCTATGCAAATAAGCAGACAGAAGCAAGAAATATAAATTTTTTTTTTTAACTATGGTGTTAATTATAAAATTTATTTTTTATTTGTGTTTTTTTTTTTTTAAATAATAGTTTAACAAACCACAGTTTTGTTTGGTTTGGTACTTTTTCTGCTTGGCAACTAATACATTTTTTTTCAAGTTCGCGGCAACGCTGATCACGATGTATGTTTGTGGCGAGATGTTAACTTCATGTTATTCATAGTGGACGTAAAGTTAACTCCTCTGCTCTGTTCTGGGTCGCCATGTTATTCGTAGTGGTCGTGATGTTAACTTCTCTGCTCTGGTCCGGGTTGTAATATTACGTCAGCCGAAGAAAAATAAATTTGTATGTGGAGCGTTGTTGTTGTTGTTGTAGCAGCATACAAATTCCCCAAAGACTTTTTGGGGAGTGTTGCTGGAGTGACAGTCCTTGGCCAGATATAAATCTGGGTCGTTCCGGTTACGTAGACCCGACTGTCGTGGGAACGGTATGTGGAGCGTCTTCTGTTACTGTTTATTCTGTGGTACTATTTTAATTTTTAATATAAAAAATGCCATTTACTTTTCTTATGCAGCATAGTATTTATATGTATTGAATATAAACATGAAGTGATTGTTAATACGCTATAAGAAAATTATGAATAAATAAATAATAAAATGTTAAAATGCAGTTAAAAATGTGATTTTTACATGTAATTACTGTGGCATTATTGGAAACATTCCCTTAATTACATACCTGTCTTGGCCAGTTAGAATGGACCTAGTTCCCGAAAATATGCTTTCGAAAAGAGAGTACCAAAATGAAAACGTTGATACCGAACGATTTCCGCATTGTTATGGGTTAGAACTTGCTACCAGGGGGTTTCTGGGATTACTAATTAGGAACCTAGTCAGTTTTTCAAAATTCAAAATAGCGGATCCAAAATGGCGAGCAATATTTTTAAATATGATTGGATTTGTTCGAAACTAGGCACTCGGGAGTTTCTGAGGTCATTGATTACAAATCTGAAGTCAATTTTTTAAATTCAAAGTAGTGGGTTTAATATAGCGATCAAATTCTTAAAAAAATTACTAAAATTAAGACGTTGATATTGAACGTTTTAAGCATTGTCAAGGGTTGAAACTCGTTAACAGTGTGTTGCTTGGGGTTGCTAATTAAGAATCTGATGTCAAGATTTTCAAAATTCAGAATGACGGATTCAATATGGCGATCAATTAAAAAAAAATTATTGGATTTGTTTGAAACTCTTAACAGCCATTTCGAGTTTTGAAAATCTGACGATCAGATCTTATGTTATGTTATGTTATGTTATATATGTCTATCAACCGGTCACAGCCATGAATTAAGGGAATGTTCTCCAATAAATAAATAAATAAATAAATAAATAAAAAATAATACCAGAGTAACTAGATGTAAAAACCAAAGTTTTAGCTGCATTTTATCATATCACGAAAATCAAAAAATTTAGAACATCAGCGTTTTTATAAAAAACCGACCAGCGCAATCTCTAAAAAACTATTTTTTTTTTCGAACTAACAAATACGTGTCTCTTTTATATAAAAAATAACGAGCATTTGAGGTAGCGTTTATGAATTAAAAAAAATATATATATTTTTGAACCACTCTAGTGTACACTCATGTTAAAGTGAATAACACTTTTATTTTTTATACCCGAGCGCACTTGTGACCAAGGGTATTATAACTTTGTTCACATAACGGTTGGTTGTAACAGCCTAAAGGAATCGAGATAGATATAGACAATTTATACATAAATGATCAGAATGAAAAGAGAAATCGATTAAGCGGTGACTGTCTGTCCGTCCGTCCGTCCGTCCGACTGTGCACACGACACTTCGAGTAAAAATTGAGATATCTTAACGAGCCTTGGTACGTGCACTTCTTTACAAGTCCTAGCTCCCTCAAACTTGCACTTTGTTATACTAAAATTGAACGGGCTAAAAAACTGCATACTCAACTTTTTTCTGAAGAGCGTAAATAAAGAGTGCAATATTTGAATGAAATTTTGCAGAATTTTCTTTAATTTTGCAGAAGGTTTGGAACTCTGATCTTTGGGTTATTTGTTGTAGAATTAACCATATTTTTATAAAAAATTATCGAAAAATAAAATATTTAAAAAATAGTTGCCCGTATTGTAAAAATTTCGCTGTATCTCAACCAGGGTGGGCAAAAACTCAGAGTTCGAGCGAGCGAGCGAGCAAACTCCTACTCAATGGGCCTTATGCATAAAAAGTGAGCTTAAGCTCAGACTCAATTTTTGCACTGAAAGGGTGAGCTCAAGCTCAAGAATTTGTACTGAAAAACGAGTCAGAGCTTAAGCTCACTTTTTATGCATGAGGCCCAATGCCTCGCAGACAACGAGGCGCTCGCAGCTCGTACTCGTAGCAGCAATGAGGCGAGGCAGGAGAAGTTTGGCTCGCTCGCCAAACGAGCGAGCGCTGCTTGTTTGCTCGTGCTCCTACTAAACGAGCGAGGCTGTTGTGTGTTGCCTCGCTCGAAGTGCGAGGCGAGTGCCTGTCTGCATACTCACTCTGCTAGGAAAGACGAGTGAGCGACGAGCGAGCGCTCCGAGTGTACTATACATACAACACATGCATTTTTGGGCATACAAATGTGGGAATGTATCTCAATAGATTATGTACGAAAGTATGTTAATAATTGTATGTACATATGCATATATATATGTAACGTATTCTATTAGGGCAGCATTTAAAACAACAAATAAAATTGATTACATACATAAGCATAGATTATGGAATGAATCATTTTTTAGTTATATTCATACATGTGTACACACATAGCATGCATATTTATATATGTTTGTATGTACGTATTTATGTATATATGCATTTATGTATGGTATGTACATATGCATGTATTTTGTCTTTACAGAGAAAAGTAAGTAGCGAAGATATTATAATCGTTTGTGCCGCAGAAACAAAAAACAAGTAAGCACTTGTTAACACCCCCAAAATAGTTTGCTACTTGTAGCAGTTATGCTGTATACCTGAATGAAACATAGTCCTTGGTGAAAAAATTTATTTGTGGCCTGTTGTTCAAGGACATATGTACATATGTATGCATGTATATATGGATATGTAGACATGGGAAAATTTGCGTAAACAAAGAGTAGAGACCGGTTCGCATACAACTTTGGCGTTGCGTTGGCGTCGGATTTCAAAGCAGCCGTCCACATTTCCAAAATTTGGCAACGCTAAGGCCAACACAAAGCAGAACGATCGCTGCGTCGGTCGCCAGCTGTTGCAAATAAATAAAAATAAATGAAATATTTTTTCCTTTTAATCAAATGAAGGCAAGAAATATAATTTTTCATGCAATTATTGATATGAAATATTAATTTATCTCTCGTTAATATGTCAATTCGCTATTCGCTGAATGAGCCTATTACTAGATGCGTTCGTCTTTGCAATTAATATGCCGATGTTATCGATTTTAACGTTAACTTTTATTCTTTTAAACTTACCTTGTTTTCCTTATTTAATTAAATATTAATTGTTAATTGTTGTTGTACTATATTTATGCCGTCTTTGACACTAATTTTAAGTGGATAAATTGTCTAGTCTGTAAGATTCAAGTAATCAGTAGACCGAATAAATAAATAATAATAATAATAATTTAGTGGCCAAAGTAGTCTCTACCAAGCTTCATTGTAGAACGCATACTTTTAACTTGCGTTTTGTCAAACCAACGCCAACTACAAAGTCAACGCGAAAGTTCTATGTGGACCAGCCTTAATTATCAAATAGTAGTTTGTATTATCTTACATACATACATATGTATGGGGGCTAAACCAGGAATATTCATTTGAAAATGCTGATGTCCTACTCATTTATGAAATGAAAGACAAAATAATGATTTTTATAAATATTATATTCTCATTTATACATATGTAACATAGTTACTTAGTCAAATTAATTAGTAATTACTTGTATGTAAGAATACAAAGACAAATTATTTATCAGAAGCATTGCCCCTTACATATTGAAAAAAAGTAATGAAAGCTCTCAAAAAAGCAAAATCGCTACAGCGAAAAGTGTTTGAAAACCCGCATAAATTCAAATCCGCATAAAAAAGAACCGCATAAATAGAGACCTAAGTGTATAAGTTGAAATTTAAAAGAAATTATTGAACATTAAAAACATTATACCTACATAGATATGTATGCACATATGTGCCTACCTAGTAGATAAAACTGGTCAAATAGCACGAATCTATTCTTCTGTGCATGAGAATATATACATAAATATATACAAACATATGTGTATATACATATGTATGTATATACATATCTGCATGCGTGCATACAATCCTTTACTCGAAATTCTTAGTTGCTGCAATTTTTATCCCATACATTTATGCCGACCAAACAACGCGTTTGCCTGCCTAATCTGCTTGCCTCATTTGCCTCGCTCGTTTACTCGCCTCATCTGCCTCGCTCGTTAACTCTCCTCGCTCGTCTGCTGCTGCAAATGAGTGCCTCGCTCGCAACGACGCCCTCGCGAGGGTAGAGCTAATGAGGCCCTCGTTTGCTTGCCGCTCTACTTTTGCGCCGCCCTCGTTTGCTTACTGCGCTCGTACTTAACGAGTGCTCATTTGCAAACAGCCTCGCGTGTTGCTCGTGAGTTGCGCTAGCTCAGAGCAAACTAACGAGCGAGCGAGGGGCTAAAATGAGGCAAATCCGAACCCTGATCTAAACTTTATTGACTGACTGTATTTAATATTTGCGCCGGGTATTTAATGTTCGGCTCCGCCCGGACCTAGACTTACTTACTTGTTATGAACTATATTTTATTTATTTACTTATATTCATAATTTTGCTTTGAATAAAAATGTACTGAAAAGTACTGATTTTTTAGCATGAAGAAGTCTGACGTACTGATTTCGCGCATAAAAAATCTGGCAACCCATACAAATATGTACATTAGAGTGGTCCAAAATAATAAAGTCGGAATTTTAATGCCGCCACCCCCTAGAATTGTTCTGAACCGAAAATAAGTATACCCCTATTTTTTTATTTTGAAATCAAAAAATATTTAGGGAGTGCTCACAGCGCTCAAAGTTTTCCATGTATTTTATATGGGAAAAAAACAAATGTTCGTAAAAATGGCATAAAACTCTAGAAAATCAATGTTTTTCAATCGTAAAACTGTGGTTCTCTTCAGGAGACTTCAAATATTGATATCCAATTGTTTATTTAACCATTTTTTATGATTAAAGATTTTTTATTGGTCCCCCCATTGCATTTTCAAGGACCCATAAAATATAGTCACCATGAAAAAATTGTTAAAGGAACAATTGGGTGTTATTACCGGGAATCTCCTGAAGATAAGAAAAGTTTTCCGATCGAAAAATATTGATTTTCAAGAATTCTACACTATTTCTACGAAAAGTTGTTTTTTCCCCATATAAAATACATTGAAAACTTTGAGCGCTTTGAGCATACCCAAATTTTTTTTTTTTTTTCAAAATAAAAAATAGGGGTATAATTTTTTTTTGGTATAGAACAATCCTAGGGGCTGGCGGCATTAAAAATTCGACCTTATTTTTTTACATACATTTTTGGACCACTTTAATGTACATATAAAGGGTTAGTTAATGGACTTTAAACATGTGATTCACAAGGGAAACGAATTTTACTACCCCATAAAAATTAACAGCCCAGCGAATCAAAACTTCCTTTGTATATAAACGTCGCCAATACAAATTACTGTAGCGTTCGCAATAACAATAAATAAGTCTCAAGGTCAGACCCTAGCAAGATGATTGCTTTACGCATGGCCAGTTATTTAGGTGTACGTAGTGTAGAGTAGGGATGCCCAAATCAGCACATATGTGTCGCGGGCGACTGCGCATGCAAAGCTTTGCACAGCGGTGCGGGGCAAGCGCGGAAGCAAAAAGTTATCGGAAGGGGAAAACGAAGTAAGTCAACAGAATAGTGAGATTGTATGTGTGACAGTGATGGAAAATGAGTGTACATTGTGCCATTTTCGGCCCTTTCGGAAGCAGCCGGCACCTTCAGCACAATCGATTGATTTTCGGCACTATTTTTTCGTAGCTCAATGCAACTAATAAATATTTCTTTCGGATCCGCAATTAAACATATTTTTTTTTTACATTTAATCGTATGTGCTTAAACTGATAAATGATATAAACATAGAAACGCAAGCAAAAGAATCTCGCTTCCACATTCTGCATATGCGCTTAACATTTTTGCTGAAACAAATTTGTCGAAATTTCATCTCTAAAGCAAATATTAAATATCATTTAATATACACTTTAGATTTAAATAATCATTTTTACTGGTGGGCGAGTCCGAGATGTTTAAATGATCGAGATAGTACATTCAATTCGCGTAGATTTTTGAGAACTTTTTTCGTTGAAGGTGTTGCACTTTTTCCATACTGAAATTTGTGTACATCATTTATCATTGTCTAAGAAAAACTATAAAATAAAGCTTAATTTAAAATATTGGAATAAAAAACAACGCTACACGCGCATTCATCCATATAACATAAAATGCGAACGTTCGTTATATGGAAGAAAGTGCGCAACACCGCAAACAAATCAAAACATCAAACAATCAAAAAATCAATGGTATTTTCTAGACACTTCCAACTTGCACCTTATTATACTAGAATGAATGGGCTACAAAATTGTTAACCCAAAACATGTCTACAAATTCTGAACAAAAACTGTGAAAATTTTATGAAACTGTTGATTTTTTTCATTCTTTCAAGCTTCGATTTATTTGCAAGGTTTTTGTTTGATAATGAGCTACAATTTTATAAAAAAAATAATTAAAATTATTTAGAAAAATAAAATAAATATCGGGTGACCGTGTAATTTTGTCAAAGATGAAGACAATGATGATAAAACATTAATACACTATATAGGTCAGTTCATATTAATGAACATAAAATGAGATCACTATCGATAAAATGGAAATCCTCAAGGGAAATTTATAATTTCAACGCATGGAATTTACATACATTTTTTTACTTTCAACCCCCGAATTGCTCAATTACTTCTATTTCTGCAGGATCGCCATTAGGTAAATTGCATTTCCAAAGATTTTTTCAAAATAAATAGCGATGAGGGATATTTCACCCGCCGGTGATAAGAAATCGCAATAACCATAACGCACATCACTAATATTACTGTTCACAATCACGTTTACATTCAAAATTACAATTCATAATTTGCTTTTGTAGCAGCTATGAAATATAGGTATATCAATTTTCTTAAATGTAAACGGATTAAGAATCAAAGTGATAGAAGAGATTTGAGCGTTTGGTACAAAAAGTATTTTTGATGTTGAAATTGTACTTAAAATCGGTAAATTATACTTTTGTACATTTTAAAATTAATTGTACTGAAAAAAGTACAATTGTACTTAAAATATCAACACTGTTTCACTGGAGCTGTACTTGCTGCAGCGATGCCAGATTTGAGCGTACCCAAATTTTTACCGATAATAACTCAAGCGAGGGATTTGGGTATTGGGCATTTTACAAGCCTATTAGGAAGTATACATATCTGTGTTCGTATAGAATAGTAGCTTATGTCGGAAGACTGGCTTTAGTATAATGAACCATTCCCAGCGTACGATTGCGAAACACTCACTGGCGCCGAGTCGTTGAAGAACTCTTGGAAAATAAACGTAAAAGACGGTAATGTTAATGGCGATGCTAGCAAGTCAATATTCGTATAAAGTTTCATAAAAAAATTCCTTGTGGTTTAAAGAATATAGGAAATGGTACATTTTACTAAAGTAAGCCTCCCGACATAAGCTACTATTTCATACGAACACAAATATATTCGTCTACAAATAATGTTTATTATTTTAATTAAGTCCTAGGATAAGTTTGTGAATCTTATCAGTGTTCTATGTAAGAACCAAAAATCAATACCCTCGCCAATTAGAAGTTTTGCTTTAAAAGAAAAATATACATAGCGCATTTACTCAATACTTGGTCTGGCATCACTGTTTGAGCATTGATGTGCTCAGCTCACTGTTGCCAAGTCCGTGCATTTTGCACTAAATTTAGTGCTTTTGGTAAACCAAAAAGCCAAAATAATTGGAATTCAATGCTTGGTGCTTTTATTTAGTGATGCTTTTTTAATTTAAGCACACCGAATGCATAGGTACATATGTATGTATGTATACACTATACACTAATATTCTACATTAAGATGGAATTCATTTACTGAATAAAATGTGAGGAATAGGTAAATTAAATATGTTTTGCGTTGTTATAAATGTATTGAAATTAATTAGTTAATAAAAACGTGAGGAAATGGATTTGTATATACACTTTTTACTGAATCAAAAAAATTATTAAACACGATAATAAAAACTTGGCGCTTTTGTTTTGGAAAAATTGGCTTTTTCTGGTGGCCTGATGCCACACTGGCTCAGTTGTCGCAAAAGTACACATACATACACGCCTTTTTACTTGAAATAAGTGTGTAGTGGTTAATATGTATACGATGCCATCTCCGTACAGTTCACTTCACCTCGCCTAGCACGCTCGCGTGCGCGCAGTTTGCCCGCGACGTCGACTGCGTGCACCTCTGCTGTGCATCCCTAGTGTAGAGTATGATCTTGTCAAAATACCAAAGTTAAAGTTAGCTACCAAAAGCAATGCATGCGGTTTTTAGAATAAAGAAATATCCAGGTTTTTTAGACCACGAAGCACCCCGATTTTCGGGGATAATTACTAGTTTACATAAACATGTTATCAACATTATTATAAAAGGCCCAAAGTGATAATTAAAAATAATAGTAATTCACAAGGGTACCATACTTAGGTACATAATTTAAAATAAAATATAAAACGTCTCCACAGATCCCAAGTCTGCTAAAAAAATTATCCAAGGTCAAAGCATACAAACATCAGTTTCTTGTATTTTTCTCGTAAGCTTAGAATCCAGCTCTCAAGAAATTTCGCTAGAAATATTTGTCCTTATTTCTGTTGCTTAAAAAGCACTGCTTTTGCTGTTAATTTTCTGGAAGAAACAATGTGTTTATGTGTTTTGTTATAGTAAGAACTATACCTTAATAATAAATTGGTGAAAAGCAATTATAATAAAAAAATTTGCATGCATTGCGAAAAATTCTCTGTGCCAATACTTTTGTCCGGCACTGTATAAATGAGAGCATGTTTTTTTTGCAAGCTTTCTTGACAGCTGGAAACAGCCCTTTAAACGGTAAGTATTATCTTGAAAATAGGTAAAAGGTTGCATCTCATACAGCTGTCTACAAAAAGAATCTGTGGTTGTGACCTATGACCTTGGATGCATTTTTTTAGCAGAATTGGGGTCGGTGAGGTCTTCTGATATACATACATAAGCAAACCTGTACGTAAGACTTTTTAGCACTTTTCACCTCTATGAGAATTATTGTTAACTGAAATGATTATTTTAATTGAACTGTATTTGGAACGGGAATAATGACATGTAATTTAATTATAAGCTTTTAATTAAATACGTGCTTTCAGGCTTTTTAAGCTACTCACCATTACTGAACTGATTTTGAAGTTTTTTTCTCGATAACGTTTGTGGTATAAAACAAGATCCTCGTCGAATGATTTTAATTTACTTTCGTTTGTTTACATGCTGCGCCAGTAGGAATTAGAATTCCGTGAGTCGTTTTTACTTTTTTCACTTCGCCTCGGAAAATCTCTAATCTCATTTCTATTGTATTCTCTTCTGTGCGAACTTTTCCGGTCGTTGCCGTCATTTCTATGTTGATCTCTTCGACTTGAAAAGTCAACGCTTTCGTTTCTATCGTATTCTCTTCTGTGCGAACTTTTCCGGTCGTTGCTGTCATTTCTATGTTGATCTCTTCGACTTGAAAAGTCAACGCTTTCGTTTCTATCGTATTCTCTTCTATGTGAATTTTTCCGTTCGTCTTCTTTTGTAGATAAAATTACATTGGACGAGCTTGTTGAATATGGTTGTGTGGATTCCCGAAAGGACGGCACGCCTAAAGATTGTCTAGGCTTTAAACAAGCGCTTGAATGTCCATATTTTATTGAATAATTGTTCACCTGAAGAGCCTTAACGGAAAAGGGATCAATCAGAACCAAAAGCTCCAGTATTGAACCTCTCTGTGTTCTATTAATTACGTTCCAGTCCCGTGTGCGGAGACCGTTGTTTTTTCATTCCGATGGCTTCCAACAAATCGTCATTAGATAAGTTTCTCTGTTCGGGAATGTACCCCACAAAAATTTGCGATCGTGGCACTGCATCCTGATCGACGACTGCTAGAAAAGCTTCATATGGTCGCAGATGTGGAACTCTCGTTCTAAACCATTGAGCAGTTCTCATATCTGTTATCGAGTATGCGATCCACCCGGGACGAAAACTACAAGAAGCATAAAGAGACGTCAAGTCGATTCCTTCATTGTCAGCTGCTTTGGAAATAAAATGCTGTATTCCTTTTAACATTTCCGTAGGCCAAATGGTCAAGGGAAAATCCGGAGATATCACAGCTAATTTTATTCTAAGTGGGTCATCGTTCGTGTGCGGTTCTATCATTGTTCCCAAAAATGGGGTTTCCTGTCTGTAACGTATTGAAGTACTGATTTGTGGTTCAATGTGGCGTGTATTTTTACACTGTGTTTCATTTATGTTGATCTGCTGAGGATGACTTTTGTTATCACGCAATGCATTTTGTGATTGCTCATATGCTATATTTGAATTTGATGTATTGCCGGTTCCAGATGATCGGAAATTTGCTGGTGAGCTTTTGGTATTAGCTGCTCGAACTGGTCGTTTAGGGGCTTTAGGTGTAGGTTCTATTATTGTGCCACTCAGAGCAAATCTAAGTTGACGGGTTTTCACCGGACACTGACAAACAATTCTAGCCTTTTCAATATGAACGCCTTTTGAAACTAATATTCTAAAACGCTTTCGTGCACCTCCAGTGACTGTTATTTCGTCTGAGGAGGATCTAATGTCTGAAAGTTGTTCGCGGACAAATCGTTTAGCTAATGCACGATCGAAAGGTTCTTGAGATTCACCAGCTTCCCTGGCTAATGGTATGGCCTCATCCAATGGAACTCCTTGTGCGAGAATTCGTCTTAATATATCACGTTGGCGCTCAAACTGAAAGATACCATTTACATCGACTTGATTAGGGCCAGTACCTTCTTCGACCTTAACTAAACCTTTGATTTCTTGGGTTCGATCATGTTTAACTTTCCCAAAGATTTTATTACATTCTCTCACATCATGAGCCAACCTCTCCGCTTCATCACGCTTAATCCCCATAGCTTTTAGTTTTTTGTATCTGGCATAACCGTTTCCTTTGAATAATTGCTTTTCAGCAGGTATATGGTGTTTTATGCGACCTTTTCCAGTGTTTGGTGTATTTTTTTTATAATTAATGTTTTTTTTTAGGCATTGTTGTTCCCACGAGTGTAGGGGATATTACGTCATCCGTGGCATAGCCCCATTGTACCACGGAAAGGCTGGTTTAAACCAGAGGGCGCCAGGTATCTGGAGTCCTCCGTTCGAAGACACACTTACGTAGTGCCATTCATCCCTAGGCACGGTCCGGCTAACACCTGGGATTACGGGTTTTATCGAGTTTTCCTCTCTAGATCCGCCATATTCTGTAGAAGCAGGGACACCTCGAGCAGGATGTGACTCTTCGCCACGTATGGACGGTCTCAGGCATTGAGGAAACAGTAAACTCTAGCCTTTGGTTTTATAAAAACCTTGTCCCCATCTTTGTATTCTGTCTACAGGAATATGTATGTACATGAATACTTATATGTATGCACATATGTCATACGTTTATTTTATAGCGTGCGTTCTTAATTCACAACACAGGTCGTTTAGTTTGGAGCGATTTCTGTGAGAATAGTCTAGACATCAATACCGTCGTTTTTTTGCAACCACGTTCATAGCTCAAGAGAATTTTGACAAAGTGATACAATATAATCAGTAAATTTTTCCATTCCTTCGTTCAGTACCACTTTGTATTATCGATGATTGAATTTCTGATTCTATATTGCCTGTGGTACTAAATATAGCAGTTGCAAAGCAGAAAAGGAGCAGCTCCTTATTGTATTCGGGGTTTCCATGGCACTTGTGTTGCGGTTTTATATCTTTCGATGGTATACATATAATACTTTTCAAATTCAACCATACTGTTGAATTGTTACAGAAATATTATTGAGTGTCTGTAGTTTTGTACATTTTTATTAGGACCCTTAAATGTGATTGTGAGATCTGCTGTACGAGTTAATGAGCTCAAAAAACACTTGATGGTGCAGTATGTAGAATTGTCGTTCAATCGAACATATCGATGCGTATTAATTGTGCCTGCAATAAACATATTTATGGTTATTAAAAAAATAATGGGGCGTACTCTTGTTTTCGTTCGAGTCGAAAATCATGAAATTTTCCTATAATTTTCTACACAAAAATTTAAATTTTCGATTCGTACGAAAACAAGAATATGCCTCAATAATTAAATAAAAATTTAGTTAACTATCTAGATTTATCTGTTTTCTAACTGTACAGGGTGCACTAGACCACCCGTCCACTCATCTAAAATTAAGGGAAGTGTTTTTGATTTAAAAATAAAATAATGGGAAAAAATATTTTTTTAAAACAAGCTTGTTAGTAATTTTCATTAGAATTTGAGTAACTCCTTTCACTATTTGGCTTTTAGTAACTGTATCGAAGGCTTAACTTTTTTTTATTTTATTAATTTTAGTGCAGTTTTTACAAAACTTTCTTGCTAAAAAAATCTTTTGTTAAGCTACGTCATTTTATTCTTTTGATCGTACATGTTAAATAAAAGCTTGTTTTAAAAAAAATATTTTTTTCCATAATTTAATTTTGAACTTTTTAGCTTTATTTTATATAATCAGGACATAACTAGGGAGTTCACAAGGTGTTGTATACTGTCGTACTCTTGTATGTCATAAACTTTAAACGGCTAAAACTATATTTAAGGAATTCGCAAGCTAACATAAAAGTTTATTATGAAATTTCACACCGTTAAAAAATAGTTGGTGGTGATTTCAAGTCCTCTAAACATTTATTTAGCCATTAAAAACTTTACAACATACGACAATACGACACCTTGTGAACCACCCAAATATTTCTATTAAAGGCTGGCTCTCCATTTATGAGCATAGTACATTTAATATAAGCTGCGTAAATCTTTTCGATCATCTGTCTAGGCTGAGCAAAACACGTTGAGTACAGGTAGCGAAAAAATTGTACGATGGAAAAAATATCGCAAAGTTGGCAACTGTTGAACAGAGCGGAACTACTCAACTGTGCGTTTCTAGGTCAAACAGTCAACATATCTAGTATTTCCAGAATATATAGCATTCTGTGGAAACATATGTATGTAAGTTAACTACATACTGGAGGCCACCTTGAAGCTCCAGGAGACCGAGAAGGGCGATCCGGAGATTCTACCCGACCCCGAAAAGAATCCTGATCCTTGCAGTGAAGGTTCTTCAAATAAATCTGCATAAAAGCAAGGTCGCCTCTGCCGAGCTCCTCCTCAATTTAGAGAGGATCGGCTACGATGCGGCGTTAGTCCAGGAGCCATGGATAGCGTCGGGAAACGTGGTAGCTGGACTAAAGTCGCAAACTTACTATACGCACATCCCGAGTGCAACAAACAGGGTAAGAACAGCTATACTGGTAAAGAAAAGTATACACTCTTATATTGATCTTAATTTCTCTTCAGATGATCTGACGGTGGTAGCTGTGAAGGATGGCAAGGATGACACAATACTCCTTGCATCTTGTTACATGCCTCACGACGAGGAGGCGCCACCAAACGAGCTCCGGAGGTTGGTGGGAGAGGCCGAGAAGGCGAAACGCCCACTCATCATAGGCGCGGATGCCAATGCGCACAACACAGTATGGGGGAGTGGAGATACCAACGAAAGGGGTGAGTCTTTACTAAACTTTATATTAATAAGTAATTTAGATATAGCTAAGCGGGGTGAGGAACCAACTTATATTGGCCCTACCTCGAAGAACGTCCTTGACATAACACTCCACACTAGTGGGGTAATCGGAGTACAGAATTGGGAGGTGCTTAGTACACCCTCGTTCTCTGACCATAGGTATGTAGGATTTCAGGTAAAATTCTCAGCCCGTACAAAAAGCGAAACCTTCAGAAATCACAGGAATACAAACTGGGAATTGTATGAAAGGGTAGTGAGGAAGAATCTAACCAAGTATAGGGTAGGTGACTCCCACTCTGAATTGGAGAAACTGGTAGTCTCACTTACCAACACTCTAAATAAAGCTTATCGCATCGCATGCCCTCCGCTACATGCCAAGCGAGGTTCAAAGCCACCTTGGTCGAACAGAGTGCTCGGAGCACTCAGGAAAAATGTTAGGGAACTCTTCAAACTGGCCAAGGTAGCCGATGACGAGTTCTGCTGGATGGAATACAAGGAAGTACTTAAGGAATACAAGAAAGAGATTCGTAAATGCAAGCGGGAGTCGTGGAAGAGCTTCTGCGGCGAATTAGAAAAAACAACCGAGGTAGCCAGGCTAAGGAAATTGCTATCCAAGAACCCGACTAATCCAAGGTTACTACGTAAAAAATGTGGAGAGTGGACTGGAAGCAGTGAGGACTCACTGGAAGACCTAGTCAACACGCACTTTCCGGGGTGTACAGACAGCATAGATCTGCAACTTCTAGGAGATAGCGTGGAAAATGTCCCCCCGGACATCATAACGGAAGAAAAAATACGGTGGGCAATCGATGGCTTCGGGCCGTTTAAGTCCCCAGGCACAGACTAAACTATGTGCCTGTCCTTTGGAGAGAGGCGAGGGTCGTATTCATACCGAAGGCGGGCAAGGGAAACCCCCCTCTATTCGAAAGAATACAGACCAATTAGTCTAACTTCATTACTTCTAAAGACGCTCGAAAAGATTCTGGACGCCTACATTAGGGATAAGCTGCCGTCGGCCAGCATATCAAAGGCGCAGCATGCCTACACGAAGGGTAGATCCACTGAGACTGCACTTCACTCACTAACCGCGGTAATAGAAAAAGCTCTGGAGCATAAAGAATATGCCCTAGGGGTCTTTCTGGACATAAGTGGGGCATTTAATAATGTCTCCTATGAGGCAATAATGGAAAGCCTAGAAGCAGCCCAGGTAGAGTCTGCCATCCTACTATGGATAAAAAGCCTGCTGAGCTGCAGGAAAATTAAGGCGGAGTGGTACGAAGCCAGGTTGCTCAGACCAGCGCATAGAGGAACTCCTCAGGGTGGTGTTCTGTCACCACTCCTGTGGCTACTCGTAGCGAATGAGCTTCTGGGAAAATTCGAAGGGAAAGCACCCAGACTAATTGCCTATGCGGACGACATAGCTATAGTTGTTACGGGGAAATTCCTAGACACCATCAGTAACGTAATGGAAAGCGCTCTAAGGGTCGTACATCGATGGGCGACAACAGTCAACTTAGAGGTAAATGCTGACAAAACGGATGCGGTACTGTTCACAAGAAGGTACAAAATCCCCGCGTGAAAACCCCCGAGGCTCAACGGGGCGGAGCTATCAATCAAGGATCACACCAAGTACCTGGGAGTAATTTTGGACAGCAAACTGATGTGGAAGCTAAATGTGCAGGAAAGGGTGAAAAAGGCCAGTGGTGCCCTTTACGCATGTAAAAAGATGCTGGGTACCACATGGGGCCTATCCCCTGGCCTCATGCATTGGTGTTACACAACGGTAGTTAAGCCGATATTGCTCTACGGTGCTCTGGTATGGTGGACCGCTGCAAACAAAATTTCGTATAGAAAACCATTGGAGCGATTACAGCGGCTCGCTGCACTGTGCTTAACAGGAGCGCTAAGGACCACTCCAACGGCGGCACTTGAAAGGCTACTTGGCCTACCACCAATCGACATCGCGGTGGAGAGCACTGCAGCGAAATCCGCCACGAGATTGATGGCCTTAGGTGAATTATCTGCAAGAACCTTCGGGCACAGCTCGATATGCAGGGGGATGGAGGACAAAATAGACTACATACCCCCACGCTTCATCTGGGGAAGAAGGTTTAAAGCTACGGTTAAGGAGGGCGGATGGCGCATGAGCACGCGACCCGCCGGCGTAACGTATAACATCTACACGGATGGATCAAAAATGGCTGATGGAGTGGGCGCCGGAGTCTATTGCGCCGAGCTAGACCTCAGGCAACCCTTCAAGCTTCCAGAGTACTGCAGTATTTTCCAGGCGGAAGTCTTCGCTGTAGGGAAAGCTGCTGAGATAGCTAGCAACGCAGGAAATTATATAAAAAATATCAATATATATGTCGATAGCCAGGCGGCGATTAAGGCCATAATCTCACATCGTATTGCGTCAGAAAATGTCCTTAGAAGCAGGGAAGCAGTAGACAGGGCGGCCGAGAGTAAACGGCTGCATATATACTGGGTTCCAGGCCACAAGGGCATTTTAGGCAACGAAATAGCTGATGAGATTGCCAAAAGTGCCATCCGTCTTGCTAGCGAACCAGTACGGGAAATACAAAAGTCGCTAAAAACGATCTACAATGAAATTTCCGAAAGAGCTGGGTGCCGGATCAGGGGGAGACGGAACGCATTAGCGACATGCAAAACCACCAAGATCATGTGCAATAGCAGCAAAGGAAACACCCATTTCTTGCTTACACGGTCACGTAGGGATTGCAGGACAGTTGTCGGCCTAATGACGTGCCACAACCTACTGGCATCCCACGCAAGCAGAATGGGCATTAGTAACAGTGACGCATGCAGGAAGTGCAGGGAGGAAGGCATGAGTGTGACGTTAGAACACCTCCTCTGTTTCTGTCCGGCCTTAGCTAGAAATCGTCTTAGTTATCTCGGAGCTTCGCAGTTTAAAGGACTAGAGGAGGTTTCAAAACTGGATATTAAGGCACTCTTGAACTTAGCAAAAAGCGTTGACGTCCTATACGACGACTACTTTAAACCGCAGTAAAACGGACCTCCATCTGGCACTACAAAGGACCAACGGGTCTATGTAAGGCGCATCAGCCGGCCAGTGTAACCTAACCTAACTACATACATACATATCGTCGATGTTTTTGCAAAACCGCCCGTCGACCAGTTGCCAAACCGCTTAAATCGTCATTGTGACAAAAATGAGATTTGGTAACCTTGAACTCCAGGCAACCAGTATTTTTTCCATAAGAATCGTGAAATCGTTATTAAAATGACAGATTTGTAAAAGAATAGCTAGAGAAAATACTGCCTATCAAGGCAATGCCTTCAAAGAAAAAAGTTTTTCGCCTGTAAAATTGAGTGCCGTAAGATACATAGGCGGTTTTGCACTTGGTCGATGGGCGATTTTGCAAAAACATTGACGATATGTTTATCCGTACATATGTACATGTTTACATATGTTTTCGTCTTCTTAATATGCTATGTTTGTTAAATATTTTTTGTATGAAAGTAATGTGTATATCTGGCTAAAGTAATGTCTATGTTAGGATGTGGGTCACAGTCAAACACAAACAATGTATTACATCTAATCGAATTTTTGATAAAGTTTGGAATAAGTTTGGATTTTCTGCATTTATACTAGGTTTTAGTTTTACCAGATTTTTAGATGTAGCTTGAAATTTGTTAATTACTGCCTTTGAGTTGTCGTAGTTGTTTTTAATTTTCGCATACCCCATTTTTTGTTGCTGATGGTTTTGGCGACCTTTTTATTACTTAATTTGTTAGTTGTGGTGGCTCGAGGTCAAATGGTTTTAGACGATTTTTTAATAAAAACACAGGACCTCGACTAACAAATTAAGTAATAAAAAAGTCGCCAAAACCATCATCCTATTCAATATATTTTAAAACCAAAACCTTGCGATACATATTTAAATTGTGTATCTAATTCCCTTAATTCAAGTTAAATTTAATTCGTTAACAGGTAAGAAAGCCTAAGTTCGGGCGGAGCCGAACATTAAATACCCGGCGCAAGTATTATATAAATATTTTTCACCTTTCCGAAAGCTACCGCTACATGGTAACCCGGGGTGCATAACGTTTGAGTAAATTAGCGTCCTTAAATTTCGAAATATTGAAGTTTCAAGCATTTCTTGAGTTTAGCGTTATAGGAAAAGCGGCCGTAATTTTAGTCCGATTTCAATAATTTCCAAAGTTTTGCTTTTATGTGGCAAGCACAATAACCATACCGAGTTTGGTACAAATTGGTAGAACGGTTACCGAGATACATATCGTCCCGTATCTACAATTTTTGGGAAAACTAATATTACCACTTATAACAGCTGTTTAAGCGTCACGCTATTTGAAAATAGAACAAAGACTTAATGAGGGTACTCACCACTTTTAGTGGAACCCGAAATATTAAGTAAAAAATGCGTTTGTTTTATCCTAGGGGAAGAAATTAGGAATTTTTTCTTACACTTTCTAAAATATCTCTATTGCAGATACAAGGTTAAGGCAGAAACGGGACGATATATGTAATCAAAATTTTATCATAAACGTATTTCTTGGTAAAGAATTGTTGCAAGCATAAATTTTGAATAACTTAGCTTTAATATTTACTGATTTATCGATGATTTTTTAATTCTCTAAATTACCGTTATATGGCATGTGGGCGTGGTTATTGTCCAATTTTAGACATTTTCGGCCAGTTGGTATGCTGTATCGGTGCTGCGGTTACCAAGATATACACATGTAAACATAAGTGGGCGTGGTTTCGCCCATTTTCCAAAAATGTATAATATTCTTATTTTTCGTCTAAAATGTAAAGTAGATATCAATTTTGAGTCAATAATCTTCAGTAGTTACAAAAATATCGCAGTTTTCGTATTTCTGAAAAGTACCGTTATATGGGCTGTGGGCGTGGTTACAGTCCGATTGCGCCCATTTTCAATACCAACCTACCTTGGATAAATGGAAACCTTCATACCAAATTTCGTTGAGATATCTCAATTTTTGCTTGAGATATCGTGTACACGGACGGATGAACAGACGGATATGGCTAATCGATTTATTTTGAGCATTTATGTATCTATTTCGATTCGTTTCACAACCGTTATGTGAACAAAGTTAATATGTGCACAAGTGCGCTCGGGTATAAACATATGGCCACCCTCTTACATAAAGTTCAGAAAAAAACATTTTTAAAACATGTGAATTTATCCCCATACTTTAATAATTCATTTCACATATTAAATTTCATTTTCATTAAATTCATGAGGATGGCATCCCTCGGAAACAGACCTATTCCGGTCAGGCAGATAACATTCGCACGAATCTAATCCTTCGCACTCGCTTATTCCGACAGTGCGAATCTGATTAGATCCGTGCGGATGGCATCCGTCGGATACCGTAATAGGTATGATTAAATAATTTGAGTTTAACTTTTCAGACAGGTGGGAACCCTCTTTAGGGGGATGGAATTTTCACCGCGTGAATAAAGGCCGCCTTCTTATTTGTTTTCGGCCTAATTTCATTTTTTGATCGCGGCCTAATTTCACTTGGCAAAATGAATTATGCAGCCGCAGCCTAATTTAATTTTTTGATCGTTTTTGATTGGCAGAATTAAATTATCTGCATCAAATCACATATAAATTTAATCTAGCATTTGGTCGACAAATCAAACCACAAAATAAAAGGTATTCAGCCCCTCTTCTTCGGAAATACAGAAAGGAGAATTCTACTTAGTGAGAGTTATAATCCCTAAGCGCGGCCGAAGGCCGCCTACGCAGAAAGGTGTTCTCTGCAAAAGGTTGTTGTTGTAGCGGCTACTAAGCCCCGTTCGGGGCGGTTCATCCATCAACGTTGTCGCCAATTTCAGCTAGGGGGGAGGCCCAGGAAGTGTGCTACTTCCACAGGGGCTGTCCATAGGGACAGGATCGTTAGCTGAGTGGGGTTCTCAGGGCATGTGAAGAGGTGCCGGGAGTCATGTGGCGACTCTCCACATGCCGCGCATTGGTTGGGCACATCCTCGTTGATTCTGCTCAGGTAGCTGTTGAGCCTGCTGCAATAGCCAGAGCGAAGTTGGGCTATTGTAGTGCGGGTCTCCCGAGGCAGACAAAGTTCTGTCCCGTCCACGTCCGGTGGTTGGTTGCCTAGAACGGCATTCACAGGGCGGGAGTCTACGTAACTTGAGACTGATTCCCTGTGAATGCCGTTCATGGCCTGTCGGTAGGTTGACGGGTCCAGAGGTTGTTTGATATACCTCTGGAATTCGTCTGTCAGCTCGTAAAGATGCCTCCTGACGTGCCGTGGCGAGGGCTCTTCCGCGAGCAGTTGTCCGCTGGGATGGCCACGTCTGTGAAAGGATAATTCTACTTAGTGAGGGTTATAATACCTATGCGCGGGCGAAGGCCGCCTACACAAAGAAGGGGTTCTCTGCAAAAAGGTGTTCAACCCCTCTTCTTCGGCAACACAGACAGGAGCAGTCTGCTTAGTGAGGGTTATAATCCCCAGGCGCGGCCGAAGGCTGCCTATGGAGATAGGTGTTCAGCCCCTCTTCTTCGGCAACACAGAAAGGAGAATTCTACACCGAGAAAAAGGATCAGTCCACCGCCTTCGTCTTGACCTGCAAGCTGTGTCCGAGTCACAGCCGCTAAACTTACATGTAGACTACGTGATATTATTAAGATCACATTCAAGTTAAAAATGGTACATGAAATATTGACTTTGATTGTATTGAACTAAATTTAATAAATCAATATGATTTGCAAAATATTAATACTTAGCAATAGAGAAGCAGATCCACATGAACTTCAATCATATGTACCATCAGCTTATAAATAGATATATGCCATGACGTGTATCATTGTTTCGGTTCGTTTTTTTTCCTTTCATACTGCAGAAATTTTTATTACTTTATATATTAGCTTTGAAGTGAAACTTCTTTAGCGACGGTTGGTTGGGAGTAAATTGGCAAATTCAACGGAAATTGCACACGGAAATGGTGCAACGGAAATGGTTGGGTCTGAAACAAGTGCTTCTTGTGTTTCTTCTTCTTCTTAATTGGCGCTGTAACCGCCTAAGCGATTTTGGCCGAGTCCAAAACAGCACGCCAGTCATTTCTCTTCTGTGCTAACTGACGCCAATTGGAAACGCCAATGAAGCCAAGTCCTTCTCCACCTGGTCTGTCCAACGCAGAGGAGGCCTTCCTCTTCCTCTGTTACCAGCACCGCGGCCCGCGTTGAATATTTTCAGAGCAGGAGCGTTTCTGTCCATTCGAACGACATGGCCAAGCCAGCGGAGCCTCTGAATTTTAATTCGCTGCACTATGTCTATATCGTTGTAAAGCTCATACAGCTCATCGTTAAATCGTCTGCGATATTCACCATCACCAACGCGTGAAGGCCCGTAAATCTTTCGCAGAATCTTTCTCTCGAAAACTCCAAGAGCCGCCTCATCAGATGCTTTCATTGTCCATGCCTCCACGCCATACACCAGCACAAGCATGATGAAAGACTTATAGAGTGTGATCTTTGTACGACGAGAGAGGACTTTACTTCTCAATTGCCTACTCAGCCCAAAGTAATACTTGTTGGCAAGAGTGATTCTCCGTTGGATTTCAAGGCTGACATTATTATTGGTGTTAATGTTGGTTCCCAAATAAACGAAGTCGTCTACTTTTTTCAAACTTGTAACTGTCAACAGTGACGTGGGTGCCAAGACGCGTATGCTCTGACTGTTTGTGTTATGACAGGAGATACTTCGTTTTGTCCTCGTTCACCACCAGACCCATTCGCTTTGCTTCTCTATCCAATCCCGAGAAGGCAGAACAAACGTAGCCTATGTTTTTACCGATAATATCGATGTCGTCGGCATACGCCAGCAATTGTACGCTCTTATAAAGTATTGTGCCTGAGCGGTTCAGTTCTGCGGCTCTTATTATCTTCTCCAACATCAGATTAAAGAAATCACACGAAAGGGAGTCCTCTTGTCTGAAACCTCGTTTGGTATCAAACGGCTCGAAGAGGTCCTTCCCTATTCTGACGGAGCTGGTGGTATTGATCAACGTCATTTTACACAGCCGTATTAGTTTCGCGGGGATACCAAATTCAGACATCGCGGCATAAAGGCAACTTCTCTTCGTGCTGTCGAAAGCGGCTTTGAAATCGACAAATAGATAGTGTGTGTCGATCATATTATCGCGGGTCTTTTCCAAGATTTGACGTATTGTGAATACCTGATCTATGGTGGATTTTCCAGGCCTAAAGCCACACTGATAAGATCCAATCAGCTCGTTGACGGTGGGCTTCAGTCTTTCGCACAATACGCTCGAGAAGACCTTGTAACCTATGCTTAGAAGGCTGATTCCGCGGTAGTTGGCGCGGGAGAAACCTCTTATATATTCTTGAAATGATATTTTACGATATTCAGTTGAATATTATGAAAATACGTGTTACACAGTCTTGGGGTGGGGAATTTCCCCAATTTCCGCTACCTGGGTCCGCCACTGTATAAAAATGAAATCTATATTATTGCTTGAAGAGAACGAGTCCCAGATTGCTGATGCGAAAGTTTAAAGGCGGAGATTTAGGGACATGTTTGATCCTTTTTCAGATGAGAATTCATCTGGAACTGCATTACTCACCGCTCAAAGCTAGTGAAATTATAAACGTTGTTTGAGCACTCCACAACACTTGCATTACTACAGAGTGGACTATTTGAACGCAAATGAATTCGATTTTGCAAGCCGTCAGGAGGAAGGGAAGAACAAAGCTTATCCTTCCACAGCAAATCGATTGCATTCAGTGCATTTCGAAGTATTATTTATAGATAATGAAAACAAAAACGCCTGGACTTCTTTTTTAAAAACCCCGCGCAATACCCCTTTTATTTACCATTATTTGAGTAAATTTTTCGGAAAATTCATTTATGATGACTTTTACAATCATGCATAGTATATTTTACTTAATTTTTTTTATAAAATTTTATTATTTAAACCCACGAAAATAACAATCGAAACATTCGAAACTTAGAGAAACGGAACTACGATAGAAATGTAGAATAGGTATAATCGTAAATTTCGAAGATTGATCCAAAACGAAACGGAACGCAGAATACCAAAGTTGTCAAACGGAGAAAATTTCGATTCGAGTCGAAATATAGGGCTGATTAAAATTAACAAAAATAAATTAGTAAAATGTACTGTGCGTGATTGTAAAAGTCATTATGAAATTTATACATTTTCTGCATTAATGTGTTTTCGCGAGCGGCAATGGTAACCAGAAGGCATTGGCGATCACTGAAACGCAGCTAGCCACTGTATACGCGAAAAAGCAATGTTGCCACTTTTTCTCATTAAACCATGTTCGAATCGTGGAAATTTTGGAAGATCACAGGGTTGCTTTTAGCATTTAGATTCTTAATTCAAAAATGGAGTTGCATTTAGCTGCATTTAGGTGACGAATTGTGTATGGATAAATGTACTTTTAGAGTAGCTTTTAGAGCTAAATGCTTTTAAGCGTAAGCAAAAACAGCCCATTACGTTTCCACTTAAGTTAAGAACAAACGAAATTTTATTTTTAAATTAAAATGAGTTAGATATATTTATAGCCCGATTTTGTGCACTTGATAAATTGAAAATCTTTATAATTTGTCAATTTTTATTATTTATTGGTTTGCTGGTATTCTAGCACAGACATCAAAAGCTCTTTTCTTGATAAATTATCAAGATTGAAAATGCTATTGACAAATTGAAATTTCATGTGAAATGTATAAATTTTGTATATTAATAATTTTGTTTCTAACAATTTAATACTCCATGTGGCGGCGTTTGAACCTGCGACACACGGAATTATAGTCGACATCTTTACCTACTCGGCTACGGCAGTCAAAAGCTTTTTTGCTTTTAAATTCATATTTTTCATGTGACCAGTGATCGGACTTATACCACATTGTGGTAGATCTGCTACTTTTTTGAGCATCTACCACATCTACCACTCAAGGTCTGAAATCTACCACATATCCGTGCTTTTGGGTAGTTTTAATAGCAAAAATTGTCCAACACTAAGCACTATATGGTAACAAGAATAATATAATACAAGATTCCGGTGACGATGAAATTTCTCAAGTAAAAGTAAACAAAGCCGAATGGGAGGATAAAATAAACTATAAATAGCAAATTTTCTCAGTAATTAATTTTTCGACGGGAAACGTGGTTTCATTATGTTAAATTTTAAAATATATGATTTATAAAGAGAATTAACAACGGAAATTAAAAGAAACGCGATTTTTGTGAAAGTATTAGCAAATTTCAGTGCATCTAAAGTTTCTAAGCGTTGTTTAATTTTACATGAGAATTGTCAAAATCGACAAATCCCAGTTAGCTGTTTCTGGAACATGCCACATTTGTTCGCTACTTCGTGATGTGATAAAAAAACTGGCAGCACTCCGTAAGGTTCTAGAAATCTCTTAAAATATGTTCCAAAAATATCTTAATATGAAAAGCAGTTCCTGCACCGTCAAGGAAAAAAATTGCCAAAAATCAAAGCAATTTTTAGCAACTTCAATCTTGCACTTTATTATACTAAACTTATTATTTTTTTTTAGAGTCTAATTAAAAAGTTTACAATTTAGGTGAAACCTTGCAGACTTTTTTTATTTTTTGTACAAAGTTTGATCCAAACCCAGAGATCTACCACTTTTTTTTGAAATCTACCAAATTTTTTCCAGATTCTAGCACACAGAATTTTTTTTAAAGTCCGATCACTGTATGTGACCATGAAATCAGTTCCACTCATGTGGAAATCAGTTCCACTCATGTGGCAATCGTAGAGCTTTTTAACCGACTACCAAAAAAGGAGGAGGTTATCAGTTCGTCGGAATATTTTTCAAAAATTTTTTTTTATGCATGTTACCGCATAACTTTGGACCACGTCAACCGATTTCGACAATTCGGCATCGGAAAGGTATCGTCTCAGAGGTGGTCCTATACTAATCTAGTTAAGATCCGATCAGTGGATCATCAGATATATATATATATTTTTTTTTATATGAGAGTTGAAGTCGGTTTTTTTTTCCTAAAAATTACTTGTTGTTTTATAAATATTGACACAGAATGAGAAGGGAGCTTTTACTTGATAAAAATCTTGATAAAATTTCTTTACAGAAAATGTATCAGGAAAACACAGAATTGGGCGGTTAGTTATTTTAAAATATTTACAAATTTTAACTTCATAAGCTGCTATAGTTTGGTGGCAATTATTTCTTTTGTTTTGTTTCGATTTCACACATTCCTAGGCAACCAGCTGATTTCGAAGATGTTTTCGCTCTTCCTCTTCTTTCGCTTCGATCGTAACTCGGAATACCAAATTACGATTGTTGCGGAGCGGAATGCGGGAAAGTAGTCGAAATGCGGAATAGGGCTGAATATTTCGTCATTCGTTTAATAACACTGGATCACAAATTTTAATTTGGTTTTTGTTCTCCAGACGCCACTATCCAATTTCTATGTAGAATTACTCGGTGATTCCGAAATTCGGGTAAATTTTTTTTCTATGGGTACGTTTTCGAAATATTTGCAATTTACTGTTATTCAGCTTAAAGCAAAAATTGGTTCCTTTTAATCACGTATATCTTAGGAACCAATTTAAAAATCTTAATATAAAATACGGCAAATGAAAGCCAATGAAATTCTCCATAAAACGTATATACATCGTTTTCACAAATTAATTAATCATTCCACCTTTTTTTATTTTTTAATGAAAAAATTAAGAAAATCAAACTGTAACAAGAAAAATTTTAAAATAACAGGTTCTGTGCCAAATTTTTGCATTTGTACTGAAGCCTGTTCTGTTAAAAAAAGAAAAAATCGAATCAAATACTGAGTGGTCAAATGAAAATGCGCAAGGTTTTTTGTATGAAAAATGAGCAGGAAAGAAGGTTACTCATATGCCGCGTTCACCCTAGTAACACGCTTCCTTCTTTATTGGCGCTGTAACCGCCTAAGCGATTTTGGCCGAGTCCAAAACAGCACGCCAGTCATGTCATTTCTCTTCTGTGCTAACTGACGCCAATTGGAAATGCCAAGTGAAGCCAAGTCCTTCTCCACCTGGTCTTTCCAACGCAGAGGAGGCCTTCCTCTTCCTTTGTTACCAGCATCGTGGCCCGCGTTGAATATTTTCAGAGCAGGAGTGTTTCTGTCCATTCAAACGACATGGCCAAGCCAGCGGAGCTGCTGAATTTTAATTCGCTGCAGTATGGCTATATCGTTGTAAAGCTCATACAGCTCATCGTTAAATCGTCTGCAATATTCGCCATCGCCAACGCGTAAAGGTCCGCAAATATTTCGCAGAATCTTTCTCTCGAAAACTCCAAGAGCACTTGTTGGCAAGAGTGATTCTCCGTTGGATTTCAAGGCTGACATTATTATTTGTGTTAATGCTGGTTCTCAAATAAACGAATTCATCTACTTTTTCGAACTTTTAACTGCCAACAGTGACGTGGGTGCCAAGACGCGTATGCTCTGACTGTTTGTGTGATGACAGGAGATATTTCGTCTTGTCCTCGTTCACCACCAGACCCATTCGCTTTGCTTCTCTATCCAATCCCGAGAAGGCAAAACGGATAAAGCCCTTGTTTTTACCGCTAATATCGATGTCGTCGGCATCCGCCAGCAATTGCACGTTCTTGTAGTAAATTGTTGCTGAGCGGTTCAGTTCTGCGGCTCTTAATATCTTCTCAACCATTAGATTAAATAAATCACATGAAAGGGAGAGGGAGAGGTCCTTCCCTATTCTGACGGAGCTGGTGGTATTGCTCAACGTCATTTTACACAGCCGTATTAGTTTCCCGGGGATACCAAATTCAGACATCGCGGCATAAAGGCAACTCTCTTCGTGCTGTCGAAAGCGGCTTTGAAATCGACAAATAGATAGTGTGTGTCGATCATATTATCGCGGGTCTTTTCCAAGATTTAGCGCATTGTGAATACCTAATCTATGGTGGATTTTCCAGGCCTAAAGCTACACTGATAAGGTCCAATCAGTTCGTTGAGGGTGGGCTTCAGTCTTTCGCACAGTACACTCGATAAGAACTTATAACCTATACTTAGAAGGCTGATTCCGCGGTAGTTGGCGCGTATGGCGTGGTCGCCTTTCTTGTGGATTGGGCAGAGCACACTTAAATTCCAGTCGTCGGACATGCGTTCATCTGACCATATTTTGCATAGGAGCTGATGCATGCACCTCACTACAGCTCCTCGCCGCCGTACTTGAATAGCTCGGCTGGCAGGCCGTCAGCTCCAGCAGCTTTGTTGTTTTTCAGCCGCGTAATCGCTATTCGTACCTCGTCATAGTCAGGCGGTGGGTCAGCTACTCCATCATCATCGACTGGGGACTCGGGTTCGTCTTCTACGCTGAATGGTAGATTCAGTAGGTTGTAAAAGTGTTCCCTCCACAATTTAAGTATATTCTGGACATCGGTCACTAGGTTTTGCCATTGTTGTTTTTACAGGAGTTCTCCCCGGTCTTGAAACCTACCGTAAGTCGCCTAATCCTCTAGTTGAATTTTCGGGCGTTCTTCCTGTCGGCCAGCATCTCCAGCTCTTCGCCCTTACGTATTTCGGTCTCTCTCTTTTTATTGCGGCAAATACGTCTCGCTTCCCTCTTCAGATCCCTATAGCGGTCCCACATAGCGCGCGTTGCGCCCGATCGCAGCGAAATCCAACTACTTCTTCGGCGGCGGTACTTAACGATCGGGCAATGTGGTTCCACTGCTCGCGTATGTCGGATCGTTGAAAAGTGCTCTCAGAGAGCAGGTGTGTGAGTCGAGTGGCGAATAAATTGGCCGTCTGTTGTGATTGCAGCTTTTCGACGTTAAGCTTTCCTTGCATTATTGGGCGCACATTTTTTGCTGCACAGAGGCGGGTGCGTATCTTGGCTACAAGAAGATAGTGGTCCCAGTCGATGGTTGGCCCTCGGAGTGTACGTACATCCAAAACGCTTGAAGCATGCCTTCCGTCTATCACAACATGATCGATTTGGTTTCTCGTTTTTCGATCTGGAGATAGCCATGTAGCTTGGTGGATGTTCTTATGCTGGAACCTAGTACTACATATAACCATATTTCGGGGCCCGGCGAAGTCGATCAGCCTCAGTCCGTTATCGGACTTTCGTCGTGGAGGCTGAATTTTCCGACAGTGGCGCCAAAGATCCCTTCCTTGCCCACCTTGGCATTAAAATCGCCAAGCCCGATTTTGACATCGTGTCGGGGGCAGCGCTCATATGTACGTTCCAAGCGCTCATAGAAGAGATCCTTGGACGCCTCATCCTTCTCTTCCGTCGGGGCATGGGCGCAGATGAGCGAGATGATGAAGAATCTAGCTTTGATGCAGATTGTGGCTAGACGTTCGTCCACCGGGGTGAACGCCAGTACTCGGCGACAGAGTCTCTCTCCTACTACGAATCCAACACCGAATTTGCGCTCCTTTACGTGGCAACTGTAGTAGACGTCGCAAGGCTTCACGCTTACTTTTCCTTGCCCCGTCCATCGCATTTCTTGGATGGCGGTGATGTCAGCCTTTGTCTTCCCGAGGACATCAACCAGCCGGGCAGAGGCACCTTCCTCATTAAGGTTCCGGATATTCCAGGTGCATACCCTTAAATCATAGTCCTTTATACGTTTGCCGTGGTCGTCATCAGAAAAAGGGGGTCTCATCCGAGGCTGTTTTTTTCTTTTCATTGGGCGGAGTTTTAACGTGGCGGGACCCAAACCCAGCGCACGCTTTAGCTCGCTCCCAAACGGGTGTTTGGTTGCTACCCGAGGATACGTGGATATAAATATCCGGACGTTGTGAGCTGCGATTTGAACCGTACGCACAAGAATCGCTTCTGGCCACTCCCAGGTGAATGGCAGTCAAAAGCTTTCCACTTCTGCGCACGGAACCATCCTTCTTCTTGTGTTTATGCATATGATATTAATTTAACAAAAATTTACTAATAAAAGGTTAAATAATAACACTTAGAAAAAGACCAATAAAAGAATGAAAGTAAAGGTGACTAGGTAAGAACTAGACTAGAAAAGGATAAAGACAAAGGTAAAAATAAAAACAAAAACAAAGATGCGTAAAGATAAAGGCAAAAATGAAGACCACGGTAAACTTAAGCACTTTACTTATATATATACATATATAAGGACAAAGGTGAAGGGGAATATGTAGATGAAGAAAATAATAAACATAAAAGTAGAGACACAAAGAGGATATTTTTATCGATTTGTTGTCGATTTTATAATCGATATTTTTAACTATTTAGTTATCGATATTTATCGATTTAGTTGTCGATATTTTTATCGAGTTTTTTATCGATATTTATAGATTTTGTTATCAATATTTTTATCGATTTTGTTATCGATATTTATCGATTGGTTATCGATATTTATCAATTTTGTTATCGATATTGCTATCGATATATTTATCGATTTTTTATGGATACTTTTATCGATTTTGTTATCGATATTTATCGATTTTGTTATCGATATTTATCGATTTTGTTATCGATATTTTTATCGATTTTATGATCGATATTTATCCATTTTTTATCGATATATATCGATTTTGTTATGGATATTTTTTATCGATTTTGTTGTGGATATTTTTATCGAGTTTCTAATAGATTTTGCTACCAATAATATCATCGATTTTGCTATCGAAATTTTTAGTGAATTTTTAATCGATTATGTTATCGATATTGTTATAGGTTTTGTTATGGATATTTTATTGGATGTTACTATCGATTTTGTTATCTATAGAGTATAAAGGTGAAAATGAAGATAAAGCAAAACAGAATAACATAAATGTAATTAGAATGAACAGGGGTAGAAATAGGAATCTAGATAGAAACAAGTAATTTTTAGCAAAAAAAAACCGACTTCAACACTCATATAAAAATATATATATATATATATATCTCGTGATCCACTGATCGGATCTTAACCAGATTAGTATGGGAACACCTCTGAGACACTACCTTTCCGATCGAAATCGGTTGACGTGGTCCAAAGTTATGCGGTAACATACATACAAAAAAAAATATTCCGACGAACTGATAACCTCCTCCTTTTTTGGAAGGCATCGGAAAGGTAGTGTCTCAGAGGTGGTCCCATATACTACGTTTATACGCACAGAATAATCGACTTAATTCAAAGCGCATTGACACCGTACACATTTCGCTCTAGTGTTTATACTTACGGCTTTATATCGGCATCAAAGTAACCGTATTCAAAAGCAAACAAAATAAGCTGTTTTCCTTGACATTTTATAAGTTAACATAATGGAAAGTGATACAAAT
Source organism: Rhagoletis pomonella (assembly GCF_013731165.1). Lineage (NCBI taxonomy): Eukaryota > Metazoa > Arthropoda > Insecta > Diptera > Tephritidae > Rhagoletis > Rhagoletis pomonella. The sequence continues at coordinate 54,849,745 of NW_023458555.1, read as the reverse complement.
CTAGTTTTATTCGGCATTATAAAATCGTGGCAAAGAAAAAGAACGATTATTATTAATCAGCTTTTAAATACTGATGCGATTATTTGGAATTTGAGCGGAACAGCTGATCTCCAATTCGCTTTGAGTGAGAGCGGTGTTTATAGACTCTTTCTAACTGTCTGAGAAATAAACTACCGATTTGAAATGGAGTGTGAGCCAAAACACTTCGCTCTTTCAAAGCGAATTGAAATTCAGTTTATACATATGTTTTGAATCGCGGCGAAATGAATTAAAGCGATCATCAAGCTAACCTAATATTCACGCACGCCGCCAATTTACTGTCAAAAATTTCTCATGCACATACAACTTGTATGGGACCAACCGAAATTGAACGGCGTGCGTATGAAGCTAACTCAATGTCCAATTTTTGTTCTGCGTGACATTTTGATTTGACGTTTCGCTCAATGAAATCAAATGCAAACGCACGCAAGCCAATTTCGGGTGACGCAAAAAAACAAATTCGACGGCGTGCGTACCAAAACGCAAGCCGCGAATATTAGGTTAGCCTGTTATGCATGCGTATAAACGTAGTAATACTAATCTGGTTAAGATCCGATCTGTGGATCATGAGATATATATATATATATTTTTTTTACATGAGAGTTGAAGTCGGTTTTTTTTTTGCTAAAAATTACTTGTTTAATACCTCATTTGGTAAAATCAAACGAAAGTATAAATCTGATATGGAGAAAAAGTTTTCGCGTTTTATGCATTCATATGTACATTAGACTGCAAAATTTATTATATTTTAAGACGTCCACCAAAATATTTCGGAAAAATATAAAGAGCTGTCATTTGAGGGAATTTTTTCAAAAAACATCTTTGAGGATTTATTTTTATTCATAAAAAAACTCCATTTTTGGAGATATTTTCAAATCGGACCAGCTCGCTTAAATCTTAGTATTTTTCCGAAATATTTTGCTGGATGTCTTAAAATATAATAGATTTTATAATTCCAATGGAAAAAGAGTACCGATTTTTTTTGTATGGGGAGTGATGCAGTCTAATGTACATACATAGTACTTATATAAATTACTAAAAGAACAAGTAAGAAAGTCTAAGTTCGGGCTGAGCCGAACATTAAATACCCGGCGCAAGTATTAAATATATGATTTTCACCTTTCCGAAACCTACCGCTAGATGGTAAGCGGGGGTGTATCAATTTTGAGTAAATTAGCGTCCTTAAATTTCGAAGTTTCAAGCATTTTTGAAATTTACCGTTATATGAAAAGCGGCCGTAATTTTAGTCCGATTTCAATAAATTTTAAAGTTTTGCTTTTATGTGGCAAGCACAATAACCATACCGAGTTTGGTACAAATTGCTAGAACGGTTAGCGAGATACATATATGTGATCACAAGTGGGCGGTGCCACGCCCATTTTCCAAAATTTTATCATAAACATATTTCTTGGTAAATAATTGTTGCAACCACCAATTTTGAATAAATTAGCTTTAATATTTACTGATTTATCGAAGATTTTGTATTTTGCGAAATTACCGTTATATGGGATGTGGGCGTGGTTATTGTCCGATTTTAAACATTTTCAGCCATTTGGTATGCTGTACCAGGACCAACAACTGTGCCAAGTCTGGAAGAAATCGGTGGAGAGTTTGCCAAGATATACACATGTAACCATAAGTGGGCGTGGCTGCGCCCATTTTTAAAAAATTTATAATATTCTTATTTTTCGTCTAAAAGTTATTGTAAATATCAATTTTGAGTGAATAATCTTCAGTAGTTACTAAAATATCGCAGTTTTCGTATTTCTGAAAATTACCGTTATATGGGAGGTAGGCGTGGTTATTGTCCGATTTCGCCCATTTTCAATACCATCCGTCCTACGCCCAAAAGAAGTTCACGTACCAAGTTTCGTTAAGATATCTCAATTTTTACTCGAGTTATCGTGTGCACAGACGGACGGACGGCTTAATCGATTTCTCTTTTCATTCTGATCATTTATTTATACATTTGTCTATATCTATCTCGATTCGTTTTGCCTGTTACAAACAACCGTTATGTGAACAAAGTCATAATACCCTTGTGCACAAGTGCGCTCGGGTATAAAAACAAATACTCATTAACTGCAATCAACATATGTACGTACATATGTATGTATTTACATACATACGCTGCGATTAGGTTATAAATGTTGCGCCATCTGCTACACAATCATACTTTTTGTCTCCTTCTCTCACTTCTAGCGCAAGCACGTCTTTAAAAAAAGATAACGATCCCTGCTGAAGTCTAGAAAAAAGAAGTGATGAGATGTGGTGTTCTCCGAAATAGCTGCTATAACTTCTACCGCTTAGACTTTGTTGCTTTTTCAATTTTTCCTAATAAACAATCGTGGTACAAAGTCAATAAAAATATTAAAAGATAACGACGTGATTTTGTATGGAAAATCATTTATGCCCATATAATAATAAACATACTTAGAAGATATTAACCAATACTTCCCATATACCAAACGAAAGGAAACTTCCTCCATATAGAACGTAAGACGTATTCTCCTTGTCTACACCATTTCCAGTTGTAAATGCGAAAGCGTCAATTGTAAATGTGAATAGTCAATTGTAAATGAGAAAGCGTCAATTGAAAATTAGAATAGTCAATTGTAAATGAGAAAGCGTCAATTGTAAATGAGAATAGTCAATTGGAATTGAGAATAGTCAATTGTAAATGAGAAAGCGTCAAATGAAAATGCGAAAGCGTCAGTTGTAATTGAGAATGGTCAATAGTAAATGGGAAAGCGTCAAATGAAAAAGCGAAAGCGTCATTTGGAAATGAGAAATAAAAGTGAAATAATTGCGTACTGCATATATAATATGTAGTTGATTTAAAGTCGCGGTGTTTTTGAAATTACGCGCTAAAAATGTACACAGAGCTTTTGTTTACCTTTCAGCAAAAGCTGGAGCAAATTTTTGTTATAATTTGTTACCTAAGGTAAAGTCGCCCTTGCCGATATGATTAGCATCTGGAAATTATGATTACTCAAAAGTTCAGTTACTCGAGTAATCAAGATTTTGGTTAACCAAAAACAAAAATATTTGAGTAATTTTCTTTATGATTAATCAACATTATGAATAAAATGAGTAATCAACATTTCAAAGCACTCTTTACATACATACATATAAAGCAGTTGAAGTTCCTTGATACTTTGAAAAAAACGTTTCTGTTTTCAAAAATTAAAATGAAATACATATGTACATACATACATATTTTTTTCATATACAGAATATAAAAAAGAAAATAAGCATTTTCCAAAACAAACTCTTTTAACGAGCAAAATTAATTTTTTTGAGTAATCATATTTCAAGTAACTCGATTAATCATCGTTTTGAGTAATCAAAACCTTGATGTATCGATTGTATGTCTCGGATCAATGTAGCTCCATCCAGAACACTCTTCTGTTTTCTTTTCGCCGAGGAGTCTCAGTTATTTTACACTGGCGGAAGACGCGAAAGCTACAATCACCGGAGGAGACTCCTTCCATATAACAAGATATGCAAGTTGGAACAAAATAAACTCGCATTTTTAATAATATCTAACTAATTTCTGAATAAAGACGTGTTTCTCATTTTCAAATGACGCTTTCGCATATTCATTTGACACTTTCTCATTTACAATTTACTATCCTTATTTTCAATTGACGCTTTCTCATTTACAATTGACTATTCACAATTCCAAATTACACTTTCTCATTGACAATTGACGCTTTCTCATTTACAATTGACTATTCTCAATTTCAAATGACGATATCGCATTTACAATTGACTATTCTCATTTCCAAATGACGCTTTCGAAATTTCATTTGACGCTTTCTCATTTACAACTGGAAATGGTGTAGTTGACGCTAACTGGAGGCACATCAACTGCTTTACCAACCACATGTTATATGCTGGGTGTCGACAACGATGTTTAACTGGGAATTAGAATTAACCAGACATGGTGTAAACGGCCCTAAGCAGCATGGACGTTTTTTTTTTCTAATTCGGCAGGCAATGGCAAATTACCGAATTTAATTTTGGCATGATTGAAAGCAAAGACCATAACGATTATAAGGAATATAATTAAATATTGCTCTATAATTATTACTGAACAATGGAAAAGTTGTTTTCGTCTCGCGGAACGATTATTTTAAAATGTAAATTATTTTCGTCATCTCATCATTATTGTCGTCCTTTTTGTTGTGACTTATGAAAGTTTTTCTTTATTTTCAGAGTACTGGCTACAAAAAATCTACAGTACGCTAAATAAATATTTTGTCCATGCTATCATTTCTTACCGATTTAAAGCAAATTGCCCAATTAGTGGACGAAGTAACCATAAAAAATTAAATTTTGTGGCTACAGATCTTTGAAGAAATGCTTAAGGTTGTTTAGGTGTGACATTTATTATTTTAAACAAAATTTATAAACATTAAATAAACCAAAGAAAAATAGTCAAAATGGCATTTAACTCTACGAGTTGATCACAAGGATATACAATACGCGAAGGCATTTTTTATTAACGTTGTCAGATCTGCACTGTTCGTTCAAATTTCAAAGCTGAGGTCAGTGTTGCCGCCGCTCAAAAAACCAAGATTAGACGAAAAATTTACCAAATGTAAGGAAAAATAACCAATTTTTTTATTAGATTAACAATTCAGGTCATCACAAATTCTTTTATGTAGTACGTATCGAAAACTTTACAAACCAAAGAAAATCATTTTTATTTGCATTTTTGAAAAATAAATCCTTTTAAAGCTGTAATATGTAAATACATATTTTAGAAAATCATTCTTCCTGTATTAGATGCATATGCGTGAATGTTAATATCTTCGTAAAAATTACCAGACTCTAAATGACATTTTTAAATATGTACATAGGTACAAAGTTTTCAATTTCTATGTAATGAATGAAATACCTAATCAGCGTGAACATGTACATATTTTAAGATTAATATTAAACAATTAGAATTGGAATAGCTCAGCGCTAAATACCTCGTATTCACCAAACGTAGTACCGCGTATATGACGGTAAATAAATTAAAAAAATGTTTTTAAACTGTGGAATGGTATTTTTACGGAGCCTTCTTGCTATAAGATTATTATTATTAATCTTAACTTAAATTAATTAAGTAAGCAGTAATGGAAAAAGAATAACCAAATCCCTTCCTTATTGTACATACATGACGAGGTATTGCATTCCGCATATACGAGGTATTTATATATGTACTATCTAAGTATGTATTCATTTGAGGTAGTCTTTAGTCGACCATTTATATTATACATTCTGTATATTATAAAAAAAATACATACAAATGTAAGTAATATTAATACATTCATTCCAAATATTCTTACTTGGGCCGCCACTGCTGGGGCTGCCACTGCTGCTGCTGCTCTCCTCAACCTCGAGAGGTGTAGCTGGCCTATGTCAATTAAAAACTACAGTAAATATTAAAAAAATAACCATAACGGAAAAGGTCTTAACAACTTCACAGGCAAGAAAAAAATAACCAAAATTGGTTAAAAGTAAGCAAAACGGCAACACTGGCTGAGGTATAAATTTAAAGGGTTAGGCCTTTAGATGTGCAGCAAGGTTTAACTATGGAAGTACATGATTATTTTTTGTACGCAAAGTATGTACATGTACGGTCGTACATACAGTGCCGGTAAAAAAATAGCAATACCGCTATGAACTTTCCATACAGATTTGAAAAATCTGGGAGCATCGCCATTTTCAGGCTTCAGACAGATAACAAAATCCACTTTTCAAGAGTGCCTCGTTTCCCTTGAAATAATAACGGTTCTCCCAACTTCAAGTAATTTGTGCAGTGGTACTCGATTTCAAGCGGTGGTTGCGTATTTTGTTTGAAACGTTTGAAAAAGATCTTTCTTTTAGGTTTATTGAAATTTTTTCTCGAATAAAGTTAAATATAGTTTATTTAATACATCTACTGGTTAAAAAGATTAATTTTATAAATTGTTTGAATAGATATGGGACGTGGAAAACGTTGCAGCGCCGAAAAACGTGAAATTATAAAAAAAAAACGAATTCTTCAAGGTAAACTTATACGGAAGTGGGCCGGATAGTTGGCTGTTCCACAAAATGATCCGAACTTCATTAAAATTTGTTCTAGAACCAGAAACACTTGGACGCAACCGCTCAATGCCACCTGACACGCGCTGACATTTTGTCGGACTGTGTAAGGCATTTTTTCAATAAAAAAAAAGATGTTGAATATACATACATACTTTGTATGTGCATGCATTCAGAAATGAAATACTAAGAACCAACGCGATTTTTTAGCAACTTCAAACTGACACTTTATTATACTATAATATAATGGGTTATAAAACTGCAAACTCAACTGCATCGGAAAAGTCTGAATAAAAAGATGAAACTTTGCAGATTTTTTTATAATTTTTGCACAAAGTTTGAAGTTTGGATTTATATGGTTTTTGCTATATAAAGTGCTAGGCTTTTACAAAAAAAAATAATAAACAAATAAACCAAAGGAAAATAGCCAAAATTTATCAAAACGTTGCTGGCTTAATTAGTTGATAGCAAGTGTACAAACAGTGACTCAAATAAATGACCACGTCTTGATTTTTTTTTAATATTCGTATTATTTTTCGAGCTAATCTTTTTTGGGATTTTTCTATAACAATACCGTTTAAGCTTTAACTGAAAACATATAAATCACCGTTTCAAACTCTATACAAAACTTAGGAAAATTCAACAAATTTTCGTCAAAATTTTAACTTTTTAATCTGCATCTTTAGAATTTTTTTGGGTATGTAGTTTTATAGTCCTAAACGATATTAGTCTAATGAAGTGCAAGTTTCAAATGGTTTAAAAAATCGCGTTGATTTTTGATAATTTTTTTGGAGACTGCTTTTGCGGTTTATTTTTTAAAGACGGCTGTATCCATTTTTGGAATCCAAATAAATAAATAAAAAACTATTATACTGCAAAAAAAAAAGAATAGATACGAGTGTAACTTATTCTGGATAGGTTGGGTACTTACAGTTAATCTCATTCGTTATGATTATGATGGTTAAGATCAGTTAACATTATTGAGAACTGTGGTAAATGTTTGCCACTTTCCCAACCAGCTAAACGGTTTGTCCTCAGCTTGGACACTTAAATCTAATTTAGCCGAATACCCTTGTTTAGAAGAAGTACTCCTACTGTCTGAAGCCCGCATCGTGGAGTCAGCCATTTTGTTAATAAAATCGTCTTTTTCAGCCTTGAATTTAACTGTTGTTCTGAGCAGTGAAGCTTGAAATTTTTTATTTCTCAGCAAGCTTTCAGTTTTCGCATCTATGCCAACTGTAATTGTAATACTACCATCATTTGTTTCCCTTCGTTGCATTACTATCCATTCGTTCGTAACAAAATAATTCTCCCTTTCTAACAGCCAGACGATGTCCTCTGTTGGTAGTGCCTTTAACCGGTCTCTCAATACGAAGGAATATAGCGGAAGTTTTTGTCCATCAATAGTTTTATTGCAAGATTTCGTTACACAAGAACAGTGTTGTATTTTTTGAAAGTGCTCTTTTCTTACATTAGAGCTACAGGATTGTAGAAGATTTTGTGCGGAAAGTTCTTTAGTTTTTTCTGGCTTTGATTTCTTACAAGTTTTTCTTCTTGAAGATTCAGGCATTGACGAAAGCTTTTTGGCATTAGTTCCTTGTTTTGGATTGGGGTGTTTCAGAAGTGCTTGCTGCTTCTGAGTAATTAAACCGGGCAAGTTACAAACTTCTTCACTTAATTGTTGATCACCTTTGATGTTAATGGAAACCACCGATTCTGTGGTTTTTGAAGCTATTTTTAGTACGTTTAAATGAACAATGTTTTCCGGCACTGATGGCATCGTTTCTAAATGAAACGCGAGCTTCAAATCATTTTGACGTTTTTTTGCGAAGCCGCCTTCTCGCTGATTTTGATAGTCGGCTTTTTTTGTGGTCTAATTGTATTGCGGAGATTTTCTTTTGAATGTAAACAATGTCGCGCTCCATATTTTTTCTTGCTGGCGAGGCCATGTGGTGAAGACCAGTTTTTCTAAGTAATAGCCATTTTTCGATGTTGTTATCATATTCCAAGGCTAAATTTTGGGTAACTTCACTTTGAACTGCAGCATTATAACTTGTATCCATTCTATGCGTAGGAAATATAGAAATGCCCTATATGCCGCAGATTATTTACACACTGATTTTGAATTTTTTTATATATATGCAAAATGTCATATAATTTGTAATATTTTGAAAAATCGCGCTCATTATACATAGTTTACATCTGGAAAGAAAAGATAACATATTTGTTTTAAGTTTTAAACATTTTCTTAATTAAATAAATATGTAAATTAAGAATGTGGCCCTTATATTTGAAAATCAAAAATTTGCGGGTGCAAATTTTGGCATAATTAATCAAATCAGACCCGTACCACAAACAAATCGAGGTTGAGATAACGACAGTATCACTTTGTGTCAGTGCTGCCTTTGGCTAGCCACCTTATTAGCGGCCTTTGCACGGTCACTATTGTAAAAAAAGGATCAGTACAGCGCCTTCGTCGTAGAGTACGTGATATTATTAAGATCACATTCATGTTAAAAACGGTACTTGAAATAATCATTTTGATTGTATTGAATTAAATTTAATAAATCAATATGAGACAAAATATATATAATTAGCAATAGAAAGCAGATCCACATTAACTTCAATCATATGAACCACCAACCTATAAATAGACATACACAGGGCTGCCAGCTTGGCTCAAACCGTGCCATTTTTGGCCCTATTTTACATCAAATGGCACTTAATTTTTCAATTTGGCACAAAGTTCCCAAATAGAACTTGTGAAAAATAGTAATATTTCAATACATTTATGAGAAATTCTTTGTGGGTATTTCTTTTTCTCAACTAAAATTTTATAATTTCTAAAGGTTATTCAACTGGTTTATTTTATTTTGGCACTGGACTTTTGTTTTAGAAATGTGGTTCTTATTTTATTGCTAATTGGGAAGGATTAGAAAAATGACACCTTTTTGGCTCTTTTATTTTTCTATTGGGCACATTTTGGCACTTTTTTATCCTCAATATGGCACCTGATAGCGAAGGATAGTTGGCAGCCCTGGACATACATATTAGAGGTATACGCCGCCGAGCCACGCCGCCGCCGCCGCCGTTTTTTGTCATTCCTCACGCGCCGCCGCCGAGTTACGAAAATATAGGCGCGGCGGCGGCGTCCGGCGCCTAAGGAATTTTGTAAAAATTTTTCACGATATATGTACATTGAATACATCGTTTGAAGGAACTAAATACTACTTGTATAAAACACAATTTTACGAAATGAAAATTACATTTTTAACAATTTATATTGAGCTCGAGGCCGTTTTAAATGAAAATTGTTTTTTTTTTTTTTTTATTGTGGAAAAGCAACAATAATTTGAAAAAAATGGTAGAAGTGATAGCTATTTTGGAAATCACCACATTTCCTCATCAGACTTCTTTCAGTAGGATTCGAACCGACGATCCCACTGACTCAGCCAGTTGCCTATGCACCGTGCTAAGTACGCCTTGTAAATTATCGTTTGCTTTTTTCCACTATTTTCATTTTTGTTATGCCAACACAATCAAGCGCAGCTATTCCGCTGCAATTCACTTGATCATGTGGTTGTTGGTATTTTTGGTTTTTGCTAATAATTCTATTTTTAGAATGTTTAACTTTTAGGTGTGCTCGTCCTTAAGTTATTTGGTTTTGTTATTTTTTTGGCCTTTATAACAATTATATTCAACAATTTATATTGAGCTCGAGGCCGTTTTAAATGAAAATTGTTTTTTTATTGTGGAAAAGCAACAATAATTAGAAAAACAATTTTCATTTAAAACGCCCTCGAGCTCAATATAAATTGTTGAATATAATTGTTATAAAGGCCAAAAAAATAACAAAAAAAATTACATTTTTAAATTAGTTTTTATGCCTAATTTGGACCACTGGGCAAGAATCCTTTATTTTTCCAAAAACAGCGTAACTCAGAAAAAACATAGGTAACATATTTTTCGACAAAAGCGTTTATTACAGTTAAATTAGGGTCGAATACCGGCAATTATTTTCAATACTACAACAATACTAATTTGTTATACACCTACTACAACAACAAGAAAGTTATAACACATCAAAAACTTTAACGCCAATATCTCAGAAAGCAGTTATAATCAGGGACGTGAACCGGATGAAAAATTTTGTCGGTTCGGTTCAGCGGTTCGAACCGTTTTTGCACTTTTGGATTGGTTCCTCAAAGCGGTTTTTTTGGTCTTTGAACCGGAGTTTCGGTTCGGTTCAACGGTTCGAAAAACAAACAAGTAATAAAGTCTAAGATCGGGCGGAGCCGGACATTAAACACCCGGCGCAAGTATTAAATATATGATTTTCACCTTTCCGAGAGCCACCGCAACATGGTAAGCGGGGTCTATAAATTTTGAGTAATTAAGCGTCCTTAAATTTCGAAATATTGAAGTTTCAAGCATTTCTGAAATTTACCGTTATATACAAAGCGGCCTCAATTTTAGTCTGATTTCAATAATTTTCAACGTTTTGCTTTTATTTGGCAAGCACAATAGCCATACCGAGTTTGGTATAAATTGGTGGACCGGTTACCGAGATACACATATGTGATCATAAGTGGGCGGTGGCACGCCCGTTTCCCAAAATTTTATCACAAACGTATTTCTTCTGTCTTTCTGTCACAGGGTAGGATTACAATGTTTAACAAAAAGGAAAAAAGTAGGTACATTTATCTATTAAAACTTGGTTGAAACGAACCTTTAAACCTTTATGGAAAGTGGTTCGGTTTTCGGTTCGGATCAAACATTTGTGGAAAATTTCGGTTCGGTTAATGGTTCAGTTAATTAATAGAAAAAAGCGGTTTTCCGGTTCAAAACCGGTTCGGTTCAAAACCGGTTCACGTCCCTGGTTATAATAGAAGCGGCCTCTTTGCTTCTAACTCCTCCATTATTGAAGATAAAACAAAGACAAGTTGATTTTTCTATGAATTTTTTTTAATATTTTAAACAAACTCATCTTTTTGCTAATATTTACATTCGTAAGCTATTTTATTCTGGGGTCCCACATACGTATGCAAGTACTAGGTGGCTGTGTGAAAATTACGTTAGCATTCCTTAGTGGTGGTCAGACCCCAGGAAGGGTTGGCTCCCTCGCATCGCAATGTTTTCTACACAGGGTTAAAGTTCCCTCTTTATGGTAAACATTAGTATTATTTTTCATTACATTCTCCTTACAAAAATTTGGCGCTTCAAATTTTAGTAGAAATTTTAACCATCTATAAGCCATTTTTTTTCAACAGTGGGTCAAAAAGGCCCGTTTGGTTCGAGTTGATGGATTAAACTTTTGGAAAAAAGTAGACCAACCTTGTTTTCAATATTTAATCCGCAAAAAATCAGAATTGCCAAATCTGTCGATAGCAGGTCATTCAGGGAGTCAAATAACTCAATTTTGCTAGCCTCTTTAACATTTTTAAGCTCGTAAACATATTAATAGCTGTAAGCAGTAAAGAACTTTCAAGAAATTCTGGCGATAAGGCGATTCAAATAGGAATACAAATACAAAAATTTATAAAAACTAAAACTACAGTCGAAATTCGACCGTTTTTCTAGTTTTTAAGAGCCCTGGAGTCGGAACTAAAACGTGACTACAACTTTTTATATTTCTGAAGGACTTCAGCAGCACCTGTATCATTTCCCTGTATACGTATTTTGATCCTACTAAGGAAGTAATTTTGTCAGTTGACGCGTCTAAGAACGCAGTTGGCGCCGCTATTTTGCACGACCGAAATCCCATAGCATACGCATCAGCTTCACTAACAGATTCCCAAACAAACTACGCTCAAATAGAAAAAGAGCTCTTCGCAATTCTGTTTGGTTGTACCCGATTCCATCGGTTTATTTACGGTTTACGAATTATATATTCTTAGATATTCTTATATAGTGAATACAGACCATAAACCACTTGTTTCATTATTTCAAAAACCGATCCACAATATACCAGGTCGACTCCAAAGATTCATGTTTCGATTTCAATGCTACGACTTAGTTGTAAAGTATAAGCCTGGAACTCAGCTTTATATTGCAGACACTCTTTCACGCGCTCCCTTAAAAGAAACAGCTCTAACTGAATTCGACAAAGACTTGGCCTTACATTGTAGTCTTTTAACAGTGAATTTCGCAATCCCCTCTGATGAAATAAACAAATTAAGGCATACTTAAAAACTGATGAAACATTACAAAAAATTAGACAGTATGTTAGTTATGGCTGGCCAGAAAATAAAACACTAGTTAGCAAAGACGTTATGCCTTATTATAAATTTAAAAATGAAATACTTGAGTATGAAGATATTCTTTTAAAAACTAATCAAATTATTATATATATATAATGCACTTCGTAGAAACATTTTAATCCGTGTGCATGAGAGTCATTTGGGTGTACAACGCACCCAAAGCTTAGCTAGGCCGTCGATGTATTGGCCCAATATGTATAATGACATACATATTTAACCTAGTCACGGATTGTGAGACCTGTATGAAATACCGAAATTCAAATCCAAAGGAGGAAATCATGCCACATGAAATAATTGAAATTCCCTGTATAAGATGGGTTGCGATATATTTGAATTTAATAACAAAAAGTATTTATTATTGGTTGATTACTATTCTAAATGTATCGAAATTGAATGCTTAAGTAATGGTTTTTCTGCATTTGAAGTTAAGAATAAATTAAAATTAATTTTTTCCAGACATGGAATTCCACACTTATTGGTAACAGATAATGGTCCTCCTTTCCAATCAAAAGAATTTGGGGAGTTTTGTGGTGAATAGAACGTGGAGCATAAAACTTCCAGCCCATACGTAGCAAGGTCGAATGGACTAGCAGAACGGTCAATCCAGACAATAAAGAAAATGTTTACAAAGTGCCTGGAAACGAAAACTGATCCACTCATTGCATTACTTAGTTATAGAACCGCACCTAAAGGTAACATGCCAAGTCCGGGAGAGATGTTAATGTCTCGAGTTTTAAGGACCAAAATTCCGAATATTAGGCAAAATTTAGAGCCCAAAGTTATTGATAAAAGTAAATATTCTAATATTAGGAAAGATAAATTTATACAAACAGCCAAAAATTACAATAAAAATACTCGAACTTTGAAACCGATAAGATTAGGTGAGAGGGTTATGTTTAAAAGAGCGCCTACTTCGCTATGATTTCCGGGAGTAGTTGCTGAAAAACTTAATGAGCCGCGCTCTTTTGTTATTAAAGATTCGGAAGGTGTTTTCTAATATGTATGTAATTAATATTAATTTTATTTTCATACATATATGTGTCTTGAAGACACATATTGGTAGGTACTTTTTTATGTTGGTAGGATTAGGGTTAAAAGAAATCGGTTCATAATATGATTTTTATAAATAACTCGACTCGGTTAATAATATGATTTTTATAAATTACTCGACTCCAGCGCCACCTAGTGGGTTTATTTTTCGCATCTTGTAGGTAGCACATGTTTTCAATTTGAACGAAATCGGTTCATAAATACGACTTTTATAAATAACTCGACCCCAGCGCCATCTAGCGAATTTTTTAGTAGCCTATAATAGGACCATATATTCAAGGTATATCCTCTGAAAATTTGACTGAAATCTATGCAGTAGTTTTTGAGTTAACTCCGAACAACGAAAACGGCTATTATTTTATATATATAGATATATAAATAGATTTAAAGATATAATATATAAATGAGTTTGTAAAAGGCGTGGAAAATGTATCAGCTATAACTTCAAAATCATATGTCACATGAAATTTAAATTTGGTATGTAGACATATCTATGGTAGGTGTTTATAGTAAGGTATATATAAATGGGTTGGAAGAAGGCGGCATGTCACATCCCACAGGCGTGGAATTTTTTACCAGCCAAAATTGGGCACATAAGTCATATGAACTTGAAATTTTGTATGCAGACATACATATATATGGGAGGTGTTTAGAATAAAGTATATATAAATGTGTTTTCAAAAGGGAGATAAGTATGTATTCAACTATTATACCGCTGGATATTTAAAACATTGTTTTTTTAAAACCTTACAGTCTTTAGAGCATTTTGAAATGGAAATATTAAATCATTTTGTTGATCCCGCGATGCTGTCAAAGAAACATCTTCGTATATAATGAATAAAACTACTTCTGAAATAAGCATTCTACCGGAAAAGTGCAGCTATACTAAAATAGCTTAACGAATAGGAAGCTTAACCGAATGTACCATAGTAGACTAATTTTAAATTAAAAATTCTATCGTTTCCTTCATTCAGGTAATATTAATAATGGAGTAAGATTTTTAGTACAGAAAGTGATGATCAATATATATTAGTTTAAGTACGATAAAGTTAAAAGTTTGGCTCATAAGGCGGCCAGAAAGAAAATAGTTTTCCTCCTCTAATTTATGCTGAGCTGAATATTTGTATTACTGTTTTATATTTTGATTTGTTTACCCCGAACGACGTCGGGTGCTCTGCTAGTAAATATATAAGATAAAATAATGTAAAAAAAAATATTTTTTAAAAACAAGCTTTTATTTAACCTGTACAATCAAAGGAATAAAATGAAGTAGTGTAACAAAAGATTTTTTAGCAAGACAATTTTGTCAAAACTGCACTAAAATGAATACAATAAAATAAGTTAAGGTTTATAATTTTTAGTCCATTTATAAAAGCGTTGTATATTATAAATTGTTATTTTATTTTATGTACAAAATTTTGCAATAGATATTAAAATAATTCAACTTGCAATGAAAGAGAACAGAAGACTTGGCAAGCAAAATGTTGTTTGCTTACGTTTTGTATAAACATACATATGTACATATAGCAGCAGTTAATTTCATTTAAAGAAATGGCACGACAATGGACAACATTTCCGCTGTAGCATGGCATAATTTAGGCGCAATATTTAACTTCTTCTGGCGGGGCGACATCTTGAGTCTAAAACTTGCCACAAGTAGCTTTGCTGCACTACCGCCGCGGCGCGCCGGCAGCTTTAACAATTTTATAGTGGTTTTACGTTCTTTGCCAAATTACGCTCTGTTGGCCATAAATCTTACTATTTTTTGACCGCCTTTGAATCAAGACCCCTGGACCATATGGGGAATTCATTTATATTTTAAATTTCATTGTCATCGTGATTGGAACTATGCTGAAAATCGATTGGAAATTTCCGCGATTTGCGCGGGATGACCAAGTTAAATAAAAGCTTATAAAAAGAACAAAAGCAGTATAAGCTTTGGGCGACCCGAATTTTATATACCCGGCGCAGGTATCAACTATTATCGTTCCAATTTTCTTTAAACTACCTAAAAGTATAAAAGTCTTATTTATTGTTAGGATATTGTTGTAAGTAACGTCTTCAGTTATTGAAATATCGGAGTTTTCGTATATCCAAAAATTACCGTTATATGGGAAACCGGTACAATTTTAGTCCGATTTGAATAATTTTCGACAAATTGCTTTTTCGTACCAAAGTTATTAAATTCACCAAGTTTGGTAGATCGGTTACCGAGATACACATTTGTGGTCATAAGTGGGCGGCGCCTCGTCCACAATGCAAAAATTTATAATAATCTAATTTTCTGCTCAGTGGTCATTGCAATAATCGATTTTGAGTTAATTAGCTTCAGTAGTTACTGATTTATCGAAGTTTTCGTATTTCTGTAAATTACCTTTATATGGTAGGTGGGCGTGGTTTCAAAGATTTTCAACAAATTTCTTAGCTAGACCCTAAACAAGGCTCGTACTGAGTTTGGTAATTATTGGTGAAGCGGTGACTAAGATACAGTATTTCATCATAAGTAGGCGGGGTCACGACCCTTTTCCAAAAATTTCATAATACTGTTATTATTTACCAAAATCTACCTCACATACTAATTTGCAACAATTTGGATCAAATATTTACTGAAATATCACAGGTTTTGCATTTTTCGAAAATACCGTTATATGAGAAGGGGCGTGGTTACAGTCCGATTTCCCCATTTTCAATAGCAACCTACCTTGGATAGGGGACAACCTGTATACCAAATATCTCAATTTTTGCTCGAGTTATCGTGTACACGGATAGACGCACGGACAGACAGACATGGCTTAATCGACCTCTCTTTTCATTTTGATCATTTATGTATACATTTGTCTATAGAGGCATTTCATGTCACCGCGGCCACCTCTGTGCGCGACCTCTAAGGATTTGGATGAAAGTTGAAGAGATGGAAGGTCTAGGTGACATGAATATACGTGCAGCATATTTTGCCGATTTGACGTAGGATTGCCTATTTACACGGGACTTAAATTTTAAGAAAACGTCATACATACCTTTCTTTAAAGTGCTGTATCTTGGAAACCTTTTAACGCAACTTAATGAAAAAAAATGTATTTCTTCCGTCTAATTATGGGCTTTACATTGTTTACATTAATGTGCAACGTATAAAAAACAAAAATAAATTAATTATTATTTTTACATAAAAACATTGTCTATAATGTCAACTTTAAGTACCCAAATGGGCGTAATGGGCTACTTATGCGTTAGGACTCTAGATCGTCTAATGCTCGAGCAATATAATGAATAGACATTGAAATTTTATGAAATTGTATATTTTTGAAAGAGGAAACGGGTGTGAAAAACGAAAACAACATAAATAAATCATATTAACTTTACCTAAGGTCTGAAATCAAGAAAATCGCTTCAAGGAAATGGCAGAATTGAACTTTGTTGCAAGTTCACATGGGAAATCTGCTTACGACGAGATTAGAGGAAATTTTAAGAGACTGGCAGCTAGAGCAAGTATTCAAATCCGGATGTTACAACAAATTCGTACACCCGAAGCCCTCTGTCAATGGGATGCCTGTAAAAAATAACTGCAACTAGCTTTTCAGTGGACTTTATTTTGACTATGACTACGTGCCAATTACTTTAATCTTACTTTAAGCTAGTTTAAAAGTTTAAATAACATCAAGTTAGGGAGCTTTTCATATCATTATTTAACGAATCTTTAAATCAATAAATAATTGTTTTCCTTTTAATTCTTATTGTAATAAAAGTGTGTTGTTGGTTTTTTTTTTACCCATAATTTTATTACTCATTAGGTTTATTTTTTTACACACCTTTCCATATTCTTGTTTTAATTAAAGGACTAACCTTCAAGCTATCATTAGAGATCTAATATTCGTTTGGAATGATAGCTTCAAGGTTAGTCCTTTTATTAAAACAAGAAAAAGGAAGGGTGTGTAAAAAAATAAACCTAATGAGTAATAAAATTATAGTTAAAAAAAACCTTCTAAACTAGCTTAAAATAGGACTAAAGTAATTGGCACGTAGTCATGGTCGAAATAAAGTCCACTGAAAAGTTAGTTGCAGTTATTTTTTACAGGCATCCCATTGGCAGAGGGCTACGGGTGTACGAATTTGTTGTACCCTCAGGAGTTAAAGACTTGCTCTAGCTGCTAGTCTTTTAAAATTTCCTCTAATCACGTCGTAAGCAGATTTCCCATGTGAACTTGCAACAAAGCTCAATTCTGCCATTTCCTTGAAGCGATTTTCATGATTTCAGACCTTTGGTAAAGTTAATATGATTTATTCATGTTGTTTTCGTTTTTCACACCCATTACGCCCATTTGGGTACTTAAAGTTGACATTATAGACAATGTTTCTATGTAAAAAAAAAATTAAAAAAAATGCTATAATAAACAAAAAATCAAGAAGAAAAATGTTTGCTTAATTTATTTTTGTTTTTTATACGTTGCACATTAATGTAAAAAATGTACAATTAAAGCCCATAATTAGACGGAAGAAATACATTTTTTTTTCATTAAGTCGCGTTAAAAGGTTTCCAAGATACAGCACTTTAAAGAAAGGTATGTATGACATTTTCTTAAAATTTAAGTCCCGTGTAAATATGCAACCCTACGTCAAATCGGCCAAATATGCGGCACGTATATTCATGTCACCTAGACATTCCATCTCTTCAACTTTCATCCAAATCCTTTTAGGTCGCGCACAGAGGTGGCCGCGGTGACATGAAATGCCTCTATATCTATCTCGATTCCTTTTGGCTGTTACAAACAACCGTTATGCGAACAAAGTTATAATACCCTGTGCACATGTGCGCTCGGGTATAAAAAATCGAAGCCATTTTCTGTACATTTTCTGTACGAAAACCGCCCTGTCGACAAAACGTACGTTTCTCGGTTGGCTGGGTTAATATTTTTATACTTTCAAGGTGTTGACGAAAGGCCATTAATTGTAAATTTATGTTGCTGATAAAGGTAGTAGCAGCGTTGGCGTTTCGGCGGCACAAAAGCAACAAACGGAACCCTTCACGCCAATTAATACTACCACTGCAAATGTCAACGATAGAAGGGCAATCGAATTGCATTCAAACTAGTAACTAACAGTGGCGCAACCGCTTGCACTAGAGTTATTACATGATACGCATACCACAGCAAGTGCAACGCGCCGCTTCGACTTTGACACAGCAACCATTTGGGACTGCGGTTGTCGCATAGCCATGCGTATAAACCGCCTGCATTCGTTTATAAACGAATGTTCGTCTATGTGCATGCTATAATGAATGACACTTTGTGACATTTTAGCTGAACTGTTGTTGCGAAATAGCAAAAATACCAGAAAATAAAACAAAACTCAGCTCGCTAGTTGGCTAACTAGTTGACTGAGTGGAAGCCCTCAGAACGACGTGCAAGCAAATGCAGCCGAAGCTTGTGCATTCTCGTTATTGTAGATAAAACTGTGTAAAGCGAGGGAAAATATGGCAGTTGACGTGTGCACTCATTTCTCTTTCTGAAAACGCACGATAGGCACGCAAAATCGTCCTAAAACCAGTTGGTGTTGCCATGAACGCCAACGGCGTTTGCATGCTGCACGTGGGACTTAGCTTCAGGACGAGGTGGTTGCAATTATGGCTGTGTTGTGAACAACAAATAAACGGTATGCATGGATATATCAACATACATAGTGGTGGCCATATAATTAGGGACACCAGTTCTTTTTTAAAGTTTTGACAATTTTTTAATATTTTTCTCTTTAATATATTTCATACTACAACGATAACCATAAAACTAAAAGTTTCAAATTTTGTACAAGATTTATAAAAACTTGACATAGTCCATCAAAATTTCAAACTTTTCAATCAGAATTTCTAGAAAAATGCATTTTCATATCCCATTAAATTTTAGTATAATTTTTAAAAGTTTGAAGTATTTAGCTCAAAATTCTCGATGATTTTTGACATTTTTTTATCTTTTCCAAGCTGCACGTGGGACTTAGCTTCAGGACGAGCTGGTTGCAGTTATGGCTATGTTGTGAACTACAAATAAACGGTATGTATATATAAATGAAAAAACATATTGGTGGCCATATAATTAGGGACACCAGTTCTTTTTTAAAGTTTTGACAATTTTTTTATATTTTCCTCTTTAATATATTGCATACTACAACGATAACCATAAAACTAAAAGATTCAAATTTTGTAAAGATTTATAAAAATTCGTGTATGAATTTTCATAGCCCATTAAATTTAAGTATAGTTTTTAAAAGTTTGAAGTATTTAGCTCAAAATTCTCGATAATTTTTGACAATTTTTTTTGCTTAGGATGTTGCATTTCTTCCACATGAAAAATTGTCGATCATATGCAGTGTTGCCAGAACTTTTTGGGCCGACCGGCTAGATTGGCAAAAAAAAGCGGCTAAAAACGGCTAAAATGTTTTAGTGAAATTTCACATAGACTCTGGCAAAAAACGGCTAAAATGTTTTAGTGAAAATTCACATGCTTCATTTAAATAAATCGCAAGAAACGAAAGACTAGTTAACACCATTAATTTATCTCATCTACAGTAAAATTATGGCAGCATTTTTCTTCACGTTTTAAACCGTATCTTATATATAAAATAGCGTTTAACGTTTTAACGCACATTGGATTTCTTTGCTTAGTTTTTATTATATTCATTGAACTAAATATTCGCTCTACTTCTGCATTACTTATAGGCAAAACAAGAAAACTAAAAACTAGGTTGCAAAGGTCAGCAAAAGGGTTTTCTCCTAGGGCATTTCGAAATTGATAAACTTCGGCCCAAAATTTTACAGTTGAGTCTAAATTACTCCAGGTATGTAACGTTAACCGTTGCCATTGCATCTCTATGGATGTTATTTCGTCGGCATTATATTTGTGTTTTTGTTGCTGTAGTTGAACAAATACTTTTGGTTTAATTACTCTTAATGCATTTCCAACCGAAAAAAATCAATTTTTTTTAGTGTGGCAATATTTGTAGGGAGGCGTTGGCGTAATTCCTTTATTAAAGTGATAATAAAATAGCGACCATTTTCTCGAATTATTTTCTCGGCTTCGTGGTCAAAAGCGTTTGTGCTTACTTTTGTTTTTAAATACTCTTCAAAACTGTGATAAAACTGAGGAAATGGAGCAAGGTATGGTTCCAACGGGGAGCATATAGGATCAAATGTGTCCGCGTTAATAACCACTAGGGAGCATAGATGCGAAAGTAAAACATTGAGTTCATATTCATAATGACCATGATCTATGTAGTAGAGGTCGTAGATTTTGTAGAGTAGTTCACAAAAATGTGCCTGAAAGTTTCCTAACACCCTCAAAATCTCAATTTATTCATAAAGACCAATTTGGCAACAAACCAATCTTTAGCTCCTGAAATTTTTAACAATTTTAAATTTCAATATATGCAAGTTCATGAAATTTTTGTGATTTTGTAGCACTGTGTAATCGATGGGATTATTTAGGCATACCCTAATTTTTGTAGAAATTCTAAATTCCTCCATCCTATTCAACACAAAATAAAACCACTAGACCATATTCGTGCACTTTAATATGTTTTTATGAAGAACTGATGTTTATTCAAAAAAATACACAAAACTATAACGCTTTTAGTTGGTAAAACTTCAAGCGTCTACCCCTGTATATGGCTTTTGTTGTAAGACGAACTATATTTTGATAAAAAATAATGTGTACAAAAAAAATTTGTTTCAAAGCTTGTAAAAAACTCGTATCCCACAGTGCAACTGAACCAAGATTAAATGAAAGGTTGCTGGACATCGGAAATTCTTGTAAATTTTAAAAGTATATTGTTTCTAAAAATTCAAAAATTAAAATCGTTTATAGAGGTCTTTTCTAGAAAAGTGACTTTGAAAACTTGTATTCCCTTTATTTTATTTAATAAATTTTTATTTTTACAGTTACATTTAGGTACTATAGTATGTAGCACCAGTCTTCTCCAGACTATACAGAGCATCGTTCTTACTGTGCCATATTAGATGAACGGAGGCCTTTATCCTTAAAGGCATGGATTAACACATCAGAGATGTCAATCTAACGGAACAACCACTGAATAAGAACGAATTTTCCTATCAACCAGGCATATCCATTTAAACTGTCATTAACAGCCTGACGTTGAAAATTTAACATAGCCCTTTGTGCCGTGGGAGACACAAAATAATCTAGTACAGCCACAAGTAGTTGCCCTTACGGGGGTGTACTCTCTCCTCCCTGTGGACTATGGTTACAGAGGAACTCCTCATGGTGAAAGACCAGAGCTTCGAAACACAAGGCTATGCAGACGTTCTGATGATCTGTGTAACAGGGCTGCATGGCGAAACGATCTCCATTACACAAAGATGATGACGATGTGACAATAAAGGATAATCCATTTATCCTCCCTAAACTACTCTGGTTCCGTTTACCCTGAGAAAAATGTTATTCATGAATGGCCTGCACTAGAATAGGTATTTCAAATGATGCAAAATACCAGAGGGTGAGGCTTGATAAGACACTCACATGGAACGCACATTTGGATGCAATCGTAAACAAGGCGCTGAGAGCCTTCGTCGCCTGCACGCGACTTTTTGGGAAAACTTGGGGACTCTCCTCAAAAGTGACCTACTGATCATTTAACACGGTGGTGAAGCCCATATTCACCTACGCATCCTTGGCATGGTGGACTAAAACGACACAAAGAACTGCTAGTACAAAATTAAGCGAAACTTCAACGAATGGTGCGGATTGGCTTAACAGGTGCTATGCGGACCTGTCCTGCTGATTTACTCAGTGCTCTTGTGGGTATACAGCCCTTCCCAATCGTAATGTAGAGGGAAGTCACCCTTTCAGCACTGAGAATCCTACACTGAAAATAAAATTTCGTAAAATTTTTGTTCAAAATACGAACAGATTTTTCACAACGAAACAAGATTTTACGAACCATTCGTAAATATAACGAAAGGAAATTCGTAAAGCCTTTTTTCAGTACAATTTACGAAATCTTTCGTTTATTTTACGAAACATTTGTAAATTACTGAACAAATCTCTGTACGAATAATTTTGTATATTGTACGAAGGCATTCGTAATATTTACGTATGATTTTAAAATTTATGAAATATATAATTCTGTATTCGTACAATTTACTTAATACTTTCGTACATAGAACAAATGCAGAAACACTTTTTTAAATTCGTACAACAGACGAATATTTTCGTACAATATACTAAATTACCGTCAGTTTAATATTTCATCATATTTCTATGTACTGCGTGTCATTGCGGAATTACTTGTTGGCTGCTGTGAGACGTATAATATAATTTTAAACGTTTTAAAAAGGGATTTGCTGAATAAAAAAAAAAACAATACAAAATTAAATATTAAAGCTGTGGATAAATGTTTTTAACATCGCCCACGCTGAGCCTTGCTCTGCAATGTGGGACTTCATAAATAGGCAATTTCATCAGTTAGCTATCA
This sequence comes from Rhagoletis pomonella, assembly GCF_013731165.1. Lineage (NCBI taxonomy): Eukaryota > Metazoa > Arthropoda > Insecta > Diptera > Tephritidae > Rhagoletis > Rhagoletis pomonella. Next base: position 54,826,841 of record NW_023458555.1, on the reverse strand, counting down.
ACAGCAAGCCCAAGCCAGGAACAGACGCACAACTTAATGAAATTTTAAGTAAGTACATGCATGATTTTTCACTGAAACTTGCCTTTCAGACGCCTTATAATTTTCCTTTAATTTATAGTCGAGAAAGGAAACAAACATCGAAGAAGCTGCGAATCTGCCAAGTAATTCCACATAAAAACATTGCAAAACAGAAAAGCGCTTAAAATTAGGAATAAACGCAAACTAAAAGTGTTGTGTTATAATTCGCCTTATGTTATTTACAGTGTGGTGAATGAAAGCAATATCGGAAGTTCTACGAAACAACCGGAGCTTTTAGGAAAATAATTTCGTCAAATATACGAACTATTTTGTACATTTTACAAAACTTTCGTAAAATAATAAAGAAATAGTACGAAATTCTTTAGTAAGTAGTACGAAATTCGTTCGTAAATAGTACGAATGAGTTCGTTAAATGTACTAAGATCTGATGTCTCATATTTTCGTAGTATGTACGAAAACGGTTTTGTACAATCAACGAAAACTTTCGTGGCTCAAAATGGCGAAAACTTTCGTAAAATGTACGCAAGTTTTCGTTATATTTACGCAGATTTTATTTTCAGTGTAACTACTTCCGAATAAAAACCGGAAACATGACAGGTTACATGAAGGTCCTAATGAAATTCACAAATTACCCCATAAATCATATGAGAGACGCAGTAGCTCCACAACCAGTTATTTCTAGGAATCTAAAGGTATCTATTACGGACCGAGCATACTGGAGTATAGGAAACTTTTACACCAAACCAGAAGGTGAAGTTTGGTACACTGAAGGATCAAAACTTGAAGACAATGGACAGCGGCCGTACCATTTTCCAAGCTGAAGTTCCACACAATAGCATCAAAACTAGTGAACGACTGCCTCAGCACCCTAAATGCTCTTAGAATTAAGAACACAATATTACTGGGCTGGGTGCTGGCAATGAACAGGCGTACCGCCTAGTAAAACACGTAGGCACCACAATATTCCATGGCCCGGAACCCTTTTGTGGGCTCACTAAAGCACTCTCAAGGGAGGTTAAGTGGGTGGACAAAAAATTCCATAGGCACTGGATTGAATGTCTAGGGCAAAGACAAGCTAAGCGGTTCACCTGTCTCTCACAAGCACTCACTGGGTACTTCACGGGACATTGTTCCCTTCGCTATCACCTCAGTAAAATGAATCTTTCAGACACGAGCGTCTGTTGGTGCTGTGCGATGGTCGAAGAATCGCCAGAATACATCCTTTGTGAATGTGTTGCTCTCGCTAGACGCAGGCTCGCTGACCTAGGTAATATAACACTTAATCCATTAAAATATGAAACAAAAAGCCCACGGAAGTGCTAGCCTATATTAAAATCCTTCACGTATAGGGTAAAGGGCCACGCACAATATACTATATGCTTTTTTAATTAAAAAAAAAAAAAAAAAAACAGAACAATCTTAGGGGGTTAGAGCATACAAATTTCAACTATATACCACCATAATGTACATATGTATGTATATACCATATAACTAAAAATGAAAATTATAAAATTAAAAAAAAAAACGGAATACAAATTTTCAAAGCCACTGATTTTCATTTTTGAATTTTTAGAAAATCGTTTGTAGAAGTAATATACTTTTAAAATTCGCAAGATTTTCCAACGTCCAGCAGCCTTTCATTTAATCGCTAATTATATGGCCACCACTGTACATACATACACTGAGGAGCAAAACCGGAACAGTAATACCTAATGTGCATTTTCTTGCAATATATGAAGACTTTTTTGTAATCTAGTTTCGGAATTCACATTTCCAATGTTTATTTCATCAGAAGGCCTTAAAAACAATAATTAATACAACCAGATAAAGAAGAAAATTGCGAAAAAACGTAGCAACTAGATTGTTCCAGTTTTGCACCCGGCAGAAACTTTTACCATTTGCTTGACTTTTAATAAATTGGCCATAGCCAATTTGAATATTTTAGCTTTTATGGTCATATTGGGATACTTTCGCACAGATTTTACACGAAATCTGTTGAGAACACGCACCGGTTTTCCTCAACGCCATGTCCAAGGTCTTGCATGCGATTGGGCGAATTTTCGCAATTGAACAGTGGCATTTTCAAACAATTCCATAAGTTTTCTGTTGAATCAATTCTGGGCTTCACACAGGTCACTCCATGATTATAAAAACTTGGGATTTATACCTATTTCGCACCAGTTTCGGAAAATATTTCTGATCATTGTCCTGTTAACATTGATAAAAGCCTGCGAAAAATATCCTCAGAAATTGCAAAATTCTGTGAAAATGCTCATTTGTTGTCTCTTTTCTTTTTACCGTCGATTTTACCACAGTTCTTACTCCCTAAGGCGTAACACGGCCCTACATCATTAAATGTACACATACCAGCCTAATAGTTTAAATATTTTGGGACGTTAGGCGTATCCCTGATGCAGGTGCACGGCACTTGAACCAATATTCCGACTAAAAACGTTTAATTTTATCCTCAGAGTTAAAAAATTTAGGGCGGTGCTCTAATTAATAGTAAATTTTGGTGGAATAATGTGGTCGTTTATGAAGAACTTCTAAATTCCCGCTTCAAAATAATACCAATCCAATGTATTTTCTTAGTAAAAATGCTAAAAAAAAAATTTTCTGGATGTCAAAGCAGGCTTTCTCCTCTTTATCTTTGTGCTGCAATAACTTGTTCCCATGTCTTATATAATGTCCAGTCACTTGCTTTGTGGTGGAAAAGCAGTAATTTTTGATTTTGAATCAAAGTTTCGGTATTCAGAGACCCTCCAATATGCCTAGCCTAGCAAATTGCAATTTTTTGTGGTCTCTTGATCTTGCAGACTGAGGTCCGCCCTTTTATCGCTTGTTTAGATAACCATAAAACGGACATTTGGCCGATATGATTTCTTTCTTTATAGCGTAGCCTTTCTGACCGTTTTGCAAAAACTTTAAATTCTTTTTGCTTGGGTTGTGCACTTAAAGCACTCACAGCGAAAATCTCACGCGCCCTGATTACGAAATTGCAGGAAATGAGCCAGAATTCCTCTTTGAATTATAAAATTCAGCAAATACTATGAGGGTGTAAAACTGGAACAATCCAGTTCATTTTTGTTTGGTCATTTTTTTCTGAGTTTCCATATGCGAATCTTAAAATTTTTATGGTCAAACGTTTAGTTAAACATCGGTAAGGCGAAATGCAAGTTTGAATTACCATAAAGTAAATAAACTGAAGAAGTACATTACCACAAACTAACTTTCCGTTCTATTGTTCCAGTTTTGCTCTTCAGTGTATGTATATGTGCATATATTTTGTATTCGGAAGGAAAAATTTGAGGGCGGCGCTCAGAAAAAGTTTGTTCCCGTCGATTGCTGCCGCGTCGTCATCTGCTCGGTCATCAAGCGATTTACATTCAACAACCGTATTTTACACTCTCACCAACTGAGGCATAAATTGCGGTATTTTACGCGTGGTGTATGTCAGCCAAGGTATTGTCGCCAGGTACATACCTTGGTATGAAAATATATGCAAACATATGTACATATATACACACATGCACACCCGAAGTATATAATATACATACATATGTACATAACTTTGTATACTATAAATCAGTAGTTCCATGCGTCCCAGAAGAATTTCTCGACAAATAGTATTGGGCGTTGCATACTTGCAGGCGTGCATCCATGCTTCTACTCTGATGAATACGTGAAATGTCTGGGTAACTTTTAGCAGTGTTTGAATAAGTAAGGCTTTAAAGTGATGTAAGCACTATTTACATCTACACAAAAATAACCAAATTGCTATTAGTAAGAGATCCGACAAAGTATGTTTAATGGATGAAATCTACTTTGTATGAAATTTCGCGAGTGGGTTGGATGAAAAAATCCTGGCCTGGATAATAAATAATTAATAATTTTTTTTTTGATTTTGCTCTAATTTTTTTAACGAACAAGTTACATACACCCCGCGACAAAAGAAATCACATCAACTAGCAGATTTGACTACCTCTTTTTGATTTTTTTGAGGCTCATTATTTTTATATAAAAGTATAGCTCTTTATCTAACAAATACCATACAAATCTAAATTTCAGACTTTGTGCAAAAATTATAAAAATTCCACAAACTCTTCACGCATTTTAATTTTAATTTCTAGAATAATTTTTGGTATGTTTATAGCTTATTAAATTCTGGTATAATAAAGTGCAAGTTTTAAGTTGCCAAAAAATCCAGTTGATTTTTGATAATTTTCTTTGCTGGCGGTATCACGCATTTTCTTCCATACAAAATATGTAGTTCTTTATATGGAAAAGAGTGCGTAACACCGTCAGCAAAAAATATTATCAAAAAGCAACGCGATTTTTTAGAAACTTAAAACTTGCACTTAAAAATGCAAAAGAAAAGAAGCAAAAGAAAAATTGTCAAAACTGGTAAAAATGTTAATGTGCCATCTTTTGTCGCGATTTGTATATACCAATCGAAATCATAGAGCCTATAGAATGTGTTAAACAGGTGAGTGCAAATTACTAGTATTACGATAGGTAGGCCAGGAAAAAAATTTACAACCCAACGTATTCACATTCTATAGGCTTAATATCGATTGGTATATAATTTGTTCATTAAACATAAGTACATAAATAAAAAGAATAATAATTTTTTGAATATTTAATTAAAAACATACTAGCCAGGGTTTTCATCCAACCCACTCGCGAAATATTTATTAACACGTTAAATTTCATACAAAAATGGATTTCATTAAACAGATGGGTGAAGGTCATGCTCTTTTCGGATCTTAGACTATATAGAATTTATCTCATTCTAAAAAAAATTGTTTTTCGAGTTATTTGGTAGAAAAAAAGTATCACGGATGTGTGCTTGAAACGAGCATTTCGTTGTAGGTCTGACATTGTACATACTTCTAACCGTTTCGAGTATTTGCGAGTTATTTATCAGTTCGGCGTATGGATAATACGCGGGGTAATTTAAGAAAATAGGGTTCGCTTTTCAATAAGGCACATCCGAACCCAATTCATAATAGGTAAAAGAAACAAATACTTGGGCAAATTAAAGAGATTTTCAAAATCATACCACTTGAATCAAAAACTGAAGGAATTGCGCGAAAAAGACTAACTCTTAAAATTTATCAATTTACGACCAAAAAAAAGCTTAATCCTTTCTATGCTTATAATTCAAAACTTCCACATACTTACTTACATACATGGTTGGCGAAAATCCTCCTTGATATACCCTCCGACTGGGCAATGGGCATCGCTGCTTACACCGCTGCGGCGGGATGGGCTTGCTCTTCTGCCTCAGTGGCTGGGGGTGGGCATACTGAGGCCCTTTCTAGGGGGTACCTGGCGGTAGGTATATAACGCCCCCCTAATCCAGGGTGTCATGCGTCACCCTGCCCATTGAACGGTTTGCAGTCAGGGGGTTTTCCGACTGTATTCTAACGGCGCCTCCCGGATACCTGTCCGCCTCTGGGAGTAACGGTAGACTTTCCTTTCTCCGGCCGCCGAAAGGCTTCTTCTTAGTAGGCGGCCAAGGAAACAGATGATGAACGTAACAAAAGAACGGAACCCTGCACGGGTAGTGCCGCCGCTGGACACGCCGAAGTTAAGTCCAATAAACCCACCATCTCGGGAACCGCATCGACGGAGGGAATGCTAAGCCCCCAGAGGGAAAGCATACCTCCAGCGATACCGGCAAAACTATACCCCTCGAGGGAAAGTCGAGGCCGGTGGGGAAGCTGCGGACGGCCCCTCTCTCCACACCCATCCCGGACACATCCAACTCAGCCGGGAATTACTCCTGCGAGTAAAACAACAACCAGGGAAAACGACCTGGATCGGCGCCCCAGCTGCTCCAAAGCAGCGAAAATAATTCCGCCCTCCGTCAGGGCTCAGCGCGACCGAAGGGCAGCCACTAAGGTTATTAAAAGACTGGGCGTCATTCCACACGACGGGCTGACGGAGGAGCAAAGGCCTTCCCAAGTGGGCAATGGAAGTCTTCGCCGCCAGCGATAAGCGATCCTCCCGGAAGGGCGGTAAGGACAAACCATCCACTAAGGGGAACCCACGGAAGGACCTAGGCCAAAAGAGACAACGATCTCTGGAAGACATCGCGAGCGGATCCAAAAGGCATATGACTTCCTCTCCCTCTGACCGTCCGTCCATGGTCGTGTCCACCACGAAGCCATTCAGGGCCTGGGTCCCAGCTGAACCATCAAAGCCGGAGGAGATTCTTGACTTTATCCGACTGGGCAACGAAGGACTGCCCACAAGTGATTGGAGGATAGTCCGAGTTGGCGAGACCAAGGAGAAGCAGCGTTTTGTTGGCTTTGTCATCAACGATGTTTTCGTCCAGGTTCTCGAGGGTTGTGGTGGGGTAATAAGCTACGGCTTTTACTCCATCACGGTAAAAATCCACCGGAAAACGGACCAACAAGGGGAGGAGGCGGGCAACGCCTCGAGCGCTCCTCCCGATAACTCTACCGACCAAGGGGCCAACAACACAGGCAACGCCTCGAGCGGACCTAGCGCCTCCGAGTCGGCATCGGTGGCAGACAGCGCGGGGTCCACAGGAAACATCACGAGTGGACCCGATTCCGCGTCAGATACGACACGAACGGGAGGAGCTAGAAGCGCTGGACATCACCGACTCTGAGGATGGGGCAGATCCTACAAATTAATCTGCACCATTCCAAGGCAGCCTCGGCTGCCCTTCTTCTTCGCCTCAGCAATAAAGCTGAGGACTTGTTTCTAGTCCAACAGCCTTGGATCGTTAGAAACAAGGCTTGCGGACTGAACTCTGATGCCTACTAGGTTGCAACAGCTCCAGTAGCAGGTAGGATCAGAGCTTGCATTCTGATTAAAAAAGTATATTCCAATTTTTTACTCTCCTAATACAGCGGCGAGGACACTGTCTGCATCAGCGTCCAGCTGAAGGAGAGCGTGATCTGGCTGGCAATATCCTACATGGCCCACAACAGCCATGTTTTTCCACCCTACAGACTGGAAGAAGCTGTGAAGGAATCAAATCGCAGGAAACTCCCGGTCATGATAGGGGCAGACTCTAATTCGCATAACACGATCTGGGGCTCAAGCGACACCAACTCTCGCGGTGAGTGTTTACTTGACTTTGTTCTTTTATATAATCTTACTGTATGTAACCGTGGGCGCGACCCCACTTTTGTGACCTCTGTTAGAAGCGAAGTGCTGGACATCAGCCTTGTTTCGAGCGGTTTTTCTGATCAGATAAGGAACTGGCAGGTGTCCAAAGAACACTCTTTCTCTGACCATCTCTACATTAGCTTTAAGCTCAATTTTGATCCTGCTTCTTTAACAGCATACAGGAACAAGAAGCGAACCCACTGGGCAAAGTATAAAAATACGCTGTCGGTCTCTCTACACAGATACGCTTCTCACGATAAGTCCTGCTTATTGTCAAGATCTGATGAAGCGAGCCTCTCGAATACGAAGGTTGTTTCTCTCGGTAAGCTGGACTCATCGTCAAAAATTTACGAAGCAGTGAACTTTGTGACAAATGCCTGTAATGCTGCTCTCAAAGCCTCCTGCCCAAGCACCCTCCCGAAGGGCAAAAAGAAACCCCAGTTTTGGAATCCTGAGATTTAAGCACTGAGGAAGAACAGCAGGAGGCTCTTCAATCAAGCTAAACGAACAGGTCTTTGGTAACCATACAAAGACGCACTCAAAGTTTTCAAGAAGGCCATAAAGAGGGCGAAACGCGAATCTTGGCAAAACTTCTGCGACAACATAGAAGAGAACTCTGAAGCAAACAGGCTGAAGAAAGTTCTCTCGAAATCCTCTTCAAGTATGAACTCTATCCAGAAGCCTAACGGTGACTGGTTGACGATTTTTTCGTCCGGTCCCAGGACCTATTTGTCTCTGGGTGATACCGTTAGGGTCATTGCAAGTGAGGAGAGGGTGGAATGGGCTTTAATGTCCTTTCAGCCCTACAAATCTCCCGGCCTTGACGGAATCTCTCCCGCTCAACTACAGGAAGCTAAGGACATACTGTGTCCCATGCTTTCTCAGATTTTTACAGCCTGTCTAACACTGACTCACATACCACACGAGTGGACAAAGGCAAAGGTTGTATTCACATCAAAAGAAGGCAAGGCCGCTCATGTGAAACCGAAGGATTTCAGGCCTATAAGCCTCACCTTGTTCTTTCTCAAATTCTAGAGAGGCTCATCGACGAATATATTCGACGGAATATTAATGCTGACAACCTCTCCTCGAATCAGCATGCATATTCCAAGGGGAAATCCGGGGAGACCGCACTCCATGAAATCGTAGCGACGATTGAAAAACGATTGGCTCTAAAGGAATACACGCTCGGAATTTTTCTCGATATCGAGGGTCTACCCGAAGTCTGTTGTTAACTCCCTTCTCATGGCGGGGGTGCAGCGAGGTCTGGTGGATTTTGTTGAGCTCCTTCTCGGAAAGAGAACTATTCTATCAGAACTGGGGGATGGTTCCATTACAAAGTATGCGACCAGGGGCACCCCTCAAGGGGGCGTTCTCTCCCCTCTACTCAGGAATCTAACAGTGAACACCATACTTCTAAGCCTAAAGAGCACCGGTTGTCAAGTCATAGCGTACGCCGATGACATAGCAATCGTTGCAACGGGCAAACATCTTCAGGTCCTGCGTGAGTTATTGCAAAACGCACTCGGTCTGGTAAACATCTGGTCCAAGGAATGTGGATTAGTGTCAATCCTTCCAAGACAGAAATGGTACTTTTCACAAGGAAGTCTAAAACTCCCTTATTTAAACCTCCCACCCTAAACGGGGTGGCACTTACTCTCTCAACCGAGGTGAAATACCTTGATGTTATTCTGGACAGGAAGCTGGACTGGAAGCGAAACATTGAAGACCGCTCCAGGAAGGCCAATACTGCCCTGTATGCCTGCAAGACGGCTATAGGCAAAAAATAGGGAATAAAACCACATATAGTACACTGGATTTATACAGCTGCTATAAGACCCATCCTTTTCTACGGGGTCACCATACGGCGGCCTGCGCTAAACAACACCGTATCCAGAGCCAAGGTGGAACGTGTGCAGAGGACGGCTGCCATACTCGTCACGGGAGCCCTGCCCACCACACCCACCAAATCTCTGGAAATAATCTTAAATCTTCCACCTGTGGATCTCTACGGCAAATTTCAGGCCGGCTGTATTGTGGCCAGGCTAAATACAATCCAGCCGTGGAGAGACCTCAGATTCGGGCACGCAAATATACTTGAAACTCTACCGGATATTCTACGACAGACAGATTATACCACTCCTCTACTCTGTTTAGATAACAAATTCTCCACAAGAATCCCAGAGAGGAACGAGTGAGAAAGTGCCGCAGACCTGAACCCAGGGTCTACGGCCATATATACAGATGGTTCCAAGCTTAACAAAAGAGTGGGTAGCGGGATCTACTCTGGCGAACTCGCGCTAAATCTCAGTTTTCGCTTACCGGACCACTGCAGCGTTTTTCAAGCGGAATTAAACGCCATAATGGAGGCGGCTCGGTGGCTTATAACCTCCGCCCCTCCAGGACGGCCTATCTCTATCTATTCTGAGAGCCAGGCTGCTATCAAATCTCTCAATTCTAACGAAGCAACGTCCAAAGTAGCCATCGAATGCTGGCATCAAAATGCTCCTTGACTGTTGTATGGGTCCTGGACATAGGGACATTCCTGGCAACTGCCTAGCCGACGAGCTGGCAAGGAGAGGGACGGAAATATCTGAAGTCAATTCTGCTCGGAATGCGGGCATACCTCTAACCTCCTGCAAACACAGGCTAAAGGCGAAACTCGTTGAGGAGGTAAATATAAGATGGGCTGTGGAAAACACCAGCCATATTACCAGGCAAATATGGCCAAAGATTGATGTAAAGCGATCCATAGCTCTCACCCGGCTGGACCGCTCCTCTCTCAGATTAGTAGTCGGGGTAATCACCGGACACTGCCTGATGGGCACACACGGAAAAAGGTTGGGATACCTCACCAACGATTTCTGTCACAGTTGCAGAGACGAGGAGGAGGTGGAGACCATCGACACTATCTCTGCCATTGTCCCGCCCTGGCCAACATGCGCAACCAATTCTTCAACAAGTACTTTGTAGATTGTTTAACCGATTTGAACTCGGCGAACGTTCTCGACTTTTTGTGCTATATAAAACGCACTCGGTGGTTCAATAGATAAGGGAGGGAAAGAAACAAATGGCTTCGGCCAGTGGTATCACAACGGGATTTTCCACCCCACGTGTGTTCCGCGCTCTGCGCGGGGCAGCCAGTCTAACCTAACCTAACCCTGCAAAAAATGGGACTAATCCGGGATGACTCCGGGAGCAATCGCAGAGGTGCATGCGACTAATACCACTTTTGATCTCTTTATATGGAATGAACTGATCGCTTTTGTTCCAGCATGTCCTATGAAGAGACTAATTGTTCACCTTTATACCCAAACGGGTATAAAAAGCGACTAGTCACTTTTAAAAAATAAAAATAAAAAATTGAGCCAGCTGAGATTCGAACCGGGGTGCTCAGTTTTGTTAGGCGAATACTCTCTCTGTGTGCCAACGCCGCACATGAAATTTCATTGACTAAGTGCGTACATATCATTAAATCGTTAACAGTACCCGTTAGAGATGAGTTGGGGACTAATTTATCTCCAATTATACCCATAAGGGATGAGTCGAGATTAATTGACCTCCATTAACTAATTACTGCCCAATTGTACCCGATTGAGAGTAATCTCGGAATACTCTCTTTAGAGATTAGTAGCACAATTTTTTGCAGGGAACCTAACAGAGAGCCGCATGGATACACTCAAATTACATTTTAAGTCACTCGCTTTCATACATAACGTGCGATAGCATTGAAAAAACATTGTCGGTTGAGTGAGTAATTCACACTATCAAGTGATCGATTCAAATAGCAAGTGCTTAATTTGAAAAAGAAGTGCATGGCATAACTGCCGTAATGAAAGTATCAAAGAAAAAACATTTGTAAAGACAATTTTTGTTAATTTTATTGGTTTCCTAAGTGCATATTATAATGCAAAAATATCAACTGATTAAGGGCATCATCATTTGACAAAAGGTGGCATCTTTTGTCAGAAATAACATTTCCAGCAGAAGAAAAAACTCTTTCTGACGATGCGCTAGTTGAAGGAGTGGCTATTACTCTACGACTGAGTTTATGCAGCAGCGGCATTTCGCATTTGTGTACCTCCCACCAATTGATTATATCGAAGTCCGTATGAAAATATACCTCAATATTTTCATATCGCCGCAGCTCTGCAGTAGCTTTATCAGTTCTGCTCACAAAGGTAGGCTGTTTAAGAAGACCTGAAAACAGCTCAAAGTTGTCTGAAGGTAACAAAGGTGTATCCGCAATTTGTTGTTCCGTTGTACTGTCAGAATTCTCAGTTAACGTTCTCATAATTTGTAAACATTTCTCTTTTGTGTACCTTTGCTCAGATTCGGTAAAGTTCTTGAGCTCTTTTGCTCGCGGGTATAAAAAAAGCACAATTTTGTGTAAATCTGTTAGTTTCCAACAGCAACTGTTTTTAAATAATAAAGCAACTTATTTTTCAAGTCCCTTATAAAGCCGATGTCTTCTGAGGTAACATTGCATTTCTTTTGTAGACTAATTATATAAATGTACGTCAGGTGCATAACTAAATAATTTAGTAAAACTAATATATTTAAAAAAATACTTCATCAATATCCATTTTTTTCAAAATTATCGTATTCTCTACTAATTGTTTGAAGTCAATGGGTGTCATTCGATTGCTTTTCATAACAGCACTTTTCACTCCCTTGACTCGATTTGGAAAGAGTATATCAATGCCATATTTGAAATCAAATGAGTACACTGCAGCTAAACATTGATTTCAAAACTAAATATAAAATCTCACTGTTTGTACGGTGTTTCTCACTAACCTTATAGAGTTCACAGCAATGAGTTCATACTGTTTAGATGGAAGTGAGTAAACTCATGCTGTTGTCTGGATCCTAACCGACTTACATACATATGTATTTGCCGACGACCGTAGACGATAGATGGGCGCGGGATATCGGGCCGGGATGTGCGGTATCGGGAAGGTCCGTAAAAATTTTGCGGGCATGACGGAACCAAAATCTTCCGCAAATTCAGAAAATCTTCCTTAAAAACGTTGCATTGTCTGACACGCAACCTTTGCAAAAAGTCCAATTCCAAATATTTACCATTAAGTTTAGGTCCTGTGAATAGAACGAGCACTGAAAAAATTATGACTTTGCTTCGTTATCCTCGTTTTTACAGCTCCAGCAGCCGGATTTCAGCATTCGCTATAGCTAATAATCTGCAAAAGAATACCGGGCGCGCCTAACAACATGCAAAATCTAGTTACATGCCGGATTTGGCTGATTACACTTTGCATCTGTTATTTTTCCTTGTTGCGTACTTTTCGGCCCAACGCTTTTAATTTAGAGAATTTTAGCGATGTAAATTTAGTGCGAATCGGTGCTAAATTTTGTTTAAAAAAATTTCCTAATACTTTTTTTACATGAATTATTCGTAATTGTGGAAACTTGAAATATTACCTGAACGGCTCTAGACTACGAAATCGCGGTTCAGACCGTCATACTCTTTCTTTATCATGGAGGGGAAACAAAAAACGTTCGCCCTTTCAAAGATCGTGACAATTATTATAAAATCCGGTGAAGCCATCAAAATTTATTTTTTTCGCCGGAGAAAACCACTATAGATGTCCTTTCAGTCATGATTCTTAACGTTGTATAGTAAAATGTATGCCCTTTTTGACATTTTCTGAACACAAGTGTATACAGTAATACGTAGTTCCCTTTGGTGTCATCAACATCAACATTTTTCTTTCATTTTGGTCCACTATCTCGTCAATAAGATGTTGACCTCGTAAAGGACTTTTGTTATTTCCACCTAGCTTTTGTGTTTTGGCCCCATTTCATGCTTTTTTCATGCGATGCTGTGAGGCGGCTTCATCCGTCAAAACCATTTGCATTACCTTCAGTTTTACTTCCAACAGATCGCCTACAAAATCCTGGATCCCTCCATTTATATGTATTTTGTGCAGTTGAAAGTGCGCCTGCCTCGCCCATTCTTGGTCTGTTATAGTTACAGTGACCATATTTATGGGAGCCGAATACTGGCAAACATAAGTTTGCTAATTTTTTCCGCAAAAGCTAACAGATCTTAAACGGTTTTTAATGATTCCAGATGTATTAGCCTTGAAACAGCATCCTTGTAGTAACATCGATACTTTCTCGAGATTTTTATCCCACAAAATTTGTTACAATTCGTTAAATTTTAGTATATTAAAGAACAAGTTTGAAGTAGCTAGGACTAACCGTTAATTTTTGGATTTTTTTTTTGTTGACGGTGCTACGCATTTTTTTATACAAAGTTATGTTCGAGAATTTTTTGATAGGGAAGCAAATGAGCAGCACGTTGCCCTTGCACTTTACTCAATTTTAATGAGCTACAAAACTTCAACCAAACTTTTTTGTAAAAGTTCTGATTAAAAAGTTTGAAATTTTGGTGAAATTTTGCAGAATAAATTTTCATAGTTTTTGCACCGAGTCGGAAATTGGGATATATTTCGTTTTTGTTAGGAAAGGAGCTCTACTTACATCAAAAAATAATAAACATTAAATAATTAAAAGAAAAGTAGTTAAACCTTCCTAAAATGGAGAGTCCTAATGTTTATTTGGTCACTGTATGTGTTAATCAATTCGAATCAAAGGCATTCAGATTAGAAAATAACAACTGTTTATGGAGAAAATTACGATTCTATACCTGTTAAGATGTCAAAATAACGAACACCGAATAGGGAACAAATACAGGACATTAAAAGAAATACAGAACATTCGGCGTCCCGTATAAAATAAATTAATTACCAGGACAATTGGTTAAAAAAGAGGACTGTCCCTTATAATACAGAACGGATGGTCATCGTAGTTATAGTCTAATTAGCCGTTAAATTCCTAAAAAGGTTTTAAGTGCAATTTTCATAACTTTGCTATACATACAAGAATGCTACTTATACGTACTTGTGTCTATTCAAGTGAATCAAAAAAGTCGTATAAAATCCAAAGTAATCAAGGTGTTTTCCTCGTTTCCTTCTCTTTTCTTCCAAATTGATCAAAAGTAAACTTCTCTGATGCCTAAAAGTCCAGATATAAGATTGGATCATGAGGAAAAAAATGTGTACCTATTAAAGGCCTGCAAATGTTGAACTATAAAATATAGCGAGCAGTGCCACATCATGCAAGTGCCAGTTCATGTCGCCCATACATGTTTGACAGAGACATATGAAGACACTATCGAATAAATTTAAATCAAATCATGCATCAAGTCTATGCATGTCAACACATGCGACATGTGCGACACATGCGACATAGCCAGCATTATTAATTACATTGTATGTACATGAAGGGATTTTTAAAATTTTGGAAGCCCTATTATAGTAAAACTCATTAAATAATTGTTTAATAAAAAGATCTATATATATTTTAATACAATGCAGGATCAAACAGTATTTAAAATATGCTGGAGAAACACAACAGCGGACAACAGTTTAGCTAAGTAGCAATGACATGCTAAAACATTACGGGTATTCTCCAAATCTTGCAAAGCCATTGCACGTAGCACGGATTGCATGGATTGCATAACATGCAAACACACAACAATAAAATACATGGGAAACAACATTTCCCATCGCTGCAAAATATGAAACGTCGAAACCCTTGTACATATATATTTTGCAAAATAGCATAGCAAGATAAATGCGACCCTGTGCTAGTTGTTTTGTTGTTGGAATTTAGATTCTTAAGTCACGGCCTTACGGAAAATGAGAGCGGTCAGAGAATCAGGCTTGCCAGATTCTTTTTGTATTTCTCAAAAATAAATTAACGCAAACATATTTTTTGCATACGGTAAACTCTCAAACAGCTGAAAAAGAAAATACGAAAAGAAAATATTTTCGCTTCTGGCTTAAGTTGACGTGTTGAGTAACCATTGACGATTTCTTATGGTAAGTTAAATTGAGTTAAGTCTAGACTAACTGAGCTTTAAGGCCGTTTTTATGAAAAATTGCCCATCCCATCAACGCAAATTATTAAAAATCAACTCATTGTTTTAACCGCTTGAAACTTGCACTTCATCAGACTTAAATGCTATGGGCTATAAAACTGCATAGAAAAAAGTTGTAAAGATTCATATTAAAAAGCTCGAATATTTTATAAAAATTTGATGAATTTTTCTAAATTTTGTATTCATTTTGAAACTGTGATTTAAAGGGTTTTGGCTAATGCTTGGACAATATTTTTATAGAAATATAACTAAAAACAAGCAAGAGCAGCCCTGTGTTCGGCTATGCCGAAGGCTTCATACCTTTCATGAACATCAGAAAATTTTAATTTAACAGATTACTGCATTTGAAAAAATTTATATATTCACAGCATACATAGATAGAGGAGTTACATATATAAAAAATCACATCTAAATAATCAGAAGTATGGCAGATATACCTTATATAGCACCAATCTCAGTGATTTGCACTGCTGTGTGATCGGTATGTAAACCGGTAACACAATTTAAAGGGTTTAGCACCCTACATAAAGGATATATATCGTAAAAACTGGTATCTGAAAAATCAGTGGTATAGAAGATAAAGCTTATACAGCATAGATTTTGACGATTTTCTCAGAAGGCTTTGTATTATTTATAAAATCGCTTACAAAATTTATCGGTTTTAGCTGTCCAAATATAGGAGTTTTACAGTAAAACCCCATATCTGAACAATCAGTTGTATGGAGGCAATAAACAGGTTATATTGACCCACTCTTTGTTAATTTCAATGTAAACTTTCTGTTTATAATGAGTGAAAATAGTGCGAAATTTCATTTTTCTAGCTGCATAAATAAAGAAGAAGCTGCATAAATGGAGAAGTTATAACAAAGAATCTCATATCTGAACAATCAGTTGTATGAAGGCTATAGGTATATATATATATATATAGGTATATATATATATATATATATATATAGGTATATATATATATTACGAATAATCTCATCTTATAGTTATCAGATTCTTCCGACAAATATTAATCTATCTATACTAATTATATAAAGAGAAATCATTTTTTTTTTTGTAACAGGTAATCTCGCGAACGGCTGGTCCGATTTTCGTGAAATTTTGTATATAAATAGCTTTCAGTAACCACCATGTTTTAGACTAAAAAAAATTACTTTTTTCTGGTAGGTGGACCAAGGACCGATCTATTCGAAAAAATTTTATTATGGTCCGATCTGCTTAAAATTTGGTACGTAAGTAGCTTTTTAGCATATATTATCCATTTTTTCCGGGAAGTGATCCAGGGACCGATCTATTAAAAAAATCGCATTTACGGTCCGATTTGCTTAAAATTCGGTACGTAGGTAGCTTTTTAGCATACATTACCATATATGATCCACTCTTTCGGAGAAGTGGACCAGGGACCGATCTATTCAAAAAAAAATCGTATTTATGGTCCGATTTGCTTAAAAATCGGTTCGTAAGTAGCTTTTTAGCATATATGATTCATTTTTTCCGAGAAGTGGACCAGGGACTGATCTATTCGAAGAAATCGTATTTATGGTCCGATTTGCTTAAAATTCGGTACGTAGGTAGCTTTTTGCCTGGATAAGCTTATAGATTCCTGTTTTCCAATTTTCATGCAATTTCGAATATAAATAGCTTTAAGCAACCACCATATCAAGGGCGAATTCATCACTACGCAAGATTAATTTGCGCCAATCAGAAACAACGGATAAGTACTGCCAAAATATAATTATAATATATAATATATCTCAACTAATATATATTTTGAAAGCCGTTTTTTAGTTTTCGCAAGGCTCGAGAGCGGCTGAACCGAATTTTTTTAAACTGCCACCTGCCGCACGTGTCCCAAGGATGGTTTTAGGCTAAAACAAAAATCTATATAAAATGGGGCGTGGCACCTCCCATACAAACCGAATTTCTCATGCTACATTCCTCTGAAAGTGTGCATGGTAGAGCTCTGGAACTTGATATGGAGATATACGAAATCAAACACATACTCTTGGAGAAAAATTGGAACTATTGGAAAAGGGGTCGTGGCACCTCCCATACAAACCAAATTTTTAATACTACGTATCTCTGGAAGTGTTCATGGTAGAGTTCTGGAACTTGGTATGTTGGGGGAGTGGCACCTCCCATATAAATCGATTTTTTATACTGCATATC